>NW_020172463.1:2051484-2175414 GCF_003031525.2 Neophocaena asiaeorientalis asiaeorientalis | reverse complement strand
GGGGCGGGCCTGCGGCGGCAGAGGCCGGCGTGACGTTGCACCAGCCTGAGGCGCGCCGTGCGTTCTTCCGGGGAAGTTGTTCCCGGATTCCGGGACCCTGGCAGTGGCGGGCTGCACAGGCTCCCCGGAAGGGGGGTGTGGAGAGTGACCTGTGCTCGCACACAGGCTTCTTGGTGGCGGCAGCAGCAGCCTTAGCGTCTCATGCGCGTCTCTGGGGTCTCCGCTTTTAGCCGCGGCTCGAGCCCGTCTCTGGAGCTCCTTTAAGCAGCGCTCTTAATCTCCTCCCCTCTCCTCGTGCACCAGGAAACAAAGAGGGAAGAAAAAGTCTCTTGCCTCTTCGGCAGGTCCAGACTTTACCCCGTAATCCCTCCCGGCTAGCCTTGGCGCACTAACCCCCTGCAGGCTGTGTTCTCGCCGCCAGTCCTCTCCCGGAGCTCGGACCGAAGCCCGAGCCTCAACTCCCAGCCCCGCCCGCCCCGGCGGGTGAACAGAGAAGCCTCTTGGCCTGGTGAGTGCCGGTTGGCCCTGATACTCTGTGGGGGAATCTCTCCCCGCTTTGTTCTCTGCACCCCTGTTGCTGTGCTTTCCTCCGCGTCTTCGAATCTTTCCCCCTCCGCCACCCACAGTCTCCGCCCGCTAAGGGGCTTCATAGTGTGTGGAAATCTTTTATTCTTCACAGCTCCCTCCCACTGGTGCAGGTCCCCGTCCCTATCCTTTTGTCTCTGTTTATTCTTTTTTCTTTTGCCCTACCCAGGTACGTGGGGAGTTTCTTGCCTTTTGGGAGGTCTGAGGTCTTCTGCCAGTGTTCAGTAGGTGTTCTGTAGGAGTTGTTCCATGTGTAGATGTATTTCTGGTGTATCTGTGGGGAGGAAGGTGATCTCCGCGTCTTACTCTTCCGCCGTTTTACTGGAAGCCCCCTCATTGCCTTCTGAGTGATGCTGCCCTGAAGGCTGTTTCAGATGTATAATCTGTACTATAAAGAGACAGTTATCTGCTTTTCTTAGAAGCCAGGGCACTGAGCTATAGGGAAGAAAGGCAGGGAAACTTCCCTTCAGATTCCCCCTCCTTGCTGAGTTTAAGTATGTTGTAGGTCACTAATTCAGCTCCATTGTCTTTATAGTGATATGAAACTTCTTATTTTGCCACTAGGTTTTCCATCCATCTTGGGTTTTTATACTGCTATGAGGTTTTCTGAGCCTTTTCTACCAGAAAGATGTTTTTATGGGTGTGCCAGAGGTTTTGTTTGGAGTTGTTAAACCAGCCACCTTTAAAACCACAAGTCCTGAATTTATTGTTTTAAATAACAGTTTACGTTACATTTAAATCAGCATGTTTGGCATTTATGTGGAACTCTGTATAAACTGTTGTGGCAAAATAGTGAGAAAGGGAACAGTAGAGGAATAAATAGAAATTATAGTAAAACCAAAATCCATACCCTCATTCTAGTGGCTCAAAATATATGCATGTAATTGCAGGTATATACAAACACAAATATGAATATATACAAACGACTACAGAGCAAAGGAGCCACAGGTGCATATTCAGAATTTGCCGAAATGTGTTAACCAGAACAAGTGCTCTAGGGTCTATTCTGTAGGGGGAAAGGGGTTCTGAAATAGACTTGGAAGTGTTGGTGTAAATACATTTAAACAAGATTCTTTTGGCTAGAAAACTTTTCAAAGCTTTGAATTTACCAATTTTCTGAGTCTCCAGAAAATGCAGTATTCCCCAAACCTATCTGATATGTAATTGCATAGAGCATCTTGTGGGACCAGGTTTATTCAAGACTCATAGTGGGAGATGCTGATATTATATATTTATTTAACAATATTGTAGAGTGTTTAGTATGTGCCAGATATCATTTTAAGCAACTTACAAATATCCCATTGAATCCTCATAACAACACTAAGAATGGTAGTATGTTGTTATGACAGTTTACAGGTGAAGAAACTGAAATGCAGAAAATTAAGTACCTTGCCAAGGTCACCCAGATAAGAAATGACAAAGCCAGAATTTGTACTAGGACAGTGTTGCCTAAGAGTTTGTGCTCTTCCCTTCAATGCTGATATGCAAAGTAATCTGTATTAACCCTAATGCTAGAAATGTAGGATAATTTTGGATAATTAAATTTGTTAGTTAACCAATTAGTTCTTTCTGGTTTTGACCTTGTTACTGAAAAACTGTTAGTTCTTAGCCGAACAGTTTCTTGTAATTTTCAGGCTATCATTGTGAGGAGCAATAGTCATTATCTAGTACTTGCTCATTTATTTTACAACTATTTATTGAGCATGCTCAGTGTTAGATGCTGGGGATACAATGATGAATAAAAAGAAAATTGGAGACTGCAAGGAGCTAAGAGTCTAGTGAGAATGGATGGGAGACGGGGTAAGATTCAGAGACTGAGCTGGATTGACCATTCTGTATCCTCCAAGATACATCAGTGAACAAATTTTTGTCTTATTATTTGCCACCCAAGAGTCAAACACTGTGTAAACAAAAATGTAGTTAATTGAGACTGAATTATTGAATCAGTGAATGAATATTATGGCACCTGTTGGCTAAGAGTGGAGCCAAACTCATGATAAACATTTACAGAATTGAAAGAAGGTGATGGATTTGGGTAGATATTTTAAAATATCTAAGAAGGGCAGAGTATGTCAGGTGATAGATATTAAAGGAATGGGAATAGTAATATGAGAAAAAAAAAAGCGTGCCTGTTAGTTTGATTGTTGCAATAAGTCCATGTTAAGAAATCAGTTGAGACTGGAGATCTCTAGGGGAAATTCAAATGTGGAAGGTTTTGGATACTAACCTTCAGAGATGTCTGTTTGCTTGCCTGTCTCTCCCACTGGTTGAGGATAGGAATCTCTCCATTACTTGAAATAATGACTGGCTCATCAAACTGAATAGTTGTTTGGCGAAAGAGAGAGATTTCATAAAGACAACCCAAAGTTTGTATTTAATGTCTGTAGTTGCTATGAAATAAACTATAACTTTTCTAAATACTCCTCATGTAAGGAAGTATATACATATACAAATTTCATAGAGCATATCGTTCTGATGTTTCAGATGGTCCTATCTTGGCAAAATCCTTAACCAGTAGTGTTTAGTGTCTGGTCTAGTCATAGCACAGGTGGGCTTTTTTTTTTTTTTTCTTCTCTTTCAGGTTCTGAGGTCTTTGTTGTCTTGTCCTCTACTTTTACATTTAAGAGCAGGGCAGTGGTTACCAGAAAGCTGGAATATGTTCTCTATATAAATTACCAGGTTTTTTTTTTTAATTTAAAAAAAAATTTTTGGCCAGGCCTCACAGCTTGTGGGATCCTAGTTCCCCAGCCAGGGATTGAACCTGTGCCCCCTGCAGGGGAAGCGCAGAGTCCCAACCATTGGACCACCAGGGAATTCCCACAAATTACCTGTTTAAAAAGGATCCTCATACTCAAGATATACTTGACCTTAAAAGTATACATAACTATTGTAATATTACCTTGTTTCAGGGTATTTTAGGATTTCTCGGTGCCTCAGGTCATCATCTTATCCTAATTAAGTACAATAAACATAACCTATTTTATTTTTAAGATAGAACCCCAACTCTTGAACATCTGTAATACTGAAAGGGTCATATTAATGGGAGTTATTTTACTTGGTTGGGTTTCTGGTAACAACCTACACATTTGTGAATGATCTATTTTGCAAAGGAAAATGCAAAAACAACGTGTATATTAATTAAACATTCTGTGTTTGGGATTCCAGTAATATAGTCCTGTAAGAATGCTTATATACACACTCATGTCCAGTGGTAGTTTAATAAAATAATAAGGCTGCTAATCTAGTTTGTAAAAGTAGTCTCTTTTTTTGTCATTTCATCTATGCAAATGTCAAAAGATAAAAAAAAACACGGACTTTTGGTTGACTTTAGAATCTGATGTATATTATAAATATTGATGTTTTTTAACAAGAAGTCATCTTTGGCTATACTTGGCTCACGGGCCCAGCCACTCCGCGGCATGTGGGATCTTCCCGGACCGGGGCACGAACCCACGTCCCCTGCATTAGCAGGCAGACTCTCAATCACTGCGCCACCAGGGAAGCCCTTATTTAATTTTGAAATCATTTTATTTATTGATTGATTGATTTTATACATCTTTATTGGAGTATAATTGCTTCACAATGCTGTGTTAGTTTCTGTGGTACAACCAAGTGAATCAGCCATAATAACTCAGTACACCCAGACTGTATTTCAACAGAAAGGGAGTTAAAAACAAAGCACACAGAGTGTCTACAGTGGGCAGGCTGAAATAGAGGAGTGATGAATATCCAGTGATTTAGGTTAATGTAGGCAATGAAGGAATTAGGAGGAAAAAAAATTATTTTGTTTCTATTTTTTGTGTGTGTGTGAGCCAAGGACAAAGCAGAAAGTTTATGTCTGTGTGTGTCTCCCTGTTTTTATTTTTGCTTTGTGTTGTTGCTTGAATTATCTGAAAGCAACTTAAAGGGTTCAACAAGATTCTGCAAGGTCTGCATTAGTCTATATAACAGTAGACATACTACTACTGGATCAAAACTACTTCAAAGCCTCATGGAGGCGCTGTTTCCAGGATATATAATGATTGATTTGAAGTAACATGATGTGAGAAATACTACTAAGAATCTTAAAAGATGATAGAGTGTTTTTCAAGCTTCATGAAATATGATGAAAGTGCCTTGTCAAGGATTGCTAAAAGCTTACTCATGAGAAGTCCCTAAATCACCACCGAGAATACATCTATTTCTTGATTGTTTTTGAGTAGCTGCTTGGCAGAATGAGGTGACACTATTTGTTTGCATACGAAAAAAAACAAAGTGACTGTGTGTGTGTACTGTGAGACATCATCATGTCACCTCAGACAGAATAGTATTTAGAGCTGAGTAGGATTTAATTTTATTTCAATATACCTAGATTGGTTTTATCTTTTCATTGTGTTTGAAATGATTAATAGCCAGCAGCAATCCTTAGTGAAGGGAAGACAAAGACTGCTGCTGAATACTGTTATTGACTTGAAATGATAAAGATATATTCTCATTATAACTGCTCATAAAATAAATTTCTTAAGGAAAACAACTTCCTCTCTGCCTGTGCACTTCCCTGTGGGTACTTCATTAAAGGCTCTCTCCTTTTACATTGACTCAAGAGATACTTCCGGGTTAAATCTCCTGACCCTGAAAGCCTAGTTTGCCTGGTTTTAGTTCTTTTGTTTTCAGTCACTTTCTTTGCCCCACTCCCATGGAAATGGCATATGGGACATTTGATTTTGGAGACCACTCCCACCGGAGACTTTGGCTCCCCCTGTAGCTCCAGATGCCTGTCTGCCCCTCCCCTGGAATGGGAGTTCAAACAGTAGGAACCGAAGTCACTTTTAAATGTTATTGGTTGAATATATTAAGTCCGTAAACATGGAGGTTCATATTTTTTTCTAGCATGTGCACTCTGAGTCACTTTCTTTGTGATAACACCCAGGATCTCTCATGAAAGGAGTATTAGTAGTTATAGTTTTTGACCAAAATCCAAACCCCTAAAGCAACAAAGATGGAGGCATGGCATATAAGAAGGAAGGACATTTAATCCTTATTGAGTTACTGACTTACCTACTATAGGCCAGGCTAAGCCGTCCAACTCTAAGTGTTGTCCATGGATTAGCAGCATCAGCATCACCTGAGAGCTTGTTAGAAATGCACAATCAGGGCTTCCCTGGTGGCGCAGTGGTTGAGAGTCCGCCTGCCGGTGCAGGGGACACGGGTTCGTGTCCCGGCCTGGAAAGATCCCACATGCCGCGGAGCGGCTGGGCCCGTGAGCCATGGCCGCTGAGCCTGCACGTCCGGAGCCTGTGCTCCGCAACGGGAGAGGCCACAACAGTGAGAGAGACCCGCGTACTGCAAAAAAAAAAAAAAAGGAAATGCACAATCTTAGGCCACGCTTAGACCTACTTATCAGAAACTTCATCTTAATAAGATCCTAAGGAGATTCCTGTGCATGTTAGGAGGTGAGAAGTGTTGAGATAAAGCATTTAAAACTATTATATTTTCTCATGTAATCCTCACAGCACTTTCACATGGTTGGCTTTATTATTCCCATTTTACAAATGAGGAATATTAGGACTAGGGAAATTAAATCACATACTCCAATCCAGACTCTAACCTTTTTCCCATACACCACTGTCCCCATCTGTATAATTCTATGCCAATAACAGTAGTGATGACCGTGCCAAAACACAGGGCTTTAATAACCTAGGGATAATTTGACAGCTGGGTAGCTACCACCTGCTGTGAAAAAAAAAAATTGTTTTGTTAATTACTCCCATAGCCAGGAGTAGTCACAAAGAAAATAGTTTCATTATTTTTAGTCACACCTCTGTTTTGAACCAGATGGTATTAACTTCTTTAATTTATAATCCAAAAGATTCAGTAGATTTCAATCTAAACAAACTTTAACTGCTGTCTCCACAAATAAAATTTAGTCTGGGACATTGAAATTTTGCCATGATAGTGGATGTTCCAAAAAGGTGACGCTGATTCTAAAAGCAATTCCCAAAGTAGAATTGTAAAAAAAAAAATTAACTAGTGCATAGTCTCCTAAGGTGTAAATACTCATTTTCATGTTCAAGTTCTGATGGTTTTGTTAAAAGTATCTTTTAAAAATGCAAATTTTTAAAAAAGTGTCTTATTACTTTTTGATCACAACTTTTACACTCCCAAGAAAAAGGACCAGGCATGAAATGGTAGAGATTGTTTCTTTCAAAAAGTCATTGTGGGAATAAAACAAGTGCCACTACCCAACAGAAGTGAAGTTTAACAAGGCACTCAAGATTACCTAATGGAACCAGAATGTTTCAGTTAAAGGAAATTAATTACCATATTGGGGCTGACCTGACAGCACATTACGTAGAACGTGGAAATGTGTAAGAGTATGAGCTTGCAGAACTTCTGAAGTCATGAGACTGGTCACCCAGGGTAAAACTTGTGTAAAGCTTCAGTGTATCAAATTTCTGTCGCAAAACGTCTTAGACTGACACCAGCAATCTATATAGCAGATAGAAGAAGCAAGCGTCAGAATTCCCGGAAACAAAATAAATTTCACTATCGTCCTAAATTTTCAGAATACATAGAAATCAATTGGAAGTCATTTAAAGATTTCAGCTTGCTAATGATAAGCCAAATTACTGATTATATCCCAAGATCAGTGGTCCATAATGTAGTGGACATGAAAATCACCTGGGAAGCAACCAGTGGACACTAACCCCAAAATTCTGATTTAATTTATCTGAGGTAGAGCCACTAATTTATAGATCTCCTCAGGTGATTCTGATGTGTAGCCAAAATTGAGAGTTCCTATCTTAAATGATGCTGAAATAAGTGAAAAACTAGTGAAGAGACCAGTGTTTGATTTGCTGCTGAAAGAAAATCGTGAGGATTGGCCATATTTCATGTTACAGCTGTTGTATCTTTGGAAGTAAGGCTAACATAAAGACATAGAATATAAGCATGGATTTATGGAGGCTCTTCTTTTCCCAGTACTCGATGTACCAAGCATTTTTAATCAGTAATTGAAAATGATGGGGGAAGAAATTGTTTTATGTTTAGTTTTTTCTCTAAGGATGCTGCAATGAACATCCTTGTATATACATATTTGGTCTGTGAGACAATATTTGTATGGTAAATTTCTAGAGGTCGAATTATTTGATCAAAATGTTTATACATTTTAAATGTTGGTATTTATTTATTGCTACTTGCCCATCAAAGAGGTTACAGTAACTTATTTCCAAGTAGCATCTATTTCAACCTGTGTCTAATTATAAGATTGAATATACAAGAGAGACAGGATAACCAAGAGTATACATATCTAAGAAGGAAGGAGATTTGAAAAGAGAGCAATAGTTTTGAAAAAACTGTAGAGAGAGACGAAGTGAGGTAGTATAATTGTGATTATTGAGCAGTGTTAAAGGACAATTTGAAGCTGTCATAAATGGTCAGATTTTCCTTCAAGTGACAGTTGGCTGTACAGGCAAGGAGAAAGAGTTAGATTCACCTATCTTTTTCAGTATTATATTTGGGATCCCCCATTATATTTTTCTATAGCTTTGTAAAGGAAAACTATTGATATAGTATTGTTTATATTGCTAAGTATATGCAGTAGGAACGTGTGCACAGGAGACATACAAAAAATTTTCATTGTGGCATTGTTGGTTGTACTAAAAATTTGGAAACAACATAAATGTCATTGATACTCAACCAATAGGAGAGTAAATAGATTGTGATAAGTTTACATAGTAGAATATCATACACATACACGCATGCCTGGTATAAATACTTGTTCCCGATGTATTATCTGTTTTTATATTGCTGCATTCCATTTGCTAAAATATTGTAAGAGTTTTTGTATATATGTTCATGAGGAATATTAGTCTATAATTTCTTTTCCTTCCACTTTTGGCCTTGTTTTGGGATTAGAGTAATGCTAGTCTTGTAAAATGAATCGGGTAGTATTGCCTCTTCTTCAGTTTTCTGAAAGAGTTTGTGTAGATTGGTGTTATTTCTTATTTAGATGTTTGGTAGAATTCATCAGGAAAGCTATCTGGCCCTGGAGTTTTCTTTGAGAGATAGTTTTTAACCAAAAACTGAAATATATACACAGGTGTGTGTTTGTGTGTGTGTGTGTGTGTATATATATATATATATATATATATATTACTCGGGCTATGTATGTATTTTTAAATGTGCTTTGGTTGTGTCTAGGAATTTGTCCATTTCACCTTAGCTGTCAAGTTTATTGGCCTAAATTTGTTAATTGTATCTCATTAATAAGCTTTTAATATCTGTTGAATCTGTAGTGATTTTACTACATTGCTAATATCGGCAATTTGTCTCTTCTTTTTTGATATCAGTCTGGCTAGAAGCTTATTAGTTTGATCCAGCTGTTGGTTTTATTGTCTATTGATCTCTGTTTATTTTATTGACTTCTACTCTGTCTTTATTATTCCCTTTCTTCTTCTTACGTCTTACTTTCGGTTTAATTTGCTACTGGAAGAGGCCATTAAGAGGACATGACTGCCAGTTGACCCGAAAGCTGGACCTGCGCAACGGAAGGCTCTTTACTCCCCTCCCTGTCCTTGGAACGTACATTCTGCCCGTCGTTCCCACAGTGGGAGCCATTTTCAAGCACACAGCCTTGAGAAAACAATGTGTTGTTAAGACTCTGTGGACAGTTAACCTCTATATAAATTTTTAACATTCTGGTGGGCGAGCATGGAGATATATTCCTCTTGCAACCGCCCAAGACCAAGTCTCATATTTAAGGTCCCTTGCTTGTTAAACCTGCCACATACCTGGTTGGAGTGGTTTGTCTCTTTCTTCAGCTTTTCCCTGCCCTGTGTGTGTGAGGTCAGTTTATGAACCAACGTTTGCTCTTCTTTTTCTAGTTCCTGAGGTCGTTGATTTGAGACCTTTCTTATTTTTCAGTATTGATATTTTGGATTGTAACTTTCTCTCTAATTCTTGATTTATTACCATCCCACAAATTTTGGTATCTTGTGTTTTCGTTTTTACTTAGTTCAGAATAATTTCTAATTACCTTTTTGATTTCTTCCTTGATCTATGCTATTTAGTTTCCAAATATTTAGGGCTTTTCTGTTATTGGTTACTAACTTAATTTTATTATGCTCAGAAAATGTCATTCTTATTATTTGAACAATATTGAAGTATTGAAATTGTTTTATGACCCAGATATGGTCTATCTTGGTAAATGTTACATGCGCACTTAAAAAACGTGTACTATGCCGCTGCCATAGGGTGGAGTATTCTATAAATGTCAGTTAGGTTAAGTTGATAGTGCTCTTCAGGTCTGTATCTTTACTGATTTTCTGTCTGCTTGTTCTATCAATTACTGAAAGAGGTGTGTTGAAATCTGTGTAGAATTGGAGAATTGTAAATTTCTCTTTGTAGTTCTATGTTTTTGCTTCATGTATTTTGACTCTCTAAGTACATAAACATTTAGGGTTTTTTATGTGCTCTTGATGTATTGACTCCTTTATTATTATGAAATGAGCCTCTTTATCTCTGTTAATATTCTTTGCTCTAAAATCTACTTTTTCTGATGTTATTACAGAATGACAGCCTTCATTTAATCATAACATGACACATCTTTTTCTATCCTTACACTTTGAACATTTTTGGTTGTATTTAAAATGTATTTCTTATAGGCAGCATATAATTGGGGCTTGCTTTTTTGGTCTAAATCAATCATTTCTATCTTTTAATTTTGTGTGCCCAGTTTAGAGGTTTCTTTGGGCTTTATATTATACATCTTAATGTATTACGTCAGCCAACAAGTGATATGCCACTTCACATATAAGAAGTTTACAATAGTATACTTCTATTCCCCTCCCCCGAGCCTCTCTTCTCTTGTAATCATACATTTTAATTCACCGTATGTTATAAATCCCACAATATAGTGTTATTATTTTGTGCTTTAAACCATCTCTTATCTTTTAAATTATTTTCAAGATACATTTTATATTTACCATTCTAAATGCTGTTTTGAAATAATTATTATACAGGTGGCTGCAATTGTCTGCATCTTAATAACTTGACATTTCCTTCATGACAGAATTTTTTTTTTTTTTTGTCTTTCTAACAGTCAGTATAGGCACTGACTGTTAGAATACTTTTTGAAATTTCTACAAGTCACATTTTTATAACGTGATCTGTAAAAGGGATACATGCTCTATCGGTAAGTGAAAGAAGTCAATCTGAAAAGGCTACGTACTGTATGATTCCAACTATAGAAAATCTTGGAAAAGGGAAAACTATGGAGACAATAAAAGGTTGTCACAGGTTTGGGGGGAGGAAGGAATGAATAGGTGGAGCATGGAGGATTTTTAGGGCAGTAAAACTATGCTGCATGATACTGTAATGGTGGATACATGTAATGATACATTTGTCAAAACTTGAAGAATGCACCACAGAAGTGTGAACCCCAATGTAAACTATGGACTTCAGTTGATAATGATGGGGCAGTGTTGGTTCATTAGTTGTACCAAATGTACCACGCTTAGGAGAGATGTAGATGTTGGGGGAGGCTGTGTATTGTGGGGAGAGGAAGGCGGGAACTCTCTGTACTTTCTGCTCAGTTTTGCTGTGACCCTAAAACTGCTCTAAAAAATAAAGTCTATTGAGAAATATGGAAAAAAGGGGCATATGCTCTAAATAACTAAAACTTCATTCAATTCTTAACATTTTGCAATTTTTCCATGATGAGGAAATTACTACTTTTTCTTCTGCTCAGAACTCTTTTAAAATGTTTGTAGCATTCCAGTTTTACAAGTTTGGGATTTTCTTTCCAAAGATATCTCTCTTTTGTGCTCTGCAGCTACTTTCTTGGTAATTCTGAATTATCTTTCTGGATATCCCCGCCCTAACTCAGTAACAGTTTAGAGAATGTCTTATTTCCTCCTATGCCCCCATAGGATATTTGACTCCTGGTTTTGTTATTCTCTCCTAGTAGAATGCTTGATCTGAATGTGCTCTGAATGGTGGCTTCCCACCTCCCATTCACCAAGCACAGTTCCCTATCACCCCCACCCACTGCTCCCATCCGTCCCTCGTGACAAAATCTGTATAGAACATTTCACGCGTGAGAGTGGAGTACCCTATTACTTGGGAGCCTGGCTTCTGCAGGTAGACTGACTGGGTTTAAATCCTGACTCTGCCACTTACCAGCCCTGTGACTTGGACAAGTTACTCAAGCTGTAAAATGGATAGAATGCTACCCACCTTATGTTCTTAAGAGAAGTAAAAGATCTAATGCATTCAAAGCGCATAGTTCAATGCTTCACACAAGGTTAGAACTCAGTACACATTAGTACTTGTTAATGTTATTATTTACAGAAGGAAACTTCCCCTACAATTCCTTACTTTGCTATATTCATCAGTCGTGTCTTTTTCTTTTTTCTACTAGATAAACATTCATTCTCAAACATTCCATATGTCTTTGGACAAATGATACATTTGTTTAAAAAAGTTTTCAAAAATGTATTACAAATCAGCAGATTGTCTCAGCAGGAGAAATTCCTCTTTAATAAATAAGCTACATTATTTTCAATATTTTACTGTAATGAAATATGAAACCAAGTATCATGAATTGCCTAGCCTAAGATAATTCTCTTTTTCTTTGTCTTACTTTCATATATTATGAGAGTTTTACCAAGATATGGTCCTAAATTTAAAGCTTATATTCATGTGTATATTTTTCCGATACAACTTTATCATGTAATTGCTAATTTTTATATCAGAAAATAATAAATTTCTTAGCACATATAAAATGTGAATGTGACTGTCAGTTTCTCCTACAAATCATATGTAACCTGATTCCCGTGGTAGACATATAGCATGCATACAGGGCATTACAGATATAACATGATGAAATTTACATGTGAAGTTCAGAAGCACTTAGAGGCTCAATACTTCTTCCCTGGATTAAATGTTTGCTGAATTCCATAGGCTGCAGAATTATTGCTAATGAAATTATACCCCATGGCAGCAAGGTCAGCAAGATATCATTATTTTCCACATAAAGATACAGTGCCCTCAGCACAATACCTAGGGTATGGAGAAGCTTGTTCACTGCTTTACTTATAGGAACAGGTGTGTTTCTACTCTTGGTGTAGTGTCACAAATCACATAATTCTCCTTACAATTACGTGTTGAAACTAGTTCAAAGATTGCTTAAGGACAGTCTATTTTGCTTCTTGGGGAACACATACCTGTGTGTCTTTCCAGAGATTTTCCCCCCATTTTTGTGTCTATGTATTAGAAACCTGCCTAGTTAGTTACGTTTCGAGAATTTTTCAAAGGGATAATGAGCATATATGTGAAATGTTACACTTAATGCTGACCACACCATCAGAAATGGTCATATTTTTCTCTATATTGAGGTGCTGCACTCAAATGCCGGTATTTGAGTTGCATCTTGTTGGTTTACAAGTACAGGTCGAGGAGACAAGAACATCAAGACACAAAGGATCGAAAGACCTAATGCATGGGCAAGAGAGCTACTGCTTGCAGGTCAAATACAGCCTATTGTCTTGTAAATAAAGTTTTATTGGAAAACAGCCATGCTCATTCCTTTATGTATTATCTGTGGCTGCTCTCACCTAAAATGACAGAATTTAGTAGATACCACAGAGACTTATGCCTGGCAAAGCCTATGTTATTACTATGTGACTCTTTTAGAAAATGTTTGCCAATCCCTATTCCAAAGGGACAATTGGAGTTTAACTGTTTGGAGAGATAAAGAGCTACTTAACTTTGTTCTTGGATGTTAAACCTACAAACAATGTTGATTTTGATATGGATTCATTAATGCCCTGCAGTCCAGTTTGGAGGCGTTGCCTTTCTAGTTGTCTCAAATACCAGACTCTTTAGCCCTTTTTCTAGAGGACAGTACTTAATACTTTGGGTTTGAAAGCCAGAGAAGTGTTAGCTCTCCAGCCATCATGCTACTTTGGGGAGGTTTCTGAGTCAACTGCTGCACTGACGGTGTTCTCATCTCTTTTTCTGTACTTTATCTCAATTAATCCTGGCAGGTAGCCTTGTTTTTTTATTCTCTATAAAGGAGGTAAGGATTTATCTAAAATTACAAATATTCTCTCTAAAGAATCTAATATTTATTTTGATAATTCACTATTTAATTCAATATCTTGTGTCACAAGTACCTTCAATAGCATTCTTTTGAAATGTCCTTAAAATTTTATTTTGTATTTTATAATTCATGCTTCTCTTAATCTCTCATGATAATTGCAACCCTCAGAAACATGATTTGAGAGTCTATAAAGCCAAAGATATTTGTTACCATGTGGTTTTATTCTGACATTTTTATGTAAATATTTCCAACAAAGGTCACAAAATGAATATGTGACAGTTCACTATACACATTACCTTGTATCACTTTTAATTTTCTGTCCAATCAAGAAGCGAGCACAGTGGCCTGGAAAGAAGACTAGAGGTTCTGGGAGCTTATGACAATTGCATAGAAACTGAGTCCTGCTGCCCTTCAAACCTAAAGGGTCACATAGATCTAGGCTAGGTTGAGGATGGCTGCGTGTCTGATGTTTAGGTCTTAGAAAGGCAGAAACAGTATTCTGCCTCTTCCCCCCACCCTTTTTGTTTAACATTCAGAGGCATAAAATTGTCTGTTGGCTAAGAAAAAAGAAAAAACATCAAGGTACTTGTGTTTTCTTTTTTCTTGGAATGCTGATTATTTTATTTGATCAAGTCACTTTTCTCCTTTTTCCCTGTTTCTTAAACAGGAGCTGGGTCACACAGCTCAACATTTAATGGCTGGCCCACCCTTATTCTTTTTTTCCTTTGGTAATTATTTGACATGTGTATACTTGAGAACCTCAATAAATAAAAATTGATCACTCAAATACATGATTTGTGCCATATAATCTGACAAGCATTTCAATATTTTAAAATCCCTGATTAGTTAACTGTCTTCTTACCTTCGTCTGGATTTTTTGGTATTTTATAGACTGTATTCTATGATCCACCTTGGGCATTTCAGAATATATCAGTAGAATGCTGTAGAGACATATGGTGATACTAAAAGTTAATGTCATTGAAAGATTCTAATAAATATAAAATGATAAAACTATGATTCACTAAACCTTCTATGCAATGAAGGTCAAAGAGTAGAGTGCATTGATCAGAGGACTGGTGGTATCTGCACAGTTTAGTTCTGGCCCAGATTAATTTTACATGAGGAAAGTATAAAAACTTCAAACTAAATATATATTGTTTCTATAAAAAGTCAGGACGGATGTTTCCTTTTTTTAGCTCAGCATGTAATTTTGAAACATTATCTGTTGAATAATAAATTAGGGAATCAAAATCTCTTTTTATTAGTCCTATAGAATGTCAGATATGGAATATATCTAAATTAAATATTGGAAAACTAAAATAAAAAGTTCAAAGTGGAATTAATTGGTAACAAAAGGGGCATTCATCTTCTATTATCTTGAAAAATCAGGAAATTAATAGTCAATTTAAAACTATTAAGATTATGGTTTACTACTGTGTTTTATCAGTGAAGGTACAGTGTTCCTTTATCCTGGAGTTAGGTTTATTATATATTGTGAGAATGGATCAAAAAGCCAAGTACATAGTTGTCTAGGAATCTGATTTTCCTTGGGTGTGTCATTTTACCTAGTCATTTCTCTGTATCTGTGAGTAGTGGATTATTCTAGACTGTGAATGTGAGTGAGATAAAGACAGAATTTTGCAGGAGAAAGTAATTCATGCAGCTAAAGTTTCCTCAACAATCTGTTGGGTAGAGGAGATGGATTTTGTTGTGAAGGAGTGGTTATTTAGTTTACGAATTCTTTGTCATCAAAGCTGTAATGATTCAAATCATATGCAATTAGGATATAATTCACTTTGGCCCAGCTCTTCTTCAGTGTGTGGGCCGTCAACAGTGACTTGTTACTGTCAGTAATTAAGTATGATCATTTAGTGTAGAAGCCTTAAAATTGGAAATGTACATGCAAGTATCCACTTCAGCAATGATCACCCCGAAACATTGCCTGTCTTTCTTACTTAGTGCCATGGGTTTTGAGTTCAAATGACAAAGGTCAATAAGATAAACTTTGATTTTTGGATGACATTTCTCACCTCTAATCCTTATCTTCTCTGGTTTTTATAGCTGGGGCATAACTCTATGAGTGGAATCATAGAACTGATGAAAGGATATGTTTGTCTAAATAATTTGTTCCAACCTAGAGCCTTATGGGTACTAATTCCACAATGTATGCTGCTCATCCCCTGATTTAGTCTTATTAGTATAGTTGTAGACAAACTATAATTTATGATTTAGTGAATCAGATACCTTGGCATAGGGAAATAATGAGGTGTTATTTTTTTTCTTACTTGTTGGAGGTCCACAGATTTTTCATTTGTGTCTTCTAGGTTTTTTTTTTTTTTTTAATCCACCACAGTTTTTCTTAGTGCAAGAGATTTTCTGTGTTAGATACTTGTTTTTTCTTGCCATATTTGTCATTCCTGGTGAGCAATATTCAAGCCACCTATGTCTTTCAGAATTTAAGCCATATTGTTGCACACATAGGACCAAGATACTTTGTATTACTTCAGATAATAATGAAAGTTATTTATAAGCAAACATAAATGGAGATTTGTCAGTTATTTTCCAAATTCATTTAACTTCTAAGAGAACTATGAGAAAGCAATGTGCAGTAGCATAAGAGAGTACTTTGGTTTTCCAGCGTACCTCTCATGACTCTGTTCACCTCTACACCAACAAACGACTAATAAATTGTTTCCTCTGAACCCAGTACACAGCTGTAGATTACTCTAGGGCCAATGACAAGTTATGAACCACATGCTTTGTGAGGTGTTGTGGTTAAATTAACAATGACATTTAAAACATGGCTTTTAGTTTGGGTTCCCTGAGATATGAGTGAGGTTAGAGCAGTGGTTCTCAAATTGTTATCCCTGGACTAAAAGCATCAATATCACCTGGGAGCTTTTTAGAAATGAAGATTCTCAGGCCCCACCCAAGAGCACTGAATCAGAAACTCCAGATGTGACACCCAACAATCTGTGTTTAACAAGCCTCCCTGTAGTTCTGATAAATCCAACATTTTAAGAACCATCCATTTGGGTATTATGCTGCCTCAATCCAAACTGTTAAGATGTAAAACAGTAATTGGTGCCGTATGGGACATTAGTCTGAACCTTTATATCCAGAGATGTTCAAGGAGAGATTTCTTCTTCAAAAAAGTCTCGGTGTCTGAAAGATATGTAACATTACTAGTCTATGTCAATTCAGCTTTAAACACTAATGAACAGTATCCTGTTTTAGGGGATAAGAGAGTTTTAAAATAATTCCTGAGGTTTAGAACAATGCACTGTTAAAAAAATAAGTCAAAGTTACTACTGGTGTTTTGCAAATGGATTTGTCTTCAGTATTTTATAAAGCATTCATAGTGTTTTATTGAGGCAATAAATAATCCAATGAAAAACCTAACAGGTGATTAATTGACTTGAATTGTATGTTTTCCTTTCTGACCTTAACCCAGTCCTCCCCCTTCAGTTGATATGAAATGTATAAATCTCACATTGCTTTATAATCTCTCTATCACATGGGAATCAGTGGCCCAAACTATATTATTTACTTTGCTTGCTTTAGCTCTGTGTCTGTATAAAATCATACTTCTGGATTTTATATGATTGAAAATGAGTATAATAAAACCTAAGGCCTAGGCTGATTAGGTAAAAATTGATGAGAGCCATCGGCCAAGGAATCCCCTGAATGTTTTTATTGGAAGTACACAAATCTGTGATGGTGTTCACACTTGCTAATGAATAACTGACAAACTAAAGAAGTATCTTCAGGAAATTAAGGTTGAATCTAGAGGAAGTCATCCTAGCGGTCAAGATTTATTTTATCCAGCTTGCAGTTGAGAAACACCAGGAATAAAGAAAAATATATATTTAGAAACATGCACAAGAAAATAATCCAGTTTCTCAGATTCTCACACAGTGACCTATCTGCCTGTGATGCAATGGGCACTGTGGGACTTTCAGCACATCAAAATAGATCATAGTAGGGCTTCCCTGGTGGCGCAGTGGTTGAGGGTCTGCCTGCCGATGTGGGGGACACAGGTTCGTGCCCCGGTCCGGGAAGATCCCACATGCCGCGGAGCGGCCGGGCCTGTGAGCCATGGCCGCTGAGCCTGCGCGTCCGGAGCCTGTGCTCCGCAACGGGAGAGGCCACAACAGTGAGAGGCCCGCGTACCACAAAAACAAAACAAAAAAAAAATCACAGTAGATGACTGGACTGACTATCATCTAGGTAGTAATACTGTCTTGTAAGCCGATGACTGCTTTTTAAGCATTTTACTAAAATTAGGAACTATCAGAAGGCTGAGGGGAAATGTGCCTTAGGGTTACATTTACCACCCACGTCATGCTCTTTTCTTCCTAAGGCAAAAGGAGAAAAGTTCTTTCATTTAAAAGGTAGAATAATAATAATAAAAAAAAATCCCTTGGCACCCCCCAGTTGCCATGGTAACAAGATGACAAGTGACTTTCATGTGCTTTCACTATGCATCAATAATAAGGTAGCCATTTGGGAGTAAATTCATTCTCTTCAGAACATGTCTTTTGAGCACAAGTACCGTACTCTTTCCTTAACTCCTGAAAGAGGTGTTATTCATGCTGTACTTAATTTAGCAATTATTAAATAAGTTGTTTTTTTAAAGAAAAGAAGCAATAGGAGATAAAGACTTAATTTAGTACCATTTCCTCCATTTCCATTCCTTTTATTTTTTTCTTTGGATGAGTGGTCAGGAAGACATAGTAAAGAATGAAATACACAAACCATAATTTGGATAATAAAATTTATTTTGGACATTTCTAAACACCACTTAGGGAAGCGCCAACTAAATATAGAAGAGCAGTAAAAGAAGGTGAGCTTTAGCTTTAGCTATATGACGAATCATCTGTATTTCTTCTTTTATTCTCCCTAGCTTCCACCCTGTTCCTAATGCTGTGTGATTACTTGTTATTACTGCTGAGTCTTGCTTCACTGTCATCTCTCTATTCATAATCTTTTGAGATAGGGAAGTAGCTATAATTATTTCAGCATAAAAATAAAGTAACTGCTTCAGGAAATTCAACTATTTCTCCAGTCTACATATTAATTACCTTTAGCTATAAATTACCATTGTACAACACTTCATTACATTTCATGTTATTTGCCTTATTTTTAGAATTGTATTTCTTTCCAAAGGGGTGTTCATAGATCACCAGTTTCTCTCTCTTTCTTCAGCCAATTGCTTTCTTCTTCTGGTGGCAACTGATTTAAGACCAACTAATATCTTTTTTTTTTTTTTTTTTTTTCCTGGTACGCGGGCCTCTCACTGTTGTGGCCTCTCCCGTTGCGGAGCACAGGCTGCGGACGCGCAGGCTTAGCGGCCATGGCTCACGGGCTCAGCCGCTCCGCGGCATGTGGGATCCTCCCGGACCGGGGCACGAACCCATGTCCCCTGCATCGGCAGGCGGACTCTCAACCACTGTGCCACCAGGGAAGCCCCCCAGCTAATATCTTTTCTTCCCGGGCACATAGATCTAAAATCTTACTTTGTGAGTCTTGTTGTTGAAGGTTCTATACCTGAAGGTAAAATTAAATGATCCACTAATCAAGTTTTATGAGCACTTTCACACTTTTCAAATGATTCAGCAAAAGGTAAAAAAAGTATTGCAATCTAGTCCGTAAGCTCTACTGGCCTTAAGTGTCTGTCTAACAAAAGGCAGAGGGTCCTCCTAAATAGTGACTAAATCATTGTGTCCCACATTTTAGTGTGTAATCAAAGGAAATGGATTTCTATCTCAATGTTTCTTTACACCCAGACAGTAAAAAGGGGCAGTCTGTGTCTTTAGGCATAAGAACTTTTTCTTCTTAGGAAATTTTAGCCTTAATGAAATTAATTCACTTGAAACTTTAATTATAAAGATTCCAACAATAACATACCATCAATGCTGTTTGTTAGAATTGTATTAATCTTAGTAGTGTATTAATATTACTAAGGAGGAATGCAATCATGTTGCCATAGTGCTCATGTTTTTACTTTTTATAATATGCTTTTATATCCAGTATTTACCTCACTGCATGATAAGAAAACTGATGATCAGCTAAAGGTTTTTAACCCAGAACCACATATCTAAAATATTAAAACAAAAATAAAAAGCAGATGTTCTGAATTTCAGTTCTAAGAATCTTTTTGCCACACGATGCCTTCCACCTTCTTCCTTTAAAAATGAGGGGTGATATGTGTCTATGTGTGTGCACATTTACCAGTCATCAGAACCCACCATGCACTGTCATATTTCTCAACCCTATAAAAATAACCTTGGAAGTTCAAAAATACCTGTATTTGGACACCAGTGTATAAGTCAATTGACTTAAGCTAGACCAAGCAATATGTGAAATAAGTGAAGTTTCTCTCTAGGAATTTAGTGATTCTTTTAAAAATATAACCAGGCTCTTTGTGGAACTCCTGTTGATTCCCAGAGGTCTCTAGCCAAGCTGTCATTCACTCCTCTGAAGCCTGCAGCCCATAAGTATTGCAGATTTTTGCTTCCCTTCAGGTCCTTTACAGTCTTTCTCTTCAAACTTTTGTTCTGTATTGTCTAAGCTAACGGTTAAAAATCTCAGTAATTGTCCCACAGAATAGTCCATAGGTGCTAATGATTTGATTTATGGTCATTTAATAGGATTTAGCCCTTCACAGAATACTATATAACTTAGAAAAAAATTTTCTTTGTTTAGTCTCTTCTCGTTAGAATGTAAGTTTCATGAAGGAAAGGATTCTATTCTGTGTTCTTCAAAGATATATACCAGGTATCTTGAATAGTGCTTGAATATCACATAATACGTGCTCAATTAATATTTTTGGCAAGAATTCCTGGGGGGACTTCCCTGGTGGTTCAGTGGTTAAGAGTTTGTCTTCCAATGCAGGGGGTGTGGGTTCAATCCCTGGTCGGAGAGCTAAGATCCCCCATACCTGGCAGCTAAAAAACCAAAACAGAAGCAACATTGTAAAAAAAACCAATAAAGACTTTAAAAATGGTCCATATCCAAAAAAAATCTTAAAAATTCATGAGGAAAAAACAACTATTCATGATGTCATCTCTGTTCTTTCAGATAAGAGTACTTAACATATAATCCTTTCTGAGTGCCTAAAATTTTCCAGACATTGTTTTAAGTATATGGGTTATCTCATTTCTTCTTCAAATTAACTTTTTAAATATGCTACTAGTATTATTTCCATTTTACAGGTAAGAAAACTAGAGTTTATAGAGATGAAGAACCTTCCTCAAGATATTGCTGATAGCATGAACAAGCTCAGACAGTTTGATTCCATGGCTCACATTCCTATCTACTATAGCATATGTTTTAAAGGTAGTTTCTATTTTGGCTAAACTGAAGAGTAATTCCAATGGTGGAAAATTTAGGCTAAAAGGAAAGGAGATTGACACATGGCAGGACAGGAAGGAAAATATTTCTGAAGCAGAAAATTCTTATATTATGTCCTCTCACATGTTCCGTCAAGGCAGGTCCCCCTAGAGAGACGCTATAACCTGGCATATCATGAGAGTTGACTTTATTGTCAATAACGGAATCTGAGCCTCTTCTGACTCTTTTTAACTAACAGTATTTTCCTCTCCTTACCTTTTTCAGCCAAGTTTCTTGACTAGAGATTGGGTAGATAAGCCCTTTGGAGAGGGTATGTGATAAGCCTCATGCTGTACCAGGGCTAATCGGGTAGTGCAATGATAAACTAAGAGGGGGAGGCAGGCACACCAGTGAAGTAGCAGTTTCTTAGTCCAGGAGGGCAGTGTTTGAGCAGAGATAGTGCAGAAGAGAAGGATGACATTGTAGAGTTACAGGGCATAGAATTTGCCAGCTATTTGGAGAGGGAATAAAAGAATAAGGGAGACCTCAAATGTGACCCTGAGGGAAAGTTTCAGGGCATGCATGACAGGAAAAGTGGTGGTGATGTTAACAGAGGAACAGGATGGAAATAATATGTTTTCATTATATTTTCCTGAAATGCCAAGTCAGATTTGCTACCCGTGAGGGTTGAATAAAGACATTTTCATACATGCAAAGTCTCAAAAATGTAGCTCCCACGCAACTTTTGACAGAAAGTTTCTGACAGTTGTGTTCTGCCAAAATGAGGGAATGGACTACAAAAAGACATACGGGATCTGGGAAAGAGGGGTTACAACACAGGGAAGGGGCAAGGTGAACCCAGGATGATGGCAAAAGGTGATCCCAGGATGGCAGCTGTGTGGTAGGCCAACACAGTCCAGATTGGAGCAGGTCAGAAGGCTCCAGGAGAAATTTCTTCAGTAGGATAAACTTGACAAAATATCAAATATATTTGTATATTCTGAGAGGAGATTTGTTTATCCAAGGAGAGGGTTAATTAATTGAAATATTGATCAGTATGTGGAAATTTGGAAATTAAAACATTAAATTTAGAGTAAACAAAAAATTACATAAGAATGGAAAATTAATCAGCACAGTACACGGTTCTGCTGGAAATAGATTTACATAGTATTATTATTATAAATGCTAAATAGTAATCTAACGTAAGTTTGTTCTACTGGGAGAATGGGAGAAGGGAAAAAGGAGGAAGTGATGTGAAGAAGTGTGGGCAAAAAGAGCTAAATCTTAATTTTCTTATCACAATCAGTAGTGACTAAAATAAAAAACAACAACAAGAGCCATCATAAGTATTGATAAATTATTTAAAGACATGAAGGTAAAACAAAAGAATCAGCTAAAAGAGTTCAAAGTGTTTACCGCTGGATAAAATGAAAGGTGTGTGTGTGGGGGGGATGATGACAGTCTACTTAAAAAAAAAATAACGTAGAGTTGTAGAATAACAAACCTTGTAGAAGTGTAGAATCTTTAAAATATCTGTATAACTTTGATAAAAAATAAAAACTAGACTTTGAAAGAAAGCAGAGGAGAAGGGATTAGTCTTAGCAAGATGGATGGATGATTACGATTAAGGATAAGATAATGCAGATGAAGGAGGTAGAAATTAGGAATCTTTAAGGAATTTTAATTCAGAGTATCACTCATATTACCAGAAAGAGAATGAGCTAATGTCTTCTGCTAAAAAGTCAAAGCCCTTGAGTATTAGAACATGGTGGGTCAAAGAGGGAAGAAGACACTTTTTAAAAGGATTGCCATGCATCAGTTGAATCAAACTAACATTAGAGAGGGGAGGGAGAGGCATGGACTGGGAATTTGGGATTGGTAGATGCAAACTATTACATTTAGAATGGATAAACAACAAGGTCCTACCGTATACCACAGGGAACGAATTTTTAAAAAGAGTGTGTGTATGTGTGAAACTGAGTCACTTTGCTGTACAGCAGAGATTGGCACAGCATAGTAAATCAACTCTACTTCAATAAAAAAAAAAACCAAAATGAATAAACAAAAACTTGTCCAACAACAACAGCAAAACTAATATTAGAAAGCCTAAATCTGTAGGGTACTTTGTCAGTGAAAGTTCATGGTTTTCTATAGCAGCTGCAGTCTCTGAATGAAATAGCCAATAGGGAACTTGGAGACTTGTTAAGACGTGGAAAATGGTGAAGATGAACTAAAGGAAAGAAGACATGTTAGATTCCCAGTCCCTTAGTAGAAAGGCAAATGAAGTCAAATATGGGGAACATCATGGAAATTAGGAGCCATCAGGAGACTGGAGGTTATAATTCGACAGAAGAACAGAATGAGAGAAAAGGATGGAAGATTGATGTCAAAGATGGGAAATGCAGCTTTTAAGATTGTAGTGTAGAACTTCTTCAGGCAACAGCGAGGTAGGCGAACCCCCAGTCCAAATAGGCAGCCAGCAACAAGCAGGTCAACAGTAACTGGTGACACTGATGCAGCCACAGGGGAGGCCGAATCCCTAAGGCAGAAAGTCAGTCACATTGGCCTGAGATGTAAGACGTAGATGGAAAAACAACCAGTGAACCAAAGTACTCATGGTCCCTTCCAAGAAGAGCACAACCCCAAACACGCTCACTGGAATTTGGTGCAGGCGAGTCACTAGTCAAGTCAGCAGCCCTGGAAATTGCCCTTAAGCTCGTGGTCTTGTGCTCACATTGTGCTGGGAATGCATTACTGCACTGCAAGCAGTTAATTAATCAAAGCGTGTAGCTTCTGAAATATGCAGATAAATTAGGAAGGAAAATTGAAACTGTGTTACGTGATTTTTCTCAATGATTAGAGTGTGTTCTAAAGAAACAGAAGAACAAATTGATTGCCGAAAACCATGCTAATGTGCTTTTGATTCACAAGGGTTAAGCATATAATAGTCAGGATGTTGAAAGTTAAGGTTCTCAGAGAAACATTAACTTGACAACATTATGCATACTAGGTGTGGGAGGTTTATATGTTATAACATTAAAAGCAGTAGGGAATATTATAAAATGTGACTCAGTTAAACAAAATAAAATAACAAATTCAGGGGAAAGTCATTAAACATGACTATGGGGAAAAAATTGTTTTGCAACCCCCAGAGAAGGTTGTAAAATTTAATTTTAGAACATAATGCCTTCAAATTTTAAAAAATGTTTTCAATTGAAATTAATGATTTTTACCAAAAACGAATTTCCCTAACATATTGTATATTCTGATATTAGTTTAGGCCTCTCATTTGCAGTCCAGATTTGATCCTAATAGACTAAAAGGAGAACTGACTGGCTATTACATGGCCTAGTTGATAAAGATTTTGGAGAGTGAAAATAAATTTAAGGGTTTGAAATACTTTTTGTTTAGTTTATAGAGAATAGTATAGTATACATGGGAATAAGCCTGCCAGTGTACTAGTACTTTGTTTACACATTTGCCTTCTATGTACTTCTGCATACTATTTGCATGTATGCATTACGAAAATTCCAATCTGCCATGCAAAATGTCTTATGTAGGTGGCATAGAAAAAGAAAAGAAGCTTAAGGCATGTTCAGGGAAGGAAGTATTCCAGAAAACAAACCCATAGCCTTTAATATGTCTCTGTTTTGGTTCCCACCTCACAAACTGGATAGCAGGTCTGGGAGACTGACTTCTCCAGTGGAGCTGTACTGAGCCACAGGCTGCTATTCCTGTCACCCTGGTCACAGAAGCTGTTTACTCTATAGGTGATGCAGGAAACAAGAGTGGTGGACCCATGCAGTAACCCCTTGGAGTGTGTCACCTCCCAATTCAGTCAGAATTAAAGGCAATAATGAATGAAAGAAAGAAAGAAAGGAAGGAAGGAAGGAAGGAAGGAAGGAGGGAAGGAAGGAAGGAGGGAGGGAGGGAGGGAGGGAAGGAAGGAAGGGAGGGGGAAAGAAAGAGGGATGGAGAGAAGGAGGGAGGAAGGATACTATATTACTAACATAATACTAATTTAATTATTACTCAATTCTAATTATTATTTAGTTATTTAATTTTAAGTAATAATAAAGCCTTTCTTATCCTTTAAATCAAATATAAGCTATTATTTGGCACAAAATTAACAAATGGCAGCAACCTCCTCCCCCATAAAGGAGCAGATCATGAAAGTATAAAGGTAAATTGACATTTTGCTAACATTTCTATTCTCCATTGTATTTTATGTCATAGCAAAGCACTCTACAGAACAATAGAGGTCCATTCATGGAAGAGAGATATGTAAATTCCTGAGCTAGCAGACTCCTGGCCCAATATTCAAGCCACCTCTTCAAAAAGGGCACAATGGTCTGCATTTTTCACTGAAAAACCTATGCAGCCACATTCCATGGCAATGAACTCTTTATAAACTTGATGAAGAAAAATGCTTTGTATGTTTACTTTAATCTTAACCCCCTGCTATTTTCTGTTTCCAAACAAACAGAAGGACAAATTCAAACTGCCAGCTCGCAGGATGTACAAACAAGTGTTATTGAATATTCAGAAGTATGGTGGTATTTCTAAAGTTCAGCAACAAATCACTTAGAGTCTTTCTTTTGTTTTTAATTTTTCTTATTCAGGCACCACAAGGCCACATAAGGAGGGTGAGGTTCCTGGAGTGGACTATATTTTCATCACTGTTGAAGATTTTATGGAATTGGAGAAAAGTGGTGCTCTCCTAGAAAGTGGGACTTATGAAGGTAAGCACAGCACGGCTGCTGAATTTATTTCTCATCGCGTCGCATTTTTCTCCTTTGTCTGAAATGCATTAGAACACCAGATTACTAATGTGCTGTTGTTGTGGTTTGAGAGCTTTAATGAGGTCACTTTAGAAGTGTATTTTGTAAAGAAAAATTAAAATATATCTGTGTTAATTCTACTCTTAAGATGCCAAGAGAAATGTGTACGTACATACCCACTGAAGTATCCTTGTGATCAGGATATCCTGAGGCTAAGCTGTGATCGTCCAGATAAATTATCTTCATCTCTAGGTAGCATCTAAAGAGCACAGGGCTTGAGTTCCAGTCCTGTCACTACCTCTGTGTAGTTTTCTCCGGTTGCTTCACTTCACTTGCCTTTACTTGCCTCTCATGCAAAATGATGGTGTAGGAAAATAAGATCTGTGGGTGAACTCCAAAGCTCTACCACAGGTTTCCTTGTGTGCCCGTGTCAAACATGAACAAATGAAATTAAAACCTTGAAGGTGGGACGTATGATTCAGTGGAAAAAGCACTGTAACCTAAGCCATAATCTGCTTCAGTTCCAAACCTGGCTTTACTACTTACCCACTATGAATATTAAGTAACCCAGTGAGTATCTCTGAACCTCAGTAGTCTTATCCATAAAAGGAGAAATGATAGCGTTGAAACATACAAATAAATAACATGCTTGCATGTATATGTTCAAGTAACATCTACCTGTATGTAGTTTATGTCTAATGAAGTTACAGATCTGTGTCTGTATAATGCAATTTTAAAGTAATATAACTAAAAAACAATAGAAAATAATACCTTTATTCTTACGTCACAGTTACTGTATGTGTAAACTATATTTGTATGTATTATTACATCCAAAGGTGAATCTAGTTTTACTGAACTGCAGTTAATAGTGAGTGATATTAAAAACAAAACTCGGGCTTCCCTGGTGGCGCAGTGGTTGAGAGTCCGCCTGCCGATGCAGGGGACACGGGTTCATGACCCGGTCCGGGAAGATCCCACATGCTGCGGAGCAGCTGGGCCCGTGAGCCATGGCCGCTGAGCCTGTGCGTCCAGAGCCTGTGCTCCGCAACGGGAGAGGCCACAGCAGTGAGAGGCCCACGTACCACAAAAAACAAAAAAAAAAAACAAAAAAAAAAACCAAAAAAACCCCAAAACTCATATGCATTGCTGCTTAGCCCATCAAATGTCAGAGGTCTACCAGGAGCAACTAAACTGGGTTTGTAACAGTTGGCCCTCCTCTTCCTCCTTCATTTACTTGTAGAGGCCCAGTGGACTATAGTTATTTAAGAACTCCGTATTTTTAAGTTGTTAGAAGTATTAAAATCTCTTTTTACTTCACACTCCTAAGGCAATTTAGGCTGACACATGTGCCTAAGTTATGGGTCAGACATTTAGTTGCTTATTTCCACATTCATAGGCAATAGGCAAAAATACCCACGAAAAGAAAATGGTTTTATATGAGTGTTGTTTCCTCTTCTAATTGTCAAAAATGAATGATAGTGAAGATTGATTGAAAATATTATATTTATTGCAGTATAGTTGTTTTACAGTATTATATTAATTTCAGGTTTTCACAGCATAGTGATTCAGTATTTTTATACATTATACTCCATTAGAAGTTATTACAAGATAATGCCTATAATTCTGTGTGCTGTGCAATCTGTTCTTGTTGCTTATCTGTTTTATACATAGCAGTTAAATGAAAAGGCTGTGTCGATCATATAAGCTGCCTTAAATTATCTATGAAAAATAACTTATAAATATAGAAAATAATGACATCAAAGAAGTCAGAGTAAATTGACAATAAATTGTGTAGTATGTTTTCCCGTGGGCTTTGCAACATGATTTAGTGGCATTCATTAGTTTACATGTCTGCTAATAAAGTGCCTTGTATTTAGTTACTGTATTTAAATGTCATATATATGTAGCAAAGAACAAAAGCCTTCATATCCACGAGCATTCCAAGAGTAGTATGATTAACGAATATGACCTTTCCTTTCTTTTTTTTTGTTAAATAAAGATTGTATTAACTGTATAGAAAGTGGAAAAATTAAATCCAATGTTCATGTTAAATTTCCTGTATTCTCATGATAAACTAGATGTCATGAAGTTTAATATCAATATTTAAAAATAAAGCCTAGCTTAAATTTTAGGTTTCAGTTAAATTTTGAGGGAAATTTCCTGAAACCATACAAACATAACCAAGTTTTGTGAGTCAGGGTGGGTTATTCTGAATCTCCTTCAGACGTTTTTTCAGCACTGAGAGTAGAGTTGGCTAAATTGGTGCCAAATTGTTAATCGCCCAAGCATGCATAGAGCTGATCTTTGAATAATACGGCTGATTTACACACATGACTCTGGGGAATCAATACTATTATTTACAGATACATACTGTGTACTTGGATAAATAAGAAGCTCTTTTCTCAGGTCGCATAACCATCTGGGTGGACACCTAGGAAGCCTTCTCAAATCTCAGAATCTTCAGATTTTCCAACAGTTACAGCTGAGAAACCAGTAGAATTGGCCTTCTAATAAAAATCACTGCTGTTCCTTCAGTATTAACCACTAGCTCCAGACTCAGAGCTACCTGAGTTGTGTTATTAATGTGTTATTCATCAAGGAAGCCTAGGGAATGCCTTTTCTGCTGTTGGTGCTTTCAGAACATACAGAGTAACAACCATGTACTACTCAACTAGTTAAAGAAGGACCTCAGAGCTTTTATATTTGTCAAACTTTCGTGATATCACTGTCTCATAAAATAATAAAATACCAGTTTCTCTGTTATATGTTCTCCCTTCTGCAGTGTTTTGGGCCATTGTTGTCCTTCCTCCTCCTTGCTAGATCATTCTCATGCTTTCTCAGTACTCTTTAGAGCTCTCAGCCAGGCTAGAAAATTCATTTCTGATATCTGTGAATCCACTAAAGAAATTTAAAAGAAATTAAGTTCCTCTGAGCATTAACGTCACAGACCTGTTAACCATGTAGGATCCTTAAGACTGATATACGTATGTATATACTTCTGTCTTGTTGTCAATAATTCTAATTTTAATCTGGAATTTGTCCTTTGATTAGAAACGAGATAGACTATCCTGAATTGTAGTTCTGCTTCTTAGAAACTGGCCCAAAGTCCTTGCTCCAGAAGAACAATTCTGTTATTACCAGAGGCTGCAAGGAAGGCCTTAATATGCTTGTGTTACCTTCTACAGTTAGGCCACATGGCGCTAGGCAGAATTTTAGCAGATTCTTAAAAGGCTTCTTCTGCATCACCAACCCCTCATCTAGTATGAGCACCTCATTTCAGTTTGTTATACAACAGCTGCTGAATGGCTCTGCATGTAAATGGCCCAGAGGACTTGACTCTCATGGACCATCAGGTGTTGGTAAAGACTCTTCCATGACTTGGATGACCTCATCTTCATTTTTTCATATTCAGTCAGGTTGAAAATTAAGTTAATATAACAAGGCCTAGTGACAAGCCTGACATAACCTCAAGTAACAGGAAGAACACCATGAACCTTCCTGTCAGGACTGAAGATGTAGGCTTCATGTGAAACATAGACCACAGAGCTCTGTGGATGAATGCAGACAATTCCTTTGGGATTAAGGTCACATGCAGGTATAAATGTGACACTGCGAGGTAGAATTAAATAAGTAGGTTTGGTAATCTAAAGGTTAAGTACTCTAAGTACCTGGAAGGAAGCAGTGCCCTTGGGAACTGTCTGAAGTGCTGAATTACCCAGTCACTGACCACTCCCACTGCCTCATCCTGCGTTCTGAATGACATCTTTAACAAACCCATGTCCCCTGAGCTGCACCTGCACTCTTATTTCATTTAATTCATCTAGTGAGATCATCCACAGTCATATTCCTGAGCAGCAGTTCTGTTGTAACATTTGCTATCATATTTTGCTGTTCTGCTTTAAAATTGAAACAAAGCTGTCTTTCTGTCTATTGAAGAAACCCTTAAAGTTTCTTAAAGTTAAAGGTTTTCTTTAAATAGATGTAAGCTCAATTGTAATAGTCCTTCAGTTTTTAAGAGGACCAAATCAAACCCAGCAAGTTATTAGGGCATCTGTAGAATATAGTGCAAATATGGCACTCACCTTCACCTTGATGCTGTGGTTTGTCCTACTCATGGACCTTAATGTATATGGACTTGAGCCGACTGTAAACAGCCCACATAGTTTCTTAAACAATTTTATTACAAGGACTCTGAAATTCAAGTTGTCTCACAACTGTACATAAATGAGTGCTGTTCTTCCTGGTATAGCACATACAATCCTATAAAATTTTAAGTATTAAGGACAAATAATTTTCTAGGAAAATAAGCCGATAACTCCTATGATGAGAGAAGAGATACAACAAATTTTACATAAATCCATTTGATTTTACTAACTGAAATCCACATCCACTTTTTTTAGTATGACCTTTGGGCATTTATTATTGAAATTTTGAATCTCTATTTCCAATCAAGATAGCACTGGTGACAGAGAGATGATCAATCCAATAAAAAATCATTATTAGTACTATAAATAGTCTTCAGAAAAACCATTCTTCTATCAGTCCAAGTTTCTATCCACTGAAATGTAAATATTTCCTGAAGGGCAGATCAATGCTTCAATTGATGCTAAGATTGCTCTCATTCCAGGAGACCAAAAAAGAGATAAAATGTCATTGTTTCTCTTTCCCTTATACTCTATTACAAGAGAAAATTTTTACTAAGTAAGTAATAACCTCCACAACAACAGTAGATTCTTGGAGCTTGCAGTTAAAAGGGTCCAGCTATTATTACATATTGTAAGATTTTTTTTCTTTTCATATTTCCTTCTTTTTCTTTTGGCAATTTTCCTATTGTGGAAGATTCTAAGCTGTGCATTTGGGTGTTCATTTTAGAAACACTAAACACTTGCACATAAAATTCAGTATGTGTTTATTTGACCAGTAAAGGAAAAGCACATTTAGTGAAGTTTTACACCCCTTTGAGATCTTACAATGCCAGAGGTTTTTTGTAAGTGGTTCATTATGTGTTCAAAGGTATTTGCAGAGAGCATATGATTTTTGCATGCTGCTTTGCTCCTGTGTAAGGCACTAAGACTGGAAGTGTTTGTGCATTAAAATGTGATAAAATTCCCTCTTGGTTTGGGACTTTTGTAAGCCCAGCTTTTTCCAAAGTATGTCATGCAAACGCCTATTTCTAAGTACTCTTTTTTTCCCAAAAGGAACTAGAAGGAACAGACCAATCAATTAACTAATTTAATATTATCATATAAATTATAACTTGAAGTCTGAAGTCAAGGAAAATAAAATGACTTGTTTACTATTACCTAAACTGCAATATTAACTAGTTTCCTGTTAGTTCTATATTTTTTTGTTCAGTGTAGCTGAAAGGAACAGGACCAGCCTTTTTGGAGTATATCATTAAAATAAAGCCAGTATTCTTGGGCATAAGACTCACTTCTTTGACTCTCTCACAACCCATAATGATATTAGGTAAAGCTGAGGATTCCAAAACTGTGATATTTGAGGTTTCCTTAATTTCCCTCAAGCTTGTGTCTTTAATTACAATGATTTTCTAACTCCTGTACACATCCTTTATAAATTTTTATCTGAAACAAATTGAGATTTCACATGAAATAAATACCATGCCCCTCATTTAGTGGGAAGAAAACCTGCATGACTTTAAAATTTTTACTTATATTTCTCTTCACTACTTCAACAAGCAGAACCTATTTGCCTTAGCTGATTGGGTGAATATTTTCACCTCTGAGTTGTTTTTCTGAGTGGACAAAAATGGATAACAATATTGATAATAAATATTTTATAATGTTTATTTGTGTATTGCTGCAGCTGTGAATATATATTGAAAAATATTTACTGGATCTTACAATTCCATGACTAACAAAGACAGTAAATTCACTCATTCCACACGATCAATTCTTGATCAAATTGATTACAGCAGTCTTCTGCATGAGAGTTCATGTTTCTCTAAAATAACATCAACATAGTGATGATCAATGGCTCTTGCCATTAGTCTTAGATTAGACATATAGACCTTCCTAAAGGAGAAGTTTCATTTACTCCAGTTATTCTCAGTGATGCCCTAATGTCCCCTTCCTGTCAAACTTTTTTCAGAGACTTGTTTCATACATTAGTTATTTGAAAACTATAACCTAACATCCTACTGAACAAAAGCTATTTTTATATCTGAATTTCAAATCTGAAAAATAAAACTTCCTGAGACATTCTTTCCTTATCCGTATTTCTGATCTAATAGACAGTGGAGTCTAGAATCTGATAAACCACAGATCTTTTATTTCTCTCAGGGGGAATAGAAATCATCAAAAAATAGGAAAGGTGTGTCCTAATTTTTATTACTAAATACTTTATTTCAGAACATTGATCTCAGTCTCCAACAAACTTACAGTAGATGTAGATGGTTTTATGAATTGTTTTTATAAACTGCAACTTTCATTCATCCTGTGCACAAAACAATATCTGAAACGTTGAGGCTTCCATTGATCATGCTGCAAAGTATACAGATATATTGAGTGCTTTGATTAAAAATTAGTCAAACTGTAACTGAAGTAACAATTCTCAAAAATACCATGCTGTCCTTATATTTAAAAGCAATCATGTTGTATAAGATTCATACCATATGAATTCGTACCATGTAAGATTCATATATATGAATTCATACCATATAAGATTCATACCATATGAAAGCTCTTCCTTATTGAAGGCTTCAAACTCTGAGAATTATGGAAAATCATTCATAACATTAGGTTAAAATTTAATATGCAAAGCAGTTAGTCCCTCTCTATATAATAATCGGCTGTCTTAGATCTGTTATGGGCTGTATGTGTATGAGTGTAACAGCAAGATAAAATTAGGATCAAGTGGTCAACATATCTTGTCTGCATGGGATTTTCTCCATAAAAATTAATTCTTAAAGACACAAAGTATGAATTTTTAGGGATCAGTAAAAACAGAAATTGATACTTGTTATTAGTTATAACAAAATGGGAAGTTTTACTTATACTGTCGTCAGCCTATTTATATTAGCTATTCTGGCTTCCTTTCTGTTCCTCAAACAGAACAAGCACATTCTCATCTACTTGGGATCTTGAATTTGTCATTTCATTTTCCTAGACTACTTGTCTTCCAAATAACCACATATTCCTTTTTCTTACTTTGAGATATTCATCTAAGAATCTTCAGGAAACTCTTACCTGACAACCTTATCCAAAATAACACCTGCTGACATTCTCTATTCCCTTCCTCTGATTTCTTTTCTTTTCTTTTAATTAATTATTTATTTATTATTTATTTTTGGCTGCATTGGGTCTTTGTTGCTGAGCGCGGGCCTTCTCTAGTTGCGGTGAGTGGGGGCTGCTCTTTGTTGTGTTGCACGGGCTTCTCATTGCGGTTGCGGAGCACGGGTTCTAGGCACGCAGACTTCAGTAGTTGCAGCACGTGGGCTCAGTAGTTGTGGCTTGCGGGCTCTAGAGCGCAGGCTCAGTAGTTGTGGCACATGGGCTTAGTTGCTCCGCGGCATGTGGGATCTTCCCAGACCAGGGCTCGAACCCGTGTCCTCTGCACTGGCAGGCAGATTCTTAACCACTGTACCACCAGGGAAGCCCTGATTTATTTTCTTTATTGTACTGACTATAACTGAAAATGCATTCTGTGTCCATTTGTTTATTTGATTATTGTCAGTGTCCACCCACTAGAATGGAGACTTCTCAAGAGGTCAGATAATTTGAACCACTGCTAATTCTTGATCTTAGAATGGTTCTGGTACCTAGGAAGCACTCAATGAATATAAATTGAATGAATGCCTAAGTTCCTTCCTTGAAGCAAACAGTGGGAACCCCTTAATCCCTATGTAGAAGTTCAAACAGAATTGAAACCCTGGAACACATCTACTTCCTAATTCACAATGCTCTAGGTCAGAAGTTTAGAGCTGCAGCATCAATTTGGCTTCAGAATCTTGTCCTAGATTACCTTGTATTATAATTGTAATCATTTTGTTCTTGTCTTAAATCTCGTTGTTAACCTCATGGGTCCCTGTTCTGAGTTCCCATACCTGTTTTTCTCTCAATAACCTCTACACTGTGACACTTTCTCCAGAATATAGTTCTTATCTTTCTATGGCCATTCCCTGTAGTCTGGTTTTCACTGCAGTGATTCATTGTTGGTCAGGTTTCCGGAACTGAAAGCCTAGGAAACTTAGTCAAGAAAATGGTATCTTCCAGTAAACCTCCCCCACCCCACCAGCTCCACCTCCCAAGTTCCATTGACGGTACCACCTACATACTTCTTGAACTAATGATAATTACCCTGTCTTATAACTCCTGTCTTTGTTCATGCTTGCTTTAATCTTTTTCAAAAGCCTTACAAAGACATTCTTGATTTCTCTACCTCTAGTATAGAAAGTCAGTAGAGGGTTGGAGAACAGAAGTAATGAGGCCAAACCTACAGGAGAGATAGAAAGGTCCTGGGATATGGGGCTTCCCTGGTGGCGCAGTGGTTGAGAGTCCGCCTGTCGATGCAGGGGACACGGGTTCGTGTCCTGTTCCGGGAAGATCCCACATGCCGCGGAGCGGCTGGGGGAGCCATGGCCGCTGAGCCTGTGCGTCCGGAGCCTGTGCTCCTCAACGGGAGAGGCCACAGCAGTGAGAGGCCCGTGTACCGCCAAAAAACCCCCCAAAAACCAAAAAAAGGTCCTGGGATATATTGGAAAATATGCAAATTCAGAATGTTATTTTAAAACAAAGGAGCTAGTATGTGTGTTCTCTCAAAGAAATGTGAAGGCATTCTAATTAACATGGACATATGGTACTTGGTAAAGTATAAGAGAGCATGAGTTTGTTTATTATTCTTTTATTCTTAGGAGACTTAATGGAAAGGAAATGAAAATCAAATTTTATTCAATTATTAATTTTACATTGCTAATAAGATTTCTACTCCCACTTCACCTTTCTCTCTCTTTCTTTCTCTTTTACATTAGGATGGCTTCTTTAAATTTTCTTACAATAGGTGAAAGTTTGATTCCTTCCACTAAACAGTTAATGGGTAAAATGATAATTCTGAAAAATTTATATTTTAAATTTGATTACTGATGGTAAACCAAATACTTAACACAACATGAAGAGTCAATAAACAAAAAAGTTTTAAACAATATATAGGAAGCTCAAACTGACATGAACCTTATGATAGGTAAATAAAAGGTAAAGACTTGATTAAAATTTTTCCACTGAGCTTTCTTTCTTTTACTCCCCTACTCCATGACATATCTGAGGATATTACAGCAGGGGACTTGCATTTACCTAGAGAAACCTGTCCTTTGGCATTGTGACCTGATATTGGAAGGTGCTGTTTCCCAAAAGGATCTCTTCCCTCAGGGCTAGCCCATAAGAACAGAAGGGTTCTCCAGGCCAGATCCCTCATGATCCTTCCCAGAAGGATTAGATACTTCTGACTTCTGCTCCTACTCTCTGAGGGTGAGAGTCAATCGTTTCCATAAAACTTCCAGAGAAAAATCTTCTGATGCAGCCATCTGGTTTCTCTGGAGATGAAGCAAGTATTATTATACTTGAAGTATAACCCACTGCAACAAGGGCATTTCCTATCATTTCTACCTTCAAGTATGTGCAGGAATATCCATTTTACAAATAATATTTGCAGATTTGGTAACTTTAACTTCTTTCCTCCCTCTTCCCCTATCTTCCCTCAATTTAATAAGAGTCTCTCATTTAGGGTAAAATGTAGCAGCAAATTAGAAGAAGATGCGTGCAATGGTTTATGTGAGGGAGGGATGGGAGAGGATGGAGACTCCTAGAGGCCGGCATGCTGACAGCCTCACAGGGATTTAGGACAGGGCAAAAGTACAAAAGATGTACAGATGAAATTTAAAAACCAGAGTCGTCTAGGGTCATTTGTTATAGTGGGAGCACTCATCAGTCTCCCAGATGCCAGCAGAGTATTGCAACCCAGCACAGCTATTGATTTTCCTAATAATGACCCTGAGCTATCCAGAAAAGGTTAAGGTATATGCAAAAGCATAATATTTGAGAAAGATTTGCTTCAAAGGTGATTAAAATTTAAAAGTTTGAACTTCTAAAGGGGAAAGGCTAGACTATTCACCTAAGTAGAGTACTACACTCCCTGAAAATGCCAAGCAAATGGAACACATATCTTGTTATAAAATATTTTAACTATCTTCTGTCTAGAAGCAATTTATAATATGCATTCAAATTAACATGATTAAACTATCGATAATTAATTTATGAATGTATTCTATAAATGCAGATAAACCTGATGTTCTTATATGCCCCAAACATTTTAGGCACATATAAATATACTTTAGAAAAATGACTAGATTGTAATGAAGTTGGAAACAACATATTCTTTGGCCCCAATAATGTTTGTCATTTTTTGAATATGTTAGATTTAAAATAGATCTATAAAACTATCAGTGCATTACCAAACTGTTAAAATCAATGTATCAATAAAATGCACATTTACAAGTTCATCTGCTCTTTTTTTAAATCTTAACGTACTAGTTTGTAGATTTTTTTTCACTTTTTGAGACACCCACCTGTCCCCCAGGAATCTTAAGGAGTGATAGCTGCAGGCTACTTTTTCAAAGCCTATATTTACAACTTGGGGGGTAAATAATACATCATTATCTTGGTTTATTTTCATGAAAAGTTCACCTTCAGAGAGTGTTGTATATACTCATCTTAGAAGCAAAACATATTAATCAGAAGTTAAAGATATCCTACACTGGGAAGCTTTCTTGCAACATTATGTTATCATGTTTTTCCTTCACATTCTTGGTCCTGCCTTTGCACTAACCTTCATTTTAGTACTCTTCTTGCTTGTTTTCCTTTTAATATTTAGCTCCTGTAATATTTTTATTCTCTCACAATTTAGGTTTTCTTTTTGCTGATCTTTCAAGAGTTTTGTTTATACCAGCAGCCCACTGACACTATTCTCTTTCTTTATTCTTGCTTTGTTTATCTTTTGATTTCTCCTGAAAATTGAGAAGCCTACATGGATTCTCTGCTGTATTCCTACTCTGTGTCCTAAAAATCTTCCTCTTTTGGGATATGCTACATTTTATACTTCAAATGGTTTTTTATCTTGGCCCTGGATCTTACATTTCAATTCTTTTTTTTTTTTTTTACCTGTATAGCTATAAGGAACAATGAGAATAATGGAGATGATATTTATAAATGTTCCCACAAGGCAATGACTTGTTAAATAGAGTGGAAATTTAACTAAAATGACTTCTCTGTCCTGCATAGGAAGCAACACTGTCTTAGAAATGGGCATGCTCGTGGGAGTTTTGTTCAAACACAAATTGTATGGTTTGTCATGGTGTATGTCTAAAAACTGATGTAATTTACCCCAATTCACTACACTTTTCATGTTATTCAGTAAGTCCAGTGGTATATTGGAATCTGCCCTCTTGGCAAATAGGTCCTCCATACTTAATATTTGCTTGAATGGAAAAAATTATTTCAATTGATATGTATCTCATGTTCTCTTTATAATTTAATAAATTACATCATATCCCTGTAGTTTAGTAAATATAGCATTTTCTTCTTTTATTATTCTTTCATCTTCAAATCCTTATCCTATTATCTACGCAGGCCTTCTTAGTAGTAATTAGGAGGCTATTAGGGGGAATAAAAATGTTTGTCTCTGGGTATATGAAAATACTGAGCTAACAAAGGAAGAGAAGCACTTTATTTTCATTTATTCTTTTTTTCTTATTTTATTCTTTTTTTTTCCCCTAAGAAATGCCTTTTAAGTAAATAAAGCTCAAATGCAGGTGTTCTAATCGGCAGCATCCAGTCCTTCCTGTGTCATCGTCCGCATCCCCCCGTTCTTTAATTTAAAATTGTACTTCATTTTTAAACCATCCCCTGTGAATACTCATTCTCATCTCAGAGAAACACATCCCATGTATTCTTGGTGCTCCTTACTCTCTATTCTTGAGTATGCTTACAGTTACCGTTGATTGAATTCTGTTATATGTAATTTGAGACCATACTTGCTCCTTGGTAGACTCCAATAACTTCTTATTATAGAATTGGATTCAAAAATAATATTTAATAGAATTGTTTATATCCTTCCAACATGGGTTTGCAGTAACTTGAAAAGTATTTTTGTTTTTGTGTTTCATTTACATTTTACATAACTCCTCTATTAATGAAAATGCATCCTCATGGCATCTATTTTTCATAAAAAATAGTAGAAGTAGAAATCATATAAGAGAGTAGAACATTCCCAAGAGTGCATGAAAGTAGATCACGGCTGCCTCAGAATAAGAAAATATTGATCAGGATCTTGCCAAAGGTAACAAAATACATTAAATGTGAGCATGAAAATATTGAGACAGCAGGTTGAAAAGCTGGTGTTTGGGTTTTAAAAGGAAGATGCTGGCGCGGGGAGACTATCAGGTTGCTAGAGAGGGAACTGACTTTGACAGGCCTTGCTAAGGCAGGGTAGATTCAAGTCCTAAAATAGTCATTTGCAACTTTTTTGTGCTAGCAGTGTACTTGCAAGTACAAGAATTATTGGCGCTTGAAGGGATTAACTAGAAGTATACTACTGCAGTGTTCAGAACTGGGTGATTGTCTGAGGGAGTGGTTTGCATCCAGGCGGCACCTGAGTGTTCCAAAAAGTTCTGGTCTCTTAGATGTCAACTAAATCATACCACCATGCCCATCATATTTTCTGAAAAATAACACTGGAACAGAATCTGTCTCATTTGCAGCCAAAAAAAAAAAAAGGTCTAAAAATGTATTAAAATACAAAGAATAGCTAGTGAAGGGCTGATTGCAGTGCTCCAGAGAAACAAGGCATTGGTGGGGAGCAACTGTGGCCTAGAGGAAGCCAAGAATTATTTGTTCAAGTATGCATTTGAGGCCTAGGAATTGCAAGGCCAAATGCTAATCTTGGATTTGTCTTGAACTTCATGTGGGACTGAAAGAGCTCTAGGATTACATGAGCACTGTGTTTAAATGACTGATGAGTGGGACATCGTAGAGAAATGAGACTTGTTCTGTGTGACCTTAAAGAGTGGGACTAGGACAAATAATAGATAAAGGGACAAAGATTGTGGTCAGATATAAAGAAATACTATCTAATAACCAGGGCTGATGAAATAGTAAACTCAATGCGTTGGTAAATAGTTGCTGGGATTGCCAAACATCAGCTAAGAACTCTCTTGTAGGGTTGTTCTAACTGGGATACACAAATGGATAAACACTTAGGCTGAAATAGCTACAACATCAAAAGATCAAAAACAGTACCAGATGTGACGATTAATTTATGTGTCGATTTCACTGGACCTTGGGATGCCTAGATATCTGGTTAAACATTGTTTATGGGTGTGTCTACAAACGTGTTTCCAGAATAGGTAAGCATTTGAATTGGTGAATTCAGTAAAGCATATTGGCCCTCCCAAAGCACCAGTCAACATGTTGAGAGCCTGAGTAGAAGAAAGAGGTGAAGGAGGATTGAATTTGCTCTCTGCCTGACTGAGTTGGACATCCATCTTCTCCTAACACTTGGTACTCCTGGTTTTTAGGCCTATGTATCCTATTTGTTCTTTCTCTAGATAATGCTGACTAATACACTAGGCTTCATGCTTTGCATATGCTATCTGTAATTTTCACAATGTTTCTTCCATGAAAGTATTATTCTAATGCTTTTTACAAGGAGGAATCTCAAGCTCAAAGATGTTTAGTAATTGTAAGAAGTCTCTCAGGTAGTAAATGACAAAATTGAAATTGCTTCCAGCCTTGTTTGACACAAAGTCTGTGCTTGAAGGAACATTTTCCCATTGGGAAATTATTCAGTCAATGTAATGTAAGCCCTAATTAGGAAAATAATTTCCTTTACAATAGTACCAAAAAGAATAAAATACTTAAAAAAAATTAACTAAGGAAGTGAAAGACCAGTCTACAGAAAACTACAAAACATTGATGAAAATATTTTAAAAAGACATAAACAAATGGAAAGATATTCCATATTCATCAATTTTGGAAGATTTAATATTGCTAAAACATCCAAACTATCCAAAGTGATCTACAGATTCAGTGCAATCCCCATCAAAATCCCAATATCATTTTTTACAAAAGTAGGAAAAAACAATTTTATGATTCACGTGGAACCACAAAAGACCACAAATAGCCAAGTCAATCCTTAGAAAAAAGAATGATGTTGGAGGCATCACTCTTCCTGATTTCAAAATACATAAAAAGGTTAAAAGAATCAAATAGCATGGTACTGGCATAAAGACAGACATATATACCAACGGAACTGAATAAAGATCCCAGAAATAAATCTACACATATATAGTTAACTGATGTTCGACAAGGCTGCCAAGAATATAAAGAGTAAAGCATGATTTCTTCAACAAATGGCGCTGGGAAAACTGGATATCCATATGCAAAAGAATGAAATTGGACCATTATCTTTTTTTAAAATTTTTATTTGCTTTATTTGTTTATTTTTGGCTGTGTTGGGTCTTCGTTGCTGGCGCGGGATTTTTCTAGTTGTGGCAAGCAGGGACTACTCTTTGTTGCGGTGTGCAGGCTTCTCATTGCGGTGGCTTCTCTTGTTGTAGAGCATGGGCTCTAGGCACACGGACTTCAGTAGTTGTGGCATGCAGGCTCAGTAGTTCTGGCTCACAGGCTCTAGAGCACAGGTTCAGTGGTTGTGGAGTACAGGCTTAGTTGCTCCGTGGCATGTGGGATCTTCCCGGACCAGGGCTCAAACACATGTCCCCTGCATTGGCAGACAGGTTCTTAACCACTGTGCCACCAGGGAAGTCCTTGGACCATTATCTTATACACAAAAAATAATACACAAAAAATAACTCAAAATGGATTAAAGAATTAGACATGTGATTTGAAACCATAAAACTATGAGAAGAAAACATAGGGGGAAAGCTTCATGACATTGATCCTGGCAATTTCATGAATGACACCAAAAGCCCAGGCAACAAAAACAAAAAAACAAGTGAGACTACATCAAACTAAAAACCTGCACAGCAAAGGAAACCATCAACAGAGTGAAAAGGCAACCTACTGAATGGGAGAGAATATTTTCAAAGTATATATCTGATAAAGGGCTATATCCAAAATATATAAAGAACTCATACAACTCAATAGCAAAAAAACCCACAAACAAACAAACAAACAAAAACACTGATTTAAAAATGGGTAGATCTGAATAGACATTTTTCCAAAGAAGACATACAGATGGCCAATAGGTACATGAACAGATGCTCAGTGTCATTAATCATCAGGAAAGTGCAAATCAAAACCACATGAGATATGACCTCACACCTTTGGAATGGCTATTATCAAAGAAGACAAGAAATAACAAGCACTGAGGAGCTGGAGGAATCAGGCTCCCTGACTTCAGATTATACTACAAAGTTACAGTCATCAAAACAATGTGGTACTGGCACAAAAACAAAAATATAGATCAATGGAGCAGGATAGAAAGCCCAGAAATAAACCCATGCACCTGTGGTCAATTAATCTGTGACAAAGGAGGCAAGACTATGCAATGGAGAAAAGACAGTCTCTTCAATAAATGGTGCTGGGAAAACTGGACAACTATATGTAAAGGAATGAAATTAGAACATTCTTTAGTACCATACAAAAAAATAAACTCAAAATGGAATAAAGACCTAAATGTAAGACTGGATACTATAAAATACCTAGGGGAAACTATAGACATAACACTCTTTGACATAAATCACAGCAATATCTTTTTTGATTTATCTTCTAGAGTAATAGAAATGAAAACAAAAAATAAACAAATGGACCTAATTAAACTCAAAAGCTTTTGCACAGCAAAGGAAGCCATAAACAAAAGGAAAAAAAAACCCACAGAATGGGAGAAAATATTTGCAAACAATGCAACTGACAATGGATTAATCTCCAAAATTTACCATCAGCTCATGCAGCTCAATATCCAAGAAAACCCAAAAAAACAAAACAAAAAAACAGTCAAAAAACGGGCAGAAGACCTAAATAGACATTTCTCCAAAGAAGACATACAGATTGCCAAAGAGGCACATGAAAAGATGCTCAACATCGCTAATTATCAGAGAAATGCAAATCAAAACTACTATGAGGTATCACCTTACACGGGTCAGAATGGCCATCATCAAAAAGTCTACAAACAATAAATGCTGGAGAGGGTGTGGAGGAAGGGGAGCCCTCTTGCACTGTTGATAGGAACGTAAATTGGTACAGTCATTATGGAAAACAGTATGGAGGTTCCTTAACAAACTAAAAATAGAGTTACCATATGATGCAGCCACCCCACTCCTGGGCATATATCCAGAGAAAAACCTGGCTTGAAAAGATATATGCACCCCAATATCATTGCAGCACTGTTTATAATAGCCAAGACATGGAAACAACCTAAATGTCCATGGACAGATGAATGGATAAAGAAGACGTGATACATATGTACAATGGAATATAACTCAGCCATTAAAAAGAATGAAATAATGCCAATTGCAACAACATGGGTGGACCTGGAGATTATCATACTAAGTGAAGTAAATCAGACAGAGAAAGACAAATATCATACAATCTCACTTATATGCGGAATCTATTAAAAAAAATGATACAAAGTTATTTACAAAACCGAAACAGAAACACAGACTTAGAAAATGAACTTATGGTTACCAGCAGGGAAGGGTTAGGGGAAGGGATAGATTGGGAGTTTGGGATTGACATGTACACACTGCTGTATTTAAAATAGATAACTAATAAAGACTTACTGTATAGCACAGGGAACTCTGTTCAATACTCTGTAATAACCTGAATGGGAAAGGAATTTGAAAAAGAATAGATACATGCATATGTATAACTGAATCACTCTGCTCTACACCTGAAACTAACACAACATTATTAATCAACTATACTCCTATGTTAAATAAAATTTCTAAAAAAAGAAAATGGAAAAAATAAATTTAAAACGTTAATGGATTTGGAAAAGAAAAGAAAGAAGCACTGGCAACGATGTGGCCATGCTCATCCTTGCTCTGTTGGTGGGAATTGTAGCCACTATAGAAAATAGTATGGAGTTTCCTCAAAAGATTAAAAATAAAATTACCATATGATCCAACAATTCTGCTTCTGGGTATTTTTCAGAGAAGAACAAAAACATTAACTTGAAAAGATATCTGCACCCCCGTATTCCTTGCACCATATTTACAATAGCCAGAATATATGGAAGCAACCTAAGTATCAGTTGATGGAAGAATGGATAAAGAAATTGAAATACACACACACACACACACACACACACATACACATAAACACAGAGGAATATTATTCAGTCATAAAAAAAATAATGAAATCTTGGCCATTCACAACAACATGGATGAAACTTGAGGGCATTATGCTAAGTGAAGTAAGTCAGACAGACAAAGAAAAATATTGTATGAACTCTCTTATATGTATAACCTAAAAACAATTTTTTTTAACAAAACCAAACAAGCTTATGGATACAGAGAACAGATTGGTGGTTGCCAGAGGCAAGGGTTGCTGGTGGGAAAAAATGTGTGAAGTCAAAAGGTAAAAAAAGTTAATACAGTGAGCAATAATTACTTTTGGAAGACAGGGATTGAGGGAAGGAAAGAGAGAACAAAGGTTTATTGACAATCAAATTCTGTTGTAATCATCTTTTTATATGTCTTTCCAACTGGGCTTTAAGCCCTTTGCTTCAGGGAGAGTTTCTTATTTATATTTATAGGCCTAAAACCCACAGTAGCATTGCCCTGGAAGGTGGGGAAAAAAGAGTTAATCAACAAAATATATAAGGAACTCCTACAACTCAAGAGAAACAAAAAACAAAAAAACTAATAACCCAATTTTAAAATGGGTTAAGGACTTAAACAGACATTTCTCCAAAGAAAACATACAAATGGCCAAGAGGTATATGAAAAAATGCTAAATGTCACTAATCAGCAGGACTATGCTTAACTACTAATGAATGGACTATATGGTGCCATGTTCATACACATATGGCCATTCTGACCAGTATGAGGTGATACCTCATTGTCATTTTGATTTGCATTTCTCAAAAGATTAGTGATGTTGACCATCCTTTCATGTGTTTGTTGGCAGTTTGTATATATTCTTTGGAGAAACATCTATTTTGGTCTTCTGCCCATTTTTGGATTGGGTTGTTTGTTTTTGTGATATTGAGCTGTGTGAGCTGCTTGTATATTTTGGAGACTAATTCTTTGTCAGTTGCTTCGTTTGCAAATATTTTCTCCCATTCTGAGGGTTGTCTCTTCGTCTTGTTTATGGTTTCCTTTGCTGTGCAAAAGCTTTTAAGTTTCATTAGGTCCCATTTGTTTATTTTTGTTTTTATTTCCATTTCTCTAGGAGATGGGTCAAAAAGGATCTTGCCGTCATTTATGTCACAGAGTGTTCTGCCTATGTTTTCCTCTAAGAGTTTGATAGTTTCTGGCCTTACATTTAGATCTTTAATCCAGTTTAAGTCTATTTTTGCATACACAGGACATTTAATATAAATAAATAACTATGTTGAGTATCTCTGACTTCTATCAACTACTAGGACTGCCAGCTTTGAAAACTGGACCCTACAACTGGACCACTGCTACTGGACAGTAGATCACATTCTCAGCTCTCTCTGCTTCTTTTGGTCAATCACTCCAGGTTCAGAATTCTCTGCAAGAGTATCTGATTGACTGACGTTAGGTTGCATGACTGCACCATAGCTTCCAGTGTTCAGGGTGATAAGTTTTTTCATACTTTTGCGTGTAAGGTAGGATTCTCCCTCTCGCAATGCTCACAGAGTGGTGGATTCCTCAAACAGAGAGATGCTGGACAAACAGTTATGTCCTGCCCACCTCCTGCGTTATAGGCAGAGGTACTTGATGAAGGACAAAGGTTTATGTAGGAGGTATGTTCAAAAAGCAATGACATTTGGGTTATTATTGTTAATATAATTCCATTAGTATGTAGGGGCTTGTCAGACCTTAGAAAATTTGTGCTACATTTACAAATATATATAAAGGATGGGCAAGGGAGTAAAAGTTTAAAATTAGAAATAGTGAAATCTTTTCTTGATAGAAGAAACAGGCCACATATTTGAAAACAGTTGCAAAGAAAGCAGAAAATGTCAAGGAAGTAATGGGAGGGATATGTTAAGTAGAGAATACAAGGGCATGTAAACTACAAGACAATGGGAAATTTTATAGAGCAGTCATTTTAACTATATTTTAAAACTTTATTGATGCCATAAAATCCAAACACTATAAACCTGGATTCTTTGTTAAAAGTAGGCCGTCACATGCAAAGATAAATTGAACTTGGATGTAAAAGAAAAACCAGAGGTAAACTAGTGTAACGTTTTAGAGAATGTTTGTACCAATAACATTTTAGAAAATATTTCAAAACTAGCATGCAATGAAAAACATTTAAGAGAAAATAGTGCAGACATGGGAATATCTTATATATATATGAAATACTGTGTATCAACTCTGTCTCTCTCCTTGTCTCTGCTTCTGTCTCTCTTTGTCTCTGCTTCTGTCTCTGTCTCTCTTGTTCTCGCTCTCTCTGTCTCTTTCACCCTCTCCCTCTTTTCCTGGTTCAATTCTATGCTTATAATCTTTGCCCATTCTGTATTACCTTTGTTTACACTTATTTCTCAGCCTGGACTCACAAAGTAGTTTAGTCATAATTCTTTTTCTTCTCAGTCTACACATACACCAATTAACTTGCCTTCTCTTAAATCTGTAGCCCCAACTCAGACCTAGTACCTGGGTCTAAATCTATATACAGCCTCTATCTGTATTGTCCTTCAAAAAGACATAAACTAAAATTCTCCTAAATTGGGCACACAACCATCTCCTCAAAACTTCTCTCCCTCCTGTAGTCCCAATATCAGTAAATATCATAGCTATTAACTCAGTTGCTCAAGTCAGAAACCGAGGAGCCATCCTGATTCCCCACAATATTCAGATAATCTTCAGATTCTTCCAATTCTAACCCCTAAACAACATCTTCTTAATGTGTCCCCTCTGGTCTATTCCCAATGTCCCTGCCACTGTTCATATCCTCACCATCTCAGAGAACAGTAAATGTGTCCTTACGGGTTTTTCTTTCTTGGTACTAGAGTAATCTGGTACCCACATCTAATCACGTTCCTTCTCTGCTCAAATAGCTCCCACCAGCTTCTCCATGAAATTCTTTTTATGGCATAGAATATGGCCCCTCTCACTCCTGGCAGCCTCATTCTCCTCCACAAATTCCTTGAAGTTGCCCTAAAATATTTCATTCATACACACCAACATGCCTCTTTGCTTGGACTTCCCTCTGCTCTTCTCTAGGCTGTACCCTGTGAAATTCTGTCCCTCTCCAGACAGACTTCAGTATGTTTTGTGCTAGGTGCCCCCTTGTAGTCCTCGTCATAGTAATTATAGAAATATAATATTGTGGTTGTTAGTTTTTTGTCTCTTTACTAGACTTTTAAACCCCTAGTACTGTTAATAGGATATAACTGGGTATTGTGAATCTTGCTACACAGAATGGTTAGATTAAAGAATGTTTTACTGTGTCATTTTATATGGTAACCGGTGTTAGGGCCATTAATCTCTGTAAAGGATCATGTTTCAGTGTTCATACTTCAGTGAATAACTATTTATCCATCCATTTGCCTACATTAGAATGCTAAGAGTCACTCATGACATATCCTTGTCCCTCACTTCCATATCCATTCTATCACCGAGGCATCAGCATTACTTTTTTATTTTTTTTAACGGTGTGTTAGTTCCTGCTTTATAATAAAGTGAATCAGCTATACATATGCATATATCCCCATATCTCCTCCCTCTTGCATCTCCCTTCCTTAATTACTTTTTAAACATTGTTGGGCTCCTTCCATTTCTCCTCAGTTCCGCCATTACTATCAACCTAGTGTAAGATACATTACTTCTTCTTGGATTTCTGCAATGTCTCCTAATTAGCTTATTTACAGATAGTCTGGACTTTCTCACTCCAGTTTTCACATTGCATCCAGAGTTGTCTTTTCAAAATGCAAAGCTAGGGCTTCCCTGGTGGCGCAGTGGTTGAGAGTCTGCCTGCCGATGCAGGGGACACGGGTTCGTGCCCCGGTCTGGGAAGATCCCACATGCCGCGGAGCGGCTGGGCCCGTGAGCCATGGCCGCTGAGCCTGCGTGTCCAGAACCTGTTCTCTGCAACGGGAGAGGCCACAGCAGTGAGAGGCCCGCGTACCGCAAAAAAAAAAAAAGCAAAGCTAGCTCAACTTCTCGTCCAGTGTCACTCTCTCCCCACTACCACACGCACACACACGCACACACACACAACCATGGATCCATGGCTTAGCTTTGCTCTTGAGAATAAGGAAAAGGAGACTGTCTGATTTTCCATCACTGGAAGTATAGATACATAAAATGGGATGGGGACATGAAGTATTATGTAACATTTAGAAGCAGCACATTATATGTACTCCTAATAACATGAATGGTTCTTAAGAACATGGTTCCAAATAGAAAAAATAAGAAGCTAAACAAGTTCTATAGCACAATGCCATTTACATGAATTTAAATGTATTCATACAAAACAAAAACTAGTATCAGCAAAGATATATTCAAACACAAAGGTATGTTTCTTATACTTCCTGCGCCTATTTCCTGCATCATTTTTCTCCTTAGCACTTAACATCTAACCAACTTATGTTTTACTTACTTATAGCATTATTTCTCTGTCTTCCTTATAAATGTGAACTCCAGAAGGGATTTAAATCTATTTGGTTCACTGCTATCTTCCCAATTTCTAGAGTGGTGTGTGGCACACAGAAGGTGCTTGATAAATATTTAGTCTAATGAATGAATTTTCCTTCAGTATATTAGAATATTTGTCCATGGTGATATGTGGGGTAATGGGGTTCAGTGTAAGGATAAAAGGCAATCAGTAAATCAATCAATTAAACCAACAACAAAGGGGAGACCAAAGTCCTTGGTATGATCTCCACACCTCTCAGGTTCTAGTTTGTACCCATCCCTAGAGCATCATCATCTCTTCCAGTGCTCTCCCTGCCCATCAATATATCACAGCCACCTGTCCCAGTGCTTGAAATGTGCCATGTTTCCTGGCACTTCAGGATCATTATGTCTTTTGTTCTGTTTGTCTAAAGAACTTTTCCTACCCATACTCCCCTCTCCCCAGTAGTTATTGGCCTAGTTAAATCCTATTCATCCTTTAGACACCAGCTCAAGGGCCACTTCTTCGAAATCTTTCCTGACTCCTTTAGTCTATAATGCTGCCATGGAAATCCTGTAATCAATACTATTCCTTCTGGATATGTAGATAGGTAGGTAGGTAGGTAGGTAGGTAGATAGATAGATAGATAGATAGATAATTATGCATTCAATTTGATATTATTTCATTAGTACCAATCTACCCTGCTCATCTGTAACCTCCACAAGGTCAGGGATTGTTTATAGTTTTGATCATTGTTGTATTTCTGGTGCTTAACACACTACCTGGCATACAGTAGGTATTCAGCAAATATTAGTTATTTGAATGAATGAGTCTCTTTCTATACGTTTCTTTGTAGCCTTTAAAAAAATAGAAATGTTATCTGCCAGAATTTCCCTAAATCAAGAAAGCTTCACTCTTTGACTTTTTTTAGTCCATTTTAAGGTCACTCTTCTTACAAAATGGCCTTCATATCTATCTCATTGTCTCATCAGAAATGACATTAAGGTCACCAGCCTAGATAAGATTTCCCCAGAATAGTTATTTAATGGAGCTAGAAGGCAACAAGCACATTTTTTAACTTAAGAGGAACTGATATTAGAGCATCTCCTGTCATTACTTGTTCCTTTTAGGAAAACATTTAATTTAATTATGTACAAGAAAATTAATATTTCTTTTGCCTTTGAGCCAGAGCTTATGCCTTGTTCAGCTCAAAGTTTTGTAAAAGATTTAGTACTTTTCATTATCAGCTTTCTTGGCACTCCTCAGTGTTTCTGTCACTTTAATTGGAAAAAATATAGGAGGTCTTTGAAGACTGAAAGAAAGAGATGAGCCCCTATACCTAGCAGCCAGTGCCTGGGATTGCTTATTGTGAAAGGAGCTGGCTTTTCAAAGTCAGGGAGCTAAAGCTTTGATCAGATTACTCTTAAAATCACCATTAACTTTTCCCCTTATTGTAATTCTTGTTTAATCAATTAATTGCAACTCCTTTTCTAAAGCTGAAAGCAAAGAATAAATGAAATCTGATGAACGAAATCTATGTGATAATGAGGTTCCTTTTTAAAATGATGTTCCTAACCTATATATAGATTTAATTTTTACTAATAATGTATTTGATAGAAAAAGTTTATCTATCTAAATGATCAAAATAAGCAGAACAAAAAAATTTATGGGGAGATATTTTTCCCTGATTCACATAATCATAGACCTGGTTCTTTGCTGATGTGTCCCATCTCACATATGCCGCTTTGCTTGCACTTCTCATCCCCCTCCTTTGTTTTGTGCTTGTGAAAATGCTCTTAGATTTAAACAAAAATGCCCTTAGATAAAAAGAACAAAGTGTTTCCACTCAGTTTTGAGTGTGAAGACTAAATTAAATGTTCACAAAGACTTGGCTTCAGAGTATCCAAGACAAGAGATCTTCTAAAAGGAGAGAAATGTGTTTAACTTTCTGGGAATTATAATACATGGAGAGGAGGGATTGAGAGAAGAAAGAGTTGTATTTTTCCAGAGTTTGGATTATAAAAGCTGAAATATAGTAGAGTTACCTTTCAAATCCTTAAAACAGTTGGGTAGTTTTAATCATAAAGGAGAAGGCAGCTTTTGTGCCTATTATACTATATGTGGACAGGAACAAGCCTGAATGATACACAAATGATCCAAAGTGAATATTTTCTGCTTGTATTAATTAGTTTTTACTCTGTTGTAAACACTTCAAAGTCTGATACTCTTTCTCATAGGTTACATTGCGAAGTGTAAAGACTTGGACTTATTTGCTTTGAAAAACGAAAGTTTGGGAAAGTAATTTTCTAGGGGGATATCACTGCCCAAAACATTCAACCATTAAAATTTTAAGAAGTTGAAATACTTTAGACTCCAGTAGGGATGCAAAATTTGAATGCCTTTTAAAGATGCTCATAAATACTGAAAGAAAGCAGGAGTTTCGCAGTATTTCAGAGTAATCAACCAAATTTCCTGAGATAAGGTAGACAGGATTTCTAAGACCTTTAATAAAACATATTACATGCTGGTTCTCAGCAGGTGAATTTTAGAAAGAATGCCAAGAATATTCTTGTGAAAAAAGTTTATTACGAATGGTTGCCAAATAACCCACATTTTCAAATCTTTGGGACCATTGAGAGGAATATTTAGTTTATTGAAATACATATTAGCTTTACGCTACAACATCAGAGGGATAAATCAGATCCAAAAATTAAACTTGCATCTTTCTGTAAAGTATTGCCAGATAAGTATCTTTTACTTTATTTTTATTTTGACAAAGTAATACATGGACATATTGTAATAGTCAAGCAGCACAAAAAGGCTGATATTTGATAACAAGAGTGCCCTATTATACTTGTCACCAACCCACATTCTCCTCTTTCAAGGCAATCACTTTCAACTTGTGTAGTAATTCAATCTGATATGTGATTACATATTTAAAAATAATATTATCCTTATACTTCTATGTGTTGTTTTATCAATTTTAGAAATTACATTTTGATTCCTAATCTAGTATATGAATTTTTTTTTTTTTTTTGCGGTACACGGGCCTCTCACAGTTGTGGCCTCTCCCGTTGCGGAGCACAGGCTCTGGACACGCAGGCTCAGTGGCCATGGATCACGGGCCCAGCCGCTCCGCGGCATGTGGGATCTTCCCCGACTGGGGCACGAACCCATGTCCCCTGCATCGGCAGGCGGACTCTCAACCACTGCGCCACCAGGGAAGCCCTAGTATATGAATTTTAACTTTCTTTTCCATATACACACTCCATGCCTCCCTCTTCCCCTTTTACAGTTTCGCATTAAATTCACCCATGATTTATTTTATTATGATTGTGAAATTATTATCCACTCCTGAGACAAATGGTATACTATGATTTTATATGTCTTTTTATGTCTTTTTCCCATGAATTAATAATTTCTTCATTTGCTTGATTTTCTAATTAAGTATTACTAAATTTCCCAAATGCACCAGTAACTTTACAAAATGCTGGTAGATACTATTGTCAACAAAAACACATAGGGTAATTCATAAGTTCCTTTTCCCCCTTCTTGCTTCAATCTGTTCATCATTTTTTGTATGGCATTATGTTTTTATTTAATGGATATAAAATCTATGTTGTAAAACATTTTTCTTCTATTTCCAGAACAGTGTCTGCTTTCTCCAGTCTCTACCTTTCTGTTTCTTTTGGTCTCTGGATGTTGGAAGTTTCTACAGAGGTCAAATGATTCTTGGCTGTGCGTATTCCAGTACGAGGTAGTGAGATGTAGTTTAGAGGTCATATTCCTCTCCACGTTGGGGAAGAGGGCTGTTGACTGGTGGGCTTCTTTCAGAGGTACCGGCCCGCAGCCCTGTGCTCCTCAGGGAGAAAGGAGGCATCTCCAAACTTTGGTGATAGTAGTCTTTCCCTAGGGCCATTCAGTTTCTCCAGAGAAGAGTATTCTAGTCTCCTGCCTGGGGTACATGCCTAGTGTCTGTATTCTGGGAGCATAATAAGGGAAAGGAGCTGACAAGTCCGGAGTTTCAGTGAGCAAACTTCTGTTTAACTGTCCTGTTTTCAGCTTTGCACTTCAGCCCAGGTACCTTCAGGGGATCCACAGTGTGAATTGACTGATCCTCTTTAGTCACTCACTAAGGGCTCTAGATTTCTGTTTCCTATTTCTGCTGAGGTTAGTTAACTCTCCTCCATCTAAACTTTTTCATCTAAAACTTTGCTGTCATCGTTGATCTACTGTTATCTCTTTTCTTATTCTTTTTCTGTTTCTTTATCCCTCTGTTATCATTTTAGTAAGTCTTTGGAGATCGGAGAGGGGATAAACTCAATTCTCCATGTATTTAGGTAAATTTAAAAGATTGTTGACAGACTCTAGGTCCATCCACCTCACTACAAATAACTCAGTTTCGTTTCTTTTTATGGCTGAGTAACATACCGAGTGAAGTCAGAAAGAGAGTAACAAATACCTTATGCTAACACTTATATATGGAATCTAAAAAAAAAGGTCATGAAGAACCTAGGGGCAGGACGGGAATAAAGACGCAGACCTACTAGAGAATGGACTTGAGGATACGGGGAGGGGGAAGGGTAAGCTGGGATGAAGTGAGAGAGTGGCATGGACATGTATACACTACCAAATGTAAAACCGGTAGCCAGTGGGAAGCAGCCGCATAGCACAGGGAGATCAGCTCGGTGCTTTGTGACCACCTGGGAGGGTGGGAGGGAGGGAGACGCAAGAAGGAAGAGATATGGGGATATATGTATATGTATAGCTGATTCACTTCGTTATAAAGCAGAAACTAATACACCATTATAAAGCAATTTTATACTCCAGTAAAGATGTTAAAAAAGAATAAAAGATTGTTGAGATAATAACATTTTTTGAAGTAGTTGCCCTGATATTTACAAAAAGATAATCCTATTTCATTGGTCTTTAACAAGAAGAACCAAGGCCAATTTTAAAAGATCAGCTAACTCCTTGGTATTGAGAAGTTAGTATAGAATGTTGGGCATGTAAACATTCTGCTTAAAGGATTCTGATTCATCCCTCAAGTTCTGTGGATAATTCTGTGTTCTGTGCAGGAAGAGGCACAAGTTCAAAGTTCATATGAAAGGGTTTCTCTGGGAAATGCGGGGCTTGGAGAGAAAATGCCCTGTGACATCCCCAGACAGGAAGAGCAAATAGGAAAGTGAAGTCTTATCCTCCTTCAGTGTTGCACTGGGGAAGTACTCCAGATACCAAATTAGGGGAGAACCTGAGACCTGGACACAGGAATTACTTGAAGCCAAACAGGGTGTACTGCAATATTCATTCCAAATCTAGAGGCTCCAGATAACTACCTCTGACTTTACAGCTAAGTGTTTTTGTTCACTGGAAGAGTAGAGTAAAAGAAATATTACATTGTTTCGGTGGCACTTAAGTATTAAAAATCATTATTTCTGACTTTGTAAAAATCTTGTGTTCAGACTTTATTTTATTCTTTCTGGATTTTCTTAGCTCCTGCACTCCAGATATTTGTCATAGAGACTGAGGAGAGGGCTGAGATATTAATTACTTGAATGGATTAGGGAAGTTCTGGTTTACTTCACACCTAGATTACAAATGATTTTTTTATGCAGGTTTTTTTTTAATGATGCTTTCCCCTTAGAGACTAGTTTGCCTGACATTAATATTATTAATATTTATGCAGGTATTGAAGTAGTTTCAATGAACATGAAAATGTGTCCTCAAAGTATACCAGAGTAGAAATGGATAATGAAAAGGTAGGGAATCAGATTTTATATAAATCAGAAAAAAATATTTATGACAGCCTTCATTTCCAAAAATTGATTTTTACTAGAATAGATTTTAGTGGTGTTCAAATACAAAGTCATATCCCAGAGGTGCATGCAACACTAATGCTTAAGTATTTTTAGTTCCCTTTTTAACTGTTATATATAAGGTTGGTATTCATTTAATTATACCAAATCTATATTTTCAGCCCTCATTTCTCCTAAATGCCAGACCTATGAATCCAGTGCTTTCCTGATATCTCCATTTGGATATCCCATAAGAGTTAAACTCAGTGTATTTGAGAAACTCATCATCTTCTTCCAAACTTCTCCTGGGATACTTACCTGTCCCTGTGAATGGCACCTAGTTTCCCAAGCCAAAAACATTTTTATCAACTTTGACTTTACTTCTCCTTTACTCCAAATAACCAAAAACTATGTATTAGCAGTTTTACTTCCTAAATAATTCTTCAAATATGACCCCTTTTACAATCTCACTTCGCAATGGATTGCCTAATTTAGGTGATCAGAATCTTTATCCAAATCTAAAGCAATACCTCTCAACTGGTTTCCCTTCTTCCAGACTTGCCACTTTCTAATTCATTCTCCACACTGTAACCAGAGTGGTCTTCCTCTAGTACCAATCCAGTCATTTTAGTGCCTGGCTTCAAAGGGCTCCTCCTACCCTTCAGAACGACGTTCAAACTCCTTAATAAAGGTTATTAGGCCTGGCTATTCTCTGTACTGTCATGACCTCTCCTCCACCCCTTCTTCAGGCACTGAGGTTTATATGTGCCACATCTTCTTTATCCATTCATCTGTCGATGGGCATTTAGGTTGCTTCCATGTCTTTTTGAATTATGGTTTTCTCTGGGTATATGCCCAGTAGTAGGATTTTTGGGTCATATGGTAATTCTAGTTCTAGTTTTTTAAGGAACCTCCATACTGTTCTCCATAGTGGCTGTATCATTTTACATTCCCACCAACAGAGCGAGATGGTTCCCTTTTCTCCACACCCTCTCCAGCATTTATTGTTTGTAGATTTTCTGATGATGGCCATTCTGACCGGTGTGAGGGGATATCTCATTGTAGCCACTGGGTTTTTATCCACCATATTTTCCCAAATGGGCCATACCCTCTCATAACTCAGTTTCCTTTCTGCCTGTACTCCTGTTATACAGTCACTTCCTTGCCACCTTCCTTTACCAGCTTAACTCTTTCTGTCTTTCAGGACTCCACTTATGGGCAAGTTCTCCAGGCAGCTTTCCCAAAATCTCAAATATACTCTCAGAGCTCCCTATCCTAAACTGCTCTCATTGCACGTCTTTATTTCCATAGCCACTAGACTATACAATTTTTGAAGGAATATAGTTTATTTATTTGCCACGATATTCCTAGAGTTTAGCATACCTTACTCATAAAACACATTCAATAAATATATTTTAAATTAGTGCATGAGCCAGTTTATTTAATGTTGAACAATTCTTCTTTGAAGGCAGTCCCAGGAAGACAGTTAAGTTCAAAGTACTTCAGTATTTAGAAGTGGTCGTTGGAATACACTTTATACATTGTAGTCTATGTCAGTTAATAAAGCAATTAAAAAATGAAGAAATGTCATATACCTATTTTTCTTTGGTTGTTAAATAGACTTAAGCAAATTTTACCAAGTAAATGATTCTTTATGGGGGAGAAAAGCAGGGTGTCAGATGTCATGAAGATTCTAGGAATACTGGATTGGAGATTTCAGAAGAAACCTTGTAAAGATATATTCAAGCAAAACCAAAATAGCCTGATATTTTAAAAGCCTTGTTCCCAAATCCATGCTGCAGTAAATGTCAACTTAATCATTAAAGGACCAAGTTATCCAAGATCAATTTCATTTGCAGTTAAATGAATATGAGAAGTATGAGGACAGTTGGTTCATTTCAGGAGTCTACCTAAATTTAAAGTGTTGAATGGTGTGTGAATGATCTTTACTTTTCCCTTTATTTCTCTATTTCTTGTATCACTGCCTGGGTTCTTTGATTGAAATCCTATGGGTTAAGAAGACTATGAGTTTTTAGCTGTCTGCGTGGGGGAGTTGAAATGGTTTGCTACATAGTGCCTATGACTCTCTTTCAAGTGAGTCAGAACTCAGTAGCATTGTGCTCCAAATTTTCTAAAATGGTAATGAAACTCCCAGAGGAATTCACTTAATTTAGCTCTTTTATGTAAAATTTCATTACAAAAATCTGTTAGATTATCAGTAATCTTAGAACATATAATATTAAATAAAAATAGCAGAATGTGTGCTTCTTAAATTGGACTATGCCCAGGAACTACTCAGTGCTACCAGATAAATTTGTTGTGCCTTGTGTAACTGACGAAAGTCAGATTCTCTTTCCTATCAGTGTATTTGTCAGGTTTGTCTCTTTGCTTAGCCCCTCCTCTACCAACAACTCAGGAGCAATTCCTACTTAAAGAATTTTCTCTCAGACTTTTGTTGCATCCTAAAATAGGTGTTTCTCTAATGTGGCAGTACTCCAACTTTTTTTTCACTTCTACACACGGGAAAGGTGTATTCACATGTGCACCACACATGGGCACACCCAGATTTCTGGCTGCAACATAGATTAAAATACGCTCTGTACAGTTCCTTGAGGGCTAGCTTATACTCCACCCTGGCTCCCTGTTATGTGATCGACCCATCCATGTATTTGTTGTGACAGTTCAGGTGAGAACTCTTACATTATTGGATACTGGCTCAAGATCAGTATTTCTTGATGACATCTGGCTGACAATCAGGGCTCTGGAAGTAATTGGCAAACAAGCAAAATGATGCTAGTTTATTATTCATCTTCAATAGACTGTTCTAATAACTTTCTAAAGGCGTGTTAGAAATCACCTGCAATATGACTTTAAGACTTAAAGCAGTTAGGAGTCAAAACTAATAATACCAAGAGCTAACTCTAAAAACTTCTTTTGTTCTGTTCCCATAGTATTTAGTCCACATCCTTGAAACAGCCCTCACATTGTATGAGTCTGTTTTATCCTTCAGAATGGAAGATCATGGAACCAGAGAACTAATGTCAGTGTTGTCTTGTCATCATCTCCTACTAAGTTTGCAGCCAGTACCTAAATGAAGGAGCATTTTACTCCCAGGCCTCCATTCCTTTCCTCTAAAACCTTAACTCACTGCTGTAATATCTTCCCAGTTTTTTCATTCCTTCCTTTCTTTCCCTTCCTTCATTCATAATACAGATGTTTTATAAGCATTCGTTCTTCTCTAGGAAATGAAGATACAAGAGTGAACTCGACAAAGTCCCTATGCTTATGGAGCTTATTTCCCAATAGGAAAAATTATTTGCTTTGATCCTGACTCAGACATATTTGTTTTGATCACTATCCATAATCCTAAAAAGGAGAACTGAATTACAGAGACACTTCGGGGTTATAATTCTTCTGGATTTAAAGAGTCCTAGGAACAAATAACCTCTCTGACCCATCACTTTACTCAAGAGTATCTTAGTGTTTCTAACCTCATGTGCTCCCATGTGAAAGCCTACTGACATATTCAGGACACACAAGATATCCTCTGCTTCCCAGGATTCTACTTTCCCCTAATCCTTCATCAATCTTTGAGTACCTCATCACAGATCCTTCTATTTGTATTTCGTATTCTCCAGTAGACTTTCAGTGTTTTATAGTGAGTAAAAATGAAAATAATTCCCATTATACTAACCAATTGTGCTAAAATATATAGAACTGAGCGCCTAATTTTCTTTTGAGGAAAACAGCATAGAATTCAAATGAATCTCTATATTCTAGGTCAAACTCACATTTGATATAATTTCTCTGAAACCTGTTCTTTAGCAGCTTAGGTAGCAGAGTTCCCCTGCATCGGCAGGCGGACTCCCAACCACTGTGCCACCAGGGAAGCCCCCGAAGCTCTACTTTTTAAAAGCAGTAATTAAACTTCTTAAATGAGAAAGTAAACAGAAATCTCAGCATAGATGGTTTAAAAAGAAAGATAATTTCAAAACACAGTACAATTTCTTGAATCTAATTTTATACTGAAATCAAATCACTTTAAATTTAGACACAACGAAATATTTGCCTTTCCACAAGTTATATATAGTTTCACATTAAGATAATTTGTTTTTACTCTGACTCCAGCATGGCACCAAATTGGTACAGAAAAAATATGGAAAGTATTGCCCAAATTAAATAGAACAGGATAGTAGAGAGTAGGAATTAAATTGTAGGATTTGAGGACATGATCTTAAAAATGACAAGCTTATATCTGAGCTTCATGGTCCATCCTGCAAACTGATAGGAGAGTCAAGAATTCTTACGAATACCAAAGAGGAAGGTGTATGTGAAGTGGGCTGTATGTAGATTAGAAGAGCGGATATTGACTAAATATATGCAGTCCTGTTCATACAGTTAGGCCAGAGCTACTAAACATCCGTGAACATGTTAAAAATACAGGTTCTAAGTATCTACCCACTCAGACCCCTGAATCTGATATGATCTTTGGGGATTGAAATTGATGATTTACATTATGAACAAGAGCAGCTGCCCTCAACTAAATGTCAGTACCACAGTTTTAATGCATTTATTCAGAAACTATATTGAATGAAAATAAGAACAAAAGTTCTCAGACCTTGCACAATGTTTACACCACTGAAGGTGTAGAAGTTTGGGAACTATATAATAACTTGAATTTTGGAAAATGTCTTCCACTTACGCCATTGCAAGAATCTTCTATTCTATTTCTCTGTTCTCAGAGACATCAAGCCCAAAACAATGTCTTCTGAATTTTCCTTCCCATTTACAAGATAAACAAGAGTGGGTCATCTTCAAAAGAAAGCTCATGGGGCTTCCCTGGTGGCGCGGTGGTTGGGCGTCCGCCTGCCGATGCAGGGGGCGCGGGTTCGTGCCCTGGTCCGGGGGGATCCCGCATGCTGCGGAGCAGCTGGACCCGTGGGCCATGGCCGCTGAGCCTGCGCGTCTGGAGCCTGTGCTCCGCCGCGGGAGGGGCCGCAGCAGTGAGAGGCCCGCGTGCCGCAAAAAAAAAAAAAAAAAAAAAGAAAGCTCATGGAAGAGCTGTACATGCACAGTATTGATGCCTCCGAATTGGTTACCAGGTTATTTTAGTTCTAAAACAAAAGGCCCAGTAGAATTTCCCAGTCACATGTAAGTTCATTCATTTACATGTTATCTACAGTTGTTTTTGTGCTGCAATAGGAGAATAACATAGTTATGACAGACGGTATGGTCTTCAAAGCCTAAAGTATTTACTCCATGGTCCTTAACAGAAAAAGTTTCTTGACCCTTGGTCCTGGTGTTCTATAATTTCACCATAAGTCTACATGTATTACTTTTAAAAATGTATTTGCGCTAGGCCTGCAGTGGATCCTTTCCATTTGAAAAAAAAAATGCTTTTCATCTTTGGAAAATATTCTTCTTGATTGATATATTTCTTTGCAAATTTCTTTTCTCATGTTTGCTATTTTGTCTGGAACACCTATTAGTCAGATGCAGTCTTCCTGGATTGACCCTCTAAGTCATTCATCTTTCCTGTATTTTCTATCACTTTGTCCCTTTGCTCCCTGATATGAGGAATTACCTTTTTCTTATCACCCAACTCTTCAATTAAATGTCTTTAAATTTTATCTGTCATATATATATTTTGATTTTCAAGAGTTTTTCTTATTCTCTGATTTTTATTTTTTATGACATCTTTGTCTTATATTTTCCTGACCGATTCTGATATTATCATTGTTCTTTACATTTTATGTATCAGGCTTTTCTGAAAACAAGGCTCATTCTTCATAGCCTGTTTATATTTAAGAATGTGGCAATGGAGAAGTTGACTGTGATCTCTGACCAAGTCATAGCTTCATTTTAGGAAGAGTGGGTGGACAGCCAGCCTTAATTTTTCAGGTCCCAGATGCTTCATTTAAGACAGATTTACCCCTGTCCCAGCTCCTATACTACATTTCTAATTCTCGTCAGGTTTGTTCATTTATTTCTTTGGCTAGGGGCCAAATGGTTGTTAGCGTTGCACCATTAGCTTCATATGACATCCTGATTTCATTTATCCAATTTCTTCTGAATCCCATGTCTCTCAGAGGTTCTATGGGGCAGAGACTGCACTCTTGCACTGGGATGCAGCTCTTTCTCAATATATTCTAGTTCATGGCTACATATGACTACATTAGCCATCACTCTATCCAGCCTACCTTCCAAAATTTTAATGAGGTCTCTTGCTCATTTTTTTTTTTTTTTTTTTACTATTGTAGCTTAAAACTTTTTGTAATCTTTTACAGACTTTTCAATGAGTTTCGTTTCAAGAGGGAGAAGAGATAAACACATGTAACTCAATATATCGGGTCTCTCTTGATATCATGTGAAATCTCGCAAAGCATTTCCTATATACTGCTTTCATTGCATTCATTTCTTTCTTCTTCATATTCTATTTATTTATATATATACATTTTATTTCCTCCCTACACCTTAATCTCTTTGGAGAGTAGATGAGTCTAGTTACATAGAGTAATCTCTTTGATAATATTTGCTAGGAATAAATTAATGAATATAGAGAAGAAAGTGAGGGGGAGGAGTCTCCTGAAGAGAAGATAGAACCTGCTACTTGTTTAGAGGATTGCAATCTAAGCACCATTCATCTTCTCATTTCCCCATAGAGATACAAATGACACCTAGATCCTAGCAACATCTCTACCATTGGAATACTTCTAGGGAAAGAAAGCTAAATTAAATTGCCCCTAAAGGATATCTCAAGAATTTTATTTTATGTGGTTAGTCTATAATGCAATCAGTCACCACAGCTTTTCCTCTTTGGTTATTAAACCAAATACAAAAAGTATTTCCTAGAAGAAAGAGATAAAAGGAAAGGTAAATGGCTTCAATGGTTTTCCTGTGGTATCTAGAGTGATGACCCACATCACTGGCAAAATATATTTGCACTGGTTTCAATTATAAGGAAAACCAGACATGATAAGCAATAGGAACTTCAATTTTTAGGTGAAAGTTAAATATGAAAAAAACCTTCCTAATGTCCTGTGATCACCAATGGAGGAAACTGTGGAATTTATCAAGATGACCAAAGGTTCTGGAGTTAATGCCAGTCACCCTTGATGAGACCCAGGATCATCTCCAGAACTAAATGGTTCTCGTAGAATCCTCCAGACTAGAAGTGACTAAGAAGACAATCTTCTGGGGAGACCTTCAAGATGGCAGAAGAGTAAGATATGGAGATCACCTTCCTCCCCACGGATACACCAGAAATACATCTACACATGGAACAACTCCTACAGAACACCTACTGAACGCTGGCAGAAGACCTCAGACCTCCCAAAAGGCAAGAAACTCCCCACGTACCTGGGTAGGGCAAAAGAAAAAAGAATAAACAGAGAGAAAAGGATAGGGACGGGACCTGCACCAGTGTGAGGGAGCTGTGAAGGAGGAAAGGTTTCCACACACTAGGAAGCCCCTTCACTGGCGGAGACTGCAGGTGGTGGAGGGGGAAAGCTTCGCAGCCATGGAGGAGAGCGCAGCAACAGGGGTGCGGAGGGCAAAGCGGAGAGATTCCCGGCAAAGCGGAGAGATTCCCGCACAGAGGATTGGTGCCGACCAGCACTCACCAGCCCGAGAGGCTTATCTGCTCATCCGCTGGGGCGGGTGGGGGCTGGGAGCTGAGGCTCCGGCTTCTTCAGAGGTCACATCCCAAGGAGAGGACTGGGGTTGGCTGTGTGAACACAGCCTGATGGGGGCTAGTGCACCACAGACAGCGGGGAGGGAGTCCAGGAAAAAGTCTGGACCTGCCTAAAAGGCAAGAGACCATTGTTTCGGGGTGCGCGAGGAGAGGGGATTCAGAGCACCACCTAAACGAGCTCCAGAGACCAGCACGAGCTGTGTCTATCAGTGTGGACCCCAGAGATGGGCATGAAATGCTAAGGCTGCTCCTGCAGCTGCCGAGTTGCCTGTGTGCAAGCACAGGTCACTCTCCACACCTCCCCTCCTGGGAGCCTGTGCAGCCCGCCACTGCCAGGGTCCCGTGATCCAGGGACAATTTCCCCAGGAGAACACACGGCGCGCCTCAGGCTGTTGCAACGTCACGCTGGACTTTGCCGCTGCAGGCTCGCCCCGCATTCAGCACCCCTCCCTCCCACTGGCCAGAGTGAGCCAGAGCCCCCAATGAGCTGCAACTTTAATCCCGTCCTGTCTGAGCGAAGAACAGGTGCCCTCAGGTGACCTACACGCAGAGGCGGGGCCAAATCCAAAGCTGAACCACGAGAGCTGTGGGAACAAAGAAGAGAAAGGGAAATTTCTCACAGCAGCCTCAGGAGCAGTGGATTAAAGCTCCACAATCAACTTGATGTGCCCTGCATCTGTGGAATACCTGAATAGACAACGAATCATCCCAAATTGAGGCAGTGGACTTTGGGAGCAACTGTAGACTTGGGGTTTGCTTTCTGCATCTAATTTGTTTCTGGTTTTATGTTTATCTTAATTTAGTAGTTAGAGTTTCTAACCATTGGTAGATTTGTTTATTGATTTGGTTGCTCTCCTTTTTTTTAAAATATATAGATATATATTTTTTTCCCTTTTTTTCATTTTGTGAGTGTCTATGTGTATGCTTCTTTGTATGATTTTGTCTGTATAGCTTTGGTTTTACCATTTGTCCTAGGGTTCTGTCTCTCTGTTTGGTTTGTGTGTATATTTTCTATACTTGTTATCATTGATAGATTTTGGTTTGGTTGCCCTCTTCTTTCTTTCTTTTATTACTTTTTTATTTTGTTAATTTTTAATAGTTTAAATTTTTTTTTTAATTTGAATAATTTTATTTTATTATTCTTTCTTTCTTTCTTTCTTTTTTTCTCCCTTTTCTTCTGAGTTGTGTGGCTGACATGGTTGTGGTGCTCCGGCTAGGTATCAGGCCTGTGCCCCTGAAGTGGGAGAGCTGAAGTCAGGACATCAGTCCACCAAAGACCTCCTGGCTCCATGTAATATCAAACAGTGAAAGCTCTCCCAGAGATCTCCATCTCAACACTAAGACACAGTTCCACTCAACGACCAGCAAGCTACAGTGCTGGACACCCTATGCCAAACAACTAGCAAGACAGGAACACAACCCCACCCACTAGCAGAGAGGCTGCCTAAAATCATGATAAGGTCACAGACACCCCAAAACACACCACTGGACACAGTCCGGTACACCAGAAAGACAAGATCCAGATCCACCAGAACACAGGGATTAGTCCCCTCCACCATGAAGCCCACACAGCCCACTGAACCAAGCTTAGCCACTGGGGGAAGACACCAAAAGCAACAGGAACTACAAACCTGCAGCCTGTGAAAAGGAGAACCCAAACACAGTAAGTTAAGCAAAATGAGAAGACAGAGAAACACACAACAGATGAAAGAAAGGTAAAACCCCACCATACCAAACAAATGAAAAGGAAATAGGCGGTCTACCGGAAAAGAATTCAGAGTAATGATAGCAAACATGATCCAAAATCTTGGAAATAGAATGGAGAAAATACAAGAAACGTTTAACAAGGACCTAGAAGAACTAAAGAGCAAACGAACAATGATGAGCAACACGATAAATGAAATTAAAAGTTCTCTGGAAGGAATCAATAGCAGAATAACTGAGGCAGAAGAACAGATAAGTGACCTGGAGGATAAAATAGTGGAAATAACTACCACAGAGCAGAATAAAGAAAAAGAATGAAAAGAATCAGGACAGTCTAACAGACCTCTGGGACAGCTTTAAGCACACCAACATTTGAAATATAGGGGTCCCAGAAGAAGAAGAGAAAAAGAAAGGGACTGAAAAAATATTTGAAGAGATTAGAGTTGAAAACTTCCCTAATATGGCAAAGGAAATAGTCAATCAACTCCAGGAAGCTCAGAGAGATCCATACAGGATAAATCCAAGGAGAAACACGTCAAGACTCCTATTAATCAAACCATCAAAAATTAAATACAAACAAAAAGTATTAAAAGCAGGAAGGGAGAAGCAACAAATAACATACAAGGGAATCCCCATAAGGTTAACAGCTGAGCTTTCAGCAGAAACTCTGCAAGCCAGAAGGGAGTGGAAGGACATATTTAAAGTGATGAAGGGAAAAACCTACAACCAAGATTACTCTACCCAGCAAGGATCTCGTTCAGATTCGTCGGAGAAATTAAAACCTTTACAGACAAGCAAAAGCTAAGAGAATTCAGCAGCACCAAACCAGCTTTACAACAAATGCTAAAGGAACTTCTCGAGGCAGGAAACACAAGAGAAGGAAAAGACCTACAAATATAAACCCAAAACAGTTAAGAAAATGGTAATAGGAACATACATATTGATACTTACCTTAAATGTAAGTGGATTAAATGCTCCAACCGAAACACACAGACTGGCTGAATGGATACAAAAACAAGTCCTGTATATTTGCTGTCTACAAGAGACCCACTTCAGACCTAAAGACACATACAGACTGGAAGTGAGGGGATAGAAAAAGCTATTCCATGTAAATGGAAATCAAAAGAAAGTTGAAGTAGCAATTCTCATATCAGAAAAAATAGACTTTAAAATGAAGACTATTACAAGAGACAAAGAAGGACACTACACAATGATCAAGGGATCAATCCAAGAAGAAGATACAAGAATTGTAAATATGTATGCACCCAACATAGGAGCACCTCAATACGTACGGCAAATCCTAACAGCCATAGAAGGGGAAATCGACAGTAACACAATCATAGTGGGGGACTTTAACACCCCACTTTTACCAATGGACAGAGTATCCAAAATGAAAATAAATAAGGAAACACAAGCTTTAAATGATACATTAAACAAGATGGACTTAATTGATATTTATAGGACATTCCATCCAAAATCAACACAATACACTTTCCTCTCAAGTGCTCATGGAACATTCTCCAGGATAGATGATATCTTTGATCACATATCAAGTCTTGGTAAATTTAAGAAAATTGAAATCATGTCCAGTATCTTTTCCGACCACAATGTTATTAGACTAGATATCAATTACAGGAAAAAATCTGTAAAAAATACAAACACATGAAGGCTAAAAACAATGTGCTACTAAATAACCAAGAGCTCACTGAAGAAATCAAAGTGGAAATCAAGAAATACATAGGAACAAATGACAATGAAAACATGACGGCCCAAAACCTATAGTATGTAGCAAAAGCAGTTCTAAGAGGGAAGGTTATAGCAATACAATCCTACCTCAAGAAACAAGAAACATCTCAAATAAACAACCTAACCATACATCTAAAGCAATTAGAGAAAGAAGAAAAAATAATCCTCACAGTTTGCAGAAGGAAAGAAATCATAAAGATCAGATCAGAAATAAATGAAAAAGAAATGAAGGAAATAATAGCAAACATCTATATTACTAAAAGATGGTTCTTTGGGAAGATAAACAAATTGATAAACCATTAGCCAGACTCATCAGGGAAAAAACAGAGTGGAAGCAGCTGCGTAGCACAGGGAAATCAGCTTGGTGCTTTGTGTCCACCTATAGGGGTGGGATAGGGAGGGTGGGATAGGGAGGGTGGGAGGGAGACACAGAAGGGAGGAGATATGGGGATGTATGTATATGTAGAGCTGATTCACTTTGTTATAAAGCAGAAGCTAACACACCTTTGTCAAGGAATTTTTGTCCAATAAAGATGTTAAAAAAAAAATCTTGTAGAGTGGAGAGGAAGGCAGCGCTGGCATTCAAGGGCACTTAGCAACTTAGTGGCTTGGGCTTGGATGACTGAAACTTTAAATTACTATGCTAATCACATCAAGTAATGCACATAGGTAATAAATTTGCTGACCTAACCATCTTCCTGCAAATGACTTCTTCTTCCGCCTCTCCCTGAAAAGGAATAACATAATTTTAACTTTGGCTTCTCTCTTTATATTGTTCATCATTGCTTTAGGGTACACAAGTGAATGTGTGTTTTATTACCCATATCATTTTACAGTGTTTTCTGAACTGCAGTTTCATAGCAGTTTGTCAATATTATCTTTCCAAAAGGAACCAAGCAAACCGCCATGATGCATTTTTAATGGCCTCCTGGTGATAATTAAAATGTCATTTATGAAATAATAGCCTGCTTGTTTTACCTGACTTCAGGTAACTGCACAGTTTTACTTAGACTGCATGCTCTTTCCATATTGAAAACCTACACTTAAAGTAATCGAACAATGCTGTATTTCTTTAAGTGTAATGAAACTTCAGAAAATCTAACATATGCCTACTCCAAGATGGCATCATTTGTGAAGCACTTACAGTACAATTTAGGTCACACCTGGTGTCTTTTGGCTCTTCCTCCTTCCCTGCTAGATCTCCCACCATAGAGAAAGATCAAATATTATATTCAATAAATTATTTTCATGTGGCCTCCAGGAAAATCTGCTTATCCTTATTATAGAGAAGTGGTGGTATAGGGTAGCACTATTCTGAGAGGAAATACAACATAGTAGGTAAGTGCACAGACTCTTGAGCCATATTGGCTGTGTTCAAATCCCAAATCCATCACTTATCAACTATGTACATTCTGGACAAGTTGTTTACTTTATGCTCAATTTATTTATCTGTGAAATGGGTATAATAGTTCATCTCTCATAGGAGTTAACTGGTGTAAAATGTTTGAATTAGTTCCTGGCACATAATGAATGCTATTCAAGTGTGAAGTTTGATTATCATCGTCATTATCATTATTGTCATTATACTAAGATTAGAAAAATAGTTGCTTGGTGAATTTTTGAGTGTCCACTTCAGAGTACTCTTGGCCAGACTCTGTAGAATTACCAAGGAACAGCTCTGAAGTAGGTTAGGAGTTTGGGGGATAAAAAATAGCAATTCTTTCTGGGTTAAGCACACAGCAATTTCACTTTGAGAAATCACTGGCATGGACTCTTGGGATGAGCCCTGCCCCAGTAGTCAGGAGGATTGGGAATTCCAACTTCTTGAATTTCCTGATGTTGGGCAAGTTATTTGTCCTTTGGCAGCATCAGTTTCTTTAATTGTAAAATGAGGGTGTTGTACTAGTTGAACTCTGAGGTACTTTTCACGTCCCATATCCTATTTTTTTAAATCACCTGTTTGTATATAAATCAAATCACATTTTGAATGCCCTGGGAAAAGTTGCCACTTAAAAGAGAACACTGATGGCTGGAAAGTGCTTTGTAATGGCAATTCCTCCCTGTTGATTCTGGCTTGTAAATGTGGCTGTTCAAAAATCCTGTTTATTTACAGCCAGCACACCGATGTTGCTATTCCACAACTGCCTGAAGCAGGAAGTAAGATGCTCTAATAGGAGCTGGACAGGCTTGCAGCCTTGCCTTGGCTAGACATGAATACACCTGAGTGACACAAGTTGTTTGAGACCAGCTTAGTACCCTTCACTCCTGGAGTGATGCCCAGTTTCTGTCTTCCATTTGCACATATGTTATCTGTCTCTACCTCCTACTGAATCATCTCCACACCCCACACACACACTGGCTTGTAATAACTATGCCTATTTCATGTCACCCAAGGGATTTTGAAGTTATTAATTAAATTAAGTTTATTCCTTGAGGAAAACCCATACAAATACACACCAATTCATGCTTTGAAGGTAGACATTTAATTTTTCTGTGCCAAAAAAAATGAAAAGGGAAGAAATATGATAAATGGGATAACATGTTCTTCTAGATAGTTGTCATATTACAAAGATGACAGAGTGTGAGGTGGGGAGAAAAGAGGACTAACATTAAAGAAGCACCTATTCTGGGAGGCCCCTAATACTAGATGCTTCTCAGCAATGTTTTATTTCATCTCTAGAAGATTAGGATTGTATTCCCTAGTTTACTTTTTTTTTTTAAGTTCCACAAAGATTCCTTGCTCAGAGTCACACACAGCCAGTAAATTCTGGATCACTGGAATGTGACATCACCAGAAGAAGCTCCATTCTGTTTCCAGACAAGACACCCATCTTGTAATTTTTCAAATAAACTGCTTTGTTCATCTGCAAGCAGTATAACTAAAACCCATTTTTAATATGTAAATTTATATTTTTATAGACTAATAGGATTATAAATTCTGGACCTTTAACTTCCAAAGAGGGGTTATCATATTTGTTGGGAAAATTGCTTTGAATTTATCATATTCTTATGATTTTCAGGTTGGGGAAGATTCTTTTGTGCTACTGCCAAATATTTGCTGTCTACAATTGAAATCTAGACAAAATATGGAGAAATATATATCACACCAGCAAATACAACGTAATCAGATGGCTAGAGCTTTACTGGTTTAATCCACTCAGGTGGATTTTAGAAATGTGCTAAATTTTCTTGCAAATGCAACCCAGAAAATACATCCATATCAGAAGCTTTTTCAAAAACAACTGAAACAGAGTTAACTGGAAATCTACAGACAGATGCTAGGTCGGAAGAACTGAATCACATTTTTAAATGAATTGCATTTAGATGGCTAAGTTGACTTAAATATAACAAGCAATTTACAAATAACACACAGGTATAAGTCCTCTGTGATTCTTTTTTAGCTTCCCATCATTGCTCTTATTAGGCACTGGTAAAAGCTCTTAGCCAGAATACCCATTAGGATGTTGTTTTTTTTTTTTTTTAAACTTAATAACAAACGTTTGTGAGGATGTGGAGAAATTGGAACCTTGTTCACTGCTGGTGCAGCTTCTATGGAAAAGTGTATAGCAGTTCCACAAAAAATTAAAAATAGAATTACCATATGGCCTAGCAATTCCACTTCTGGTTATATACCAAAACAATTGGAAACAGGGACTTGAATAGGTATTTGAACACCAAGTTTTTAGCAGCATTATTTACAACAGCCAAAAAGAGAAACCCAAGCGTCCGCCAACAGAATAATGAATCAAAAATGTGTCTTATGTATACACGATGGAGTATCTCAGCCTTTAAAAGTAGGGAAATTCTGACATATGCTACAGTATGGATAAAGCTTTAAGATATTATGCTAAGTGAAATAAGTCAGTCACAAAAGGATAAATAATGCATGATTCTATTTAAATGAGGTATCTAGAAGAGTCAGATCCATATACAGAAAGTAGAATGTTAGTTGCCAGGGGCTGGGGGAGAGGAGAATGGAAAGTTAGTGCTTAATGGGTACAGAATTTCAGTTTGGGAAGATAAAAAAGTTCTGGAGTTGGATGGTAGTGATGCTTGCACAACTATGTGAGTAGACTTAATGTCACTGAACTGTATATTTAAAAATGATAAATTTTTCATTGTATGTATTTTGCCAAAAAAAAAAAAAAAAAAGGATGCTGGACAGAAGAGAAGAGCATAAGGGATTGTCAGCATTAGTTCAGTCTGACTTGTTGCCTAAACCAGAATTTATCTGTGTGAAAACTTTAAGCCTCATGTTCTTCATATATAAAATGTTAATCGTAGTGCCAGATTCACAGTTGTTTGAAAGGGTCAAATAAATTATTGAATGTGAGGGGGGATCAAAGGCTCTTAGCCAGAACTCCTGATGTGAGTCCACAATCTTTTCTAATTTTTCTAGTTATCACTACTCAGCCGGCCAAGTTTCTCCCCAGGTCAGTTCTGAAATGCTAATTGAATAGAATTCTTCAACTGTTCAAAGATGAGTACTTACTATGTGCCAGTGTTGGATATGCCCCCTCTTGACTATAAAGCAGATTACACTATTCCCATTTTACTAATAGAGTAACAAGCCAAGAAAGACTAAGTAACTTGACCAAAGTTGTATGATTTGCTGCATTCAAACACAATTTGATGATGGAGCTAATATATGAATCTAGGTCATCTCCTTAAAATGGAAGAAAGAATAGGGTAAAGGGGACAGGAATTACCATGAATTGAGTGCCTATGATGTATTCATCTCTGATGCGGATTTCCCAGACTCACCATTCCCTGGATCCAAATAATGTTAATGGTGTTAAAGTACATGAAATGGACTCTTGCCCACATCTGATCATGCAAGACTGTAAAGTAACCCCACCCTGTCATTCCTCCTCTCAAAGTGTTTCTGGTGGTACTAAGGTGATGTCACACTCATGCTCACACAACAGCCCGGTCAGCGATGTGGTAAACACAAATGTTGCTGCTGCTTCCCCTGAGTAACTCTGTCATCACTGCCAGTGCCTTTGCTGTTTCTCTGCCAGCTGCTACACAGCACAAGCCACTAGCCAAGCCACTAGCTGCACCTACTGCACATTGCCTGCCACTGGTTGTAAATACCTCTGCTCCTTTCACCCAGTGCCACAGTCCTCCCTGCCACCAACTGTGTACCTATACCGCTGCTTCTTCTTCTTCATTCTGCATTCTCAGGCAGCGACCCCTGGCAAGAAGTGCCACCTTAGGTCACTGTGCACTGCAGCTCTTCTTGTGTGCGGTCACCATTGCACTGGAGCCTTCAGATACTCAAGTGTTTTGGCTGAGGTGCTTAATTGGAAGAGAAACACCCTCTTCTTTTATTTTGGGTAACCTTTTTAGATGAATACCAAAGTGAGGTTGCCTGTGTCCCAAAGTCTAACACGGTTTTAGAGAAAGAGCGCTTCAGGTTGTATTCACAACCCTCTGTCTCCCTTGATTGCAGACATGAATCTGGGGAGGTGATGGGGCTCGTCTGTGACAGATTTGAATGGCAGACATGAAGCTATGCAAAATAATTCCTCCCCTCTGACTCTGAGACCATTACTGGCTCAAGTTAGCTCTTCTCTCAGAAGGTCTTTTTCTGGAGTCCCCTTTATTCTTCACACAGATAGCCTCCTGGAGAACCTATTTCACCATTTCATCAGACTTTTCCAAATATAAAATATTTAAATAAAAATATTTAAATTAAATGCCTAAGCAGGCACAGCTTAGGCCAACCCTGGGTGTCCCACTACACATTTTCAGTCTCACTTAAATCTCGCAAAAGCCCTGTGCTCTACATATTCTTATCTCCCTTTTATAGGTAAGGAAATTGAGTGGTGAAGGAACTTGCCATTAAACAGCTAAGCCATTAACATTAAACATTAAAACAGCTTGTTAGTGGCAGAATCAAGATTTGAGCCAAGGTCTGGCTGATATCCAAAGACCAGATATTTTATCACCACCCTGCTTCACCCCCCAAGCTTGTGCAGTACTTATAAAGTACCAGCTCCCTGCTCCAGTCACACAGCTCAGCAGCAGTATTTCTCAGGCAACGGCTATTACTACCCCTAAATTACAACTGCGTTACACCTGCATCGCATTCCGTCTTCATCACCGGTGTGTCCCCTGCTGCTCTGCACTGTGCTGATGCTGTGCAAAGAGCTTTTCAGACCTTCAAAGTTTTATGTGGGGGAAATAATGTTTTCCTTTCTGAGTGCTGACTAACAGTCTCCTCCCCATATCCATCAATGTAACCCAGACCGCAATCCCCGCCCCGTCCTTAAGTTTGACCTCTGCTCTACCTGAAAAACCTCCATTCAAGGAGACCAAATGTCTCCCAGAACTGAACTTACTCCAAAGCTGTTAAACTGAGCTAGGACTCTCATGTTTAAATATTTTTTATTGTGATTATATTTTTTTTGTGGTTTGTTCCCATCACACACTGGTTATGTAAACTTCCTATCATAAAACTGTGCTTTGCGACCTCTGCTTCTTAGAAGCACTTGTGTCATTTATCCTGTAAGAGCATTTGGTCTCCATGCAGAAGGTGCACTTGTCTCCATTTGGCTCCCCCTGGATTCTCCATCATAAGGACTCAATTACCATAGACGAGAAATGCAAGTGACCTTTAGGTTATCATGTCATTCTTTCCTGCCAATATATGATTGTTCTCTTTAATACTGTCCAGAATATCACTGATTCTAATTATAAGTGAATAAAGTGACAGGTCTTCATTTACAATTTCCCATGAGAGGATTAGGTTAGTACTTTTGGACCTTTTGGCTATTTTTTAAAGTATTCAGCTTGAATCTAACCTTGTCTTTCATCACGCTGTTCCCTGAGTGATGTTATTTTAAAGGAGATGTATTTTCAATTCATTGATATATTTGGGGGGAAAGTTTTGTTTTTATCTTTTTCTAAAAATGCTTATAGCTCTCATAATAAAGTTTCAGAGGGTAAGAGAACCTTATCTTTACTCTGACAAGACAGAGATCTGTTTCATATGTATTTTGGTACAAAGCTTTTCAGCAAGCCATCTCAAGGTGGGTTTTTAAAAATAACCTCTATTCTTTTTTTTTTTTTTCTTTTGCGGTACACGGGCCTCTCACTGTTGTGGCCTCTCCCGTTGCGGAGCACAGGCTCCAGACGCGCAGGCTCAGCGGCCATGGCTCGCAGGCCCAGCCGCTCTGCGGCATGTGGGATCTTCCCGGACCGGGGCACAAACCCGCGTCCCCTGCATCGGCAGGTAGACTCTCAACCACTGCGCCATCAGGGAAGCCCCTATAACCCCTATTCTTTCTCTGTACTCACACTTTTAAATTACTGACTTGAGCAGTATCTGACATTAACTTATAGTTTTCACATGTAATAAAGAACCACAGAATTTTAAGTCTGGGGAAAGGTAAGCAGCAACTAACTAACTTAGGGGCAACTTGTTGCAAACACTTTGACATAGGAAACTGAGGCTCTTAGATTTTTAAGTGACTTATTCAAGCTTTAGTGAAGTAATGGCAGAGCCATGTTCAGACTCATAGATTTTTCTAAAGTATTGTATGAGGTGGGTGGTTTTCCTCCTATTCCCTTTTCAAAATCAAACTATATCATTGGCCTCATTTTCCCCAAGGTGTCTGTATTAGCACTGTAGTTAATGTAATGCTAGCTGCTATAATAAATATGTCCTAAAATCTCAGTAGCTTAACACAATAAAAATGTATTTCTTGCTCAAGCAAGTCTAATGCTGGTGTTTCTGGTTAGGTAGCTCTCTTTCCAGCTACCTTAGGGCTCAGACTCCTTCCATCCTGCATCTCCACCATCTTCAGCATATGGCTCTTCATCTGGAGTTGTCTGCATTTGGCTCTCAGGGAAAAGAGAGTCACCACCGATTGCCTAGGAAGTTGTTAAGAATCAGGCCTGGAAATAGCATGTATCACCCCCATCCACACTTCATTTCCAAAATATGCTTTTGCTTTTCCTTTACACCCAGGGTGCAATAGTCTCCTTCTTTTATATTGCAGAATCATTTAACAGATCCCAAGTGGAGGCTTTCTGTTCCCTGAGGAGAGGTATATCTGTACCTAATGTTTGTCCACTGCATGCTCTGTTCTTCACTTTCCATTTGGTTGCTCTTAGAATCAGTCCTTTCATGTCTTATGCCTGAAGACTAATTAAGCATGATTATGTGCTACATTTCTAATGTCAAGCCATTTTTTAAAAATCTAATTTACTTTGCTGAAGTGAGCAAGAAAGCTCTGCTTTTGCTACCTAATCATGTAAATATGTGGAAGGAAATTCATCACTGCATTATTTAGTTTGTAATTTTTCTCTTAAAAAGTAGTTAAGCGAAAAGTAAATAGTCTAAAGAGAACTTTTCTTAAAAAGTTACTTTTGTCTCTAGTCTTCCTACTGCTGACTTATAGTCAGAGTTCTAACCATATACTATCTATGCATATCTTTACTCTACTGGTGTTATTACATTACTGGGAAGCATGAATCTTGAAAGGGTAGGAAAGGATGCTAATGACAGTGATGGGATGTGTGTGTGTGTGTGTATAAAGGCCCTGACAGCACCAGGAAGAGACTGCCTTATAGATGGAGAGAGGCAGGAGGTTGTTTTTGCTTTCTCTGGTTGGAGAAGGCCAGGCATCTTAGAGGTAGTGGTTGTGGTCAATGTTCTTGTACATCTCCCACACTCAATCCCAGGCTTACAGCTCTGCCTCAGGGTCTCTGAGTAGATATGTCTCCTGGCTTTCACCAAGTATTAACTATTAACTAATTTTCAACTGGTATAACCCCACCTCTCTGTGTGTTTTCTTGGGCATTTTATTGAAAAGTAGAAGTTGAAATTATGCGTAACTAGCCACACACCGTCACAATTCAAAAAGACTATAATTTAGAACTAATTTTTTTTGGCAATAAATAAGCAATCCTGTTGAAATTCACAGTGAACTGCCATCATCTGCGCTCATATTATCACTACCTTTAAGGGGATGGGGAAAGAAGTGGGATGTTATGTTATCTACTCAATAGACAAGCCAGACTGAATTTTTTTTATGATTTTGATTAAAAATAATTTCAAATCAAGAATGAACAGGATTCCTAAAGTTTGTCCTCATCAAATGTTTGAAAGAAATAGATAAAATCCCGTCTCTTCTGTCTTTCTGATCTGAATGCAGTATTTGTAGGCATCCGAATCTATTGAAGATTCCTACAGAGTACTTTGAGGGTCATTTGCTGAACTAGCTTAAGTTTTTTTCTAACCAGGCTTGGCAGCTAAGGATGATCATAAAGGTGCTGGGCCATTCCCAGTACTGTATCTGGATGATGCTAAAATTTGATTTCCTGAACCCTGTCTGTGCCCAACTGGGATGAAGTGTCCCGCTTCTTATTATTAGGTCCTGACCGTCTGGCTGGATTGCATTACAGTATATTCACCAATAGGAAATCATGGTCAAGTATCATTTGTAGGTTGTTCTGTGAGTAACATGTGACTGAACATGCAAATCATTACTTGGTTTTGCATAACCTGTTCAAGCACTGTAACGGTAAGAGCCAGTAATCACTATCCCCCTTAATTTCCTTTGAATCTATTTTCATCTCCTAACAACTTCATGATAATACTGCTCTGGCCCGTGAGTGATTTTTTTAAGAGGGCATGCATGTTTCTGATCTCATCATATGTTGATTTTAAATTTTAAAGTTCAAAAGGAAAGATAATTTTTCTTATTCCAAAGCTTTTGCGAAGCATCTCATTGTAAAATATACACATACCTAATCACAAATACATTCACTTACAAAAAATATATTATTTGCAAATGTTTAACCCTAAATTATATTTTACAAATTATCTTGTTGAGTATGTCTATGGTAATTGCATTAGTTCATTTACTCATTTGTAAGATTAATCATATGCCAGATGTACAATATTAGATGTATTGGAGATTAGTAGACAAGTAGTTGGTTCCTACATTCAATTACCTTACAATTTAGTTGGAAACAGGCATGTAGACATTTAAAATATTCATCCATCCATCTGTCCATCAGGTCATTCATTCATACATCCAATATGTATTAAGCACCATTTTTGTGTCATTGTGTCAACTATGGGGAATAAAACTGTGAATAAGATCAGCATTGTTGCAGTCTTCAAGGAGCTTAAGATCTATCAGAAGGTTGAATGTTATCAATACTAGACTTGGGGAAGGTTTCAGAAAGGAGTTAGCCATAGAGGTGGGACTTGATGTGTGTGAGCAGAAGCCTGCCTATGAGGCTGCAGGTGGGGATGTTCCAGGCAGTGGGACTTGAAGTGAAGACAAAAAGTTATTTGGAAAAGCCTCTAGAAAAACAAATATGTAAATATCCAACCTAAGAGATGAAGGAAGCCATTGGATCAGGAAACGAAAAGTTTCTTTGGATGCTTGGGGACATCCTTGTTTTGTTCTTGCATTTAGTCAGCCCAGAAGGATAATGCCCTGCCCCCCAGTGAGATCCAGGAACAGTGGTTAATGAACTAATTAACATTTCAAATGGAGGAATAAAAGGTGTTAACACCCTCACTACTGCAGTTCCTGAAACAGAGTGTGACAATGCCTACAATTTAGAATCTCCAGAGTCCTCATGCGTCCTCTCTCTCCTTTTGCCTTTATGTCTTCCCCTCCCTACTTCACTGTGTATAAATCCTCCACCTTTTATTCTCCCTTCTCAATCCCTCCTCTTTGTCTCTTTTTCATTCACTCTCATTTTTATTTTTCTATTTTAAAATTTATTTTTTTCTCTTCCCACATCCACGTTCCCCATCCAGTGAACTAATATGTTCAATATATTAAGGCATTTATATTGATTTCCATTTGCTGTATGTATTATATGTGTGTGTGTGTGTGTGTGTGTGTGTGTATATATATATAGTTTTTATTACGTGAAATATTTTCATCCTCATAGTTCTCTCTTTCAAAACAAATAATTTTTTTTTAAAAAAACCTTTTTCTTCTGTAAGGTCTTTCTTATGTTCTCAGGCTCCTTTTTCTTGGCACTTGTGGATTTTGAGTTTTTCATTCTTGTCTTAAATACAACCAGAAATAAAGACTAGTAATCTTTAACAGTGTATTATGACTATTTTAGGAAATTTACCTACCATCTGCCAAATTTTTCCTACTTAAAATGAAAACCAATATAATATACAAATAGAATAAAATTGAATGTCCTTTTCTTTGGTCCTTTATGTACAACGATAACTGTTTCCATCATACTAATGAACCCCAAAATAAGAATAAGACTCTCCTAAAAAATTTCGGTTTAAAATTTTTTTGAGATAAGATCTATTTTCTTTTTTTAATTAAATCTAATTCTTCTTCCAATTAAGGAAATATTGCATGATCAGTGTAATTTTTAAAATATAATGAAGAAAATTAAAACACTCATAAAATTGACAGTTTTTCTCCCTTATCAAAATGTAATTCAATCTTTGTGATATTGCCGATTTCTAATCCATAATAATAATAATAATACATTGCTGCTTCATATTAATCTTATATTCAACTAAGGCCACATACCTTATTTGTTGCTTTTATATTTTGATTAGAAAATGACTGCATATTTCCAGCTTTCTCATGTTTTAGAATGCTTTTTATCACATCAGTTATTTTGAATTTTAATTGTTTTTCACATCAGTAGTAGTAGCACCAATTTAAGTTTTATCTGCATATTTCTTTTATTTGTCCAATTTAATGGAATGAAACAATACAATTACATGAACAGTATCTTATTTATTTAGAATCTATTATGTGGAAGGCACAGTGTTAAATATTAAAAAAGATAAGAGTCAATATAAAAACCACATTTAATAGTAATCTCCTCAAGGGAAAAAGAAGATTGTACATGTCACAGCAGTATCCCAAATAAAGATCACAGAACAGTAGAGACAGTGTGTCCCAAAAGCCAGTTCTAGACTCTTAAAGAAGTTCCCCCAAAAAATGCATTATAGAGTTTTTATTGTTATTGTTGTTTTTTTGTTTTTTCCCCCATTGAATTTAAAGAATTGTCTTTATTCTATTGTGGTGGTAGCTTTTATGTAAACTTATTTAAGAAGAGATTTGGATTTACAGAAAAGTTACAAAAATATTACAGAAAATTCCTGTGTACCCACATCCAATTTTCAGTTTTGATCTGACATTAGTGTAGCACATTTGTTATAACTAAGAACATATTTTGATACATTGTTATTAACTAAAGTCCATACTTTATTCAGATTGCTTAGTTTTTACCTCATGCCCTTTTTTCTCTTCCAGAACTCTATCCTGTATATCACTTTACATTTAGTCATCATGTCTCCTTGAGCTATGATACTTTCTTAGACTTTCCTTATTTTCGTTGACTTTGATAGTTTTGAGAAGTACTGGTCAGCTATTTCGTAGAATGTCTCTCAATTTAAATGTATCTGATGTTTTTCTCATGGTAGACTGTGGTTGTGGGTTTGGGAGGAGACCATAGAGATAAAGTGCCATTTTCAACACATCACCTCAAGGGTGAGTTGTGACCTGTGACTTATCACTGTTGATATTATGCTTGATCACCAGACTGAGTGGAGTTTTGGGGGTTTCTCTGCTGTAAGGTAATTCCCCCCACCCCACACCCTTTCCATACTGTAGTCTGTGGAAGAAAGTCACGATGTGCAGCCCACACTCACAGGGTGGAGAGTTACGCAGCACCTCCTCGAAGGAGGAGAATCTATATCAATTATATGAATTCTTCTGTTCAGGAGACTTTTCTCTCCTATTTATTTATTCAAACATGTATATCGGTATGGACTCATCGATATTTATTTTATACTTTGGGCTATAATTGACTATTTAGTTATTTCTTTTAGTCCTCAAATTGTTCCAGTTATTAGCTCTTCTAAAATGAAATAATAGTGATAGTTGATTATAGTTATGTGTTTTTTTAAATTTGTTTGTTTAATATCCTTATTGGGCCAAAAGTTTTGGCAAAGTTGTGTTGTTACTTCAGCTGGGGGAAGAGAGGCCCAGTAGGGCAGCATTTTTCATTTGATGAAGTTAAAAACACTAAAAACTACAGGTGTAGATAGCAAATATTTATAGAAAGATGGTTAGATAATTTCTGGCTGATGCGTCAGGGAAATGACGTTATAGAGAAAGTGTGATTTAAGCGTGGTTTTGAACATTTTTAAAGATATGACTTAATGCATTTACTAAAGTTGATTATTTGGATAGATAACTCTTCTCTGCATACAAAACGGTTATTTACCCTCATCACCTTACCAATGCCTAACATTATATTTGGAACTGAATGCCTCCCTATAATCAACATGTCTTATAACATTTCATTATAGATCACATTTATCACTTTTGCTTATGAGGACTATAATTTTATTTTAGAAGGAATTCAGATTGGACCAGAATGTTTTCTACTTCACAAAACTCTACTGATTGTCGGTTGCTTGATGATGTATCTAGTACTTACCCAGTGTCAAGATCTGACTCTATATTAAACAAATCAATTATTACATTATGTAGCTCTTAGTCAATTACAGCTCTGTCCTTACCACCGGCAATTTCACCTGTTTAGAAAATAAAAGGCTTGCAGTTAATTTGACATAGTGAACAATCTCTGCTTGCTCCCTAAACATTACTAAGATGACAGTACAAGTGGGAAAATACATAAACCATTTCTTAAGAAACTACAGGAAGATTGATCCTCCAAAACAAAAGTTTAAACCAAAAAAAGTAGAACCAGGAGTTCCAGGGAATGGGACTTTTAATGAAGGAATGCGTCTAGAAAAATGCCCTGATAATGGTAAAGGGAGGTTTCAGCTGTGTAGCAGATCAAGAGAACAAATATTCAGATCAGAGAAAAGAGAATGGGGTGAGGGGGCCTCTATAAACACAGTTTCTACGTGAAGAAGGGAACTGCTGAATTATCTGATGAGTTTGAGTGTGGGAAATAATCAGAAGTTATTGTTAAAGAATTTGGGAAGAATAAGAAATTAGTAATTAACAATAACAACATAAAACAAACAGAAAAGGAAAACAAAACTTGAGTAAGAATGGAAATATCATATAATAAACTGTTTTCCTCAGCAGTGAACAATAGTTATATGCTCATAATATAAAACACAGAATATTAACTTAATAAGAAATTTAAAACAACACCAAGGAATCATGTAAGAGAGATGAAGACTCTTCTGTCATAATATGATGTCAATAAATAGTATCTAAAATGGATAAATCAAGAGTAATATGAGAAATGGAAATAAATAGCAAAGTAAATAGCAAGAACAAAATCAGAGTGGATAATGGTTGCCTCCAGGGAGAGGAATTAGGGGGTAGGTGAGGGAACTGCTGTCACCTTTATAACCTTGTACGACAATTTGACTGTTAAGTTATGTGAATATATTACTTTCAGAAAAAAATTAATTTTAAATAGTATATACAGATAAGTTAATGCTATGATTTCCCTGAAATATCTATTGTTTCAGCTGCCTATTGCTGTGAATATAATCACTGAAACCCAGTGGCTTAAAACAGCATTGATTTTTTTTTTTTTAATTTCCCATGAGTCTGTGGGTTAGCTGGGCTCAGTTGGACAGTTATTCTGCTTAGTATTATTTGGCTGGAGGCACTCGTGTGATCACATCCAGCAGGGGAGATTATTGGCTGGGGAGCCTCACATCTCTTCCTTGTGGTTCCTCTCTGCAGATTAGGGAATGTCTTATTAGAGTCTAGCAGGATACTTTGACTTCCTTTGGCATAATGGCTAAGTTCTAAGAGAGAGCACTCCAAGAAGACATGTCCCAGTGTGCGAGCACTTGTCAAGCCTCTCTGCTTGCAGCATGCTTGCCAATGTCTTATTGGCCAATGTAAGTCGTATGGCCAAACAAAAGTCACTGTGGAAGAGTTCTAGACAAGGATATGAATACTGAGAGGCATGGTTCATTTGGGGCTACCACTTTAAAAGTCCATAGCACACCTATGGACTTCTGCATCCATCTAATATGCTTTATCTACTTTACGAAGGATTAAAGTTAGACTTATCTAATGAAACTGTTAAACCACTTCCTGTCTTTGATTTTTGTGAATATTCTTTAGAGTTAGCATAATTTAAAGGATAACACTTACCTTGATTCCCTTCATAATCAATTATACAGCATCAGATGAGTCATAAGCTCTGAAGAGCTTAGTAAGAGACAACATGAAAGCCACCAAAAATCTTTGCCGAACCACTGATGACCCACAAGCAGCATTCTCCCCATTGATCATTTGTTATTACCTCTTGTTTCGTGTTAGGAGCATATATCTCATTTTCGTTTAATTTGTTGTGTTGGAAACCATTTGTTACAACACTTCTGCCTTTGTAATTTGCAATCTATATGTACTTCCAAAAATTTTGAAGAATGGTAGACTAATAGTAATAATAACTAATATATATGAGGCATTAATCATACGCCAGGACTTTGCCAGATAAGAAACTATTAGAATTCTCTGGAAACATTCCAGGTCTACAAAATAAAAATTGTATGGAAAAAAATATATTCTACTATTCCAAAAACTTCCAAGCCTTGTTTTTGCTACCAGATGTTTGAGGAGAAAAACTAATTCATTAGACAAAGCTCATTAGAAAATTCACTATCAAAAATTATAGTCCTTGCTTTTCCACATGTATTTCTTCCTCCATTTTTTCTTTTTGTTCTTTATTTTCTTCCTGTTCCTTATTCCTGTTATTATTTCCATGATCAAATAAAACACCTTAAAATCATTTTATTTTCCATAAAATCTCTTGAATGTCGGTTGTCATATTGAACTGCCCTTGTCAGATGCAATTATAACTATCCACCCAACATGACTATTAAAAATGACTGAAAGCACTTTGCAAGTATAAGATGTTCTATAAACACTTTTTCCCAGTAGTCTACAACCCATTTAAATGGTATTTGATCTGGCATAAATTGCTATTTCAAGCATCTTTGAGCCATCATAAATTTGGATGCCTTCCTTGCTTTCTGAGTTTCAAATTCCCCAAATGTTCTTTGTTGAAATCCAATATTCATTCCAAAGTATAGTGTACTGAATTCAAGTTAACTGAGAACAGGAGCCAGAAAGCACCATTCCCTCAGTCATTCTTATATTAATGATAAGAATTAGATCCAGGAGATCACATTTGATTAGATTATTTTCTCTCTCAATTGTGATACTACTTCTGCAGGAAACTTAGGAGGCTTCTTTATCTGTTTACACATTGGAAGTGAGGGTGATATTAATTCCAGTATACCGAAGGATAACAAGTTTGTTTCAACTAATCAACATGACTGAGCACATTTTACTTCAAGAAGATGACAGTGATTGTAAGATTAGCCTATAAATAGACACATGATAAAAATCTGAGCCATTTTATTTGCCAAGCTAAAATGTGTGCTATCTTATGTAACCTAATTTTCCTTCAGCCCCATAATCCTTCATTAAAAAACGTTCAATATTGAATTGCTGCAACTAGACTTGTAATGTCAGGATCTAACAACTATCCCAGGCATTGAATTTGTGAATGGATTTAGGGTACAGAACAATGGAAAAGGGAACTCAAAGGTGCATTAAATGGAGGGGCTTCCCTGGTGGAGCAGTGGTTGAGAGTCCGCCTGCCAATGCATGGGACACGGGTTCGCTCCCCGGTCCGGGAAGATCCCATATGCCACGGAGTGGCTGGGCCCGTGAGCCATGGCCACTGAGCCTGCGCGTCCGGAGCCTGTGCTCTGCAACGGGAGAGGCCACAACAGTGAGAGGCCCGCATACCGCCAAAAAAAAAAAAAAAAGTGTATTAAATGAAAACAAAGAACTACAAGATATATAAATAATCTGGAACAAACATTTCATTGCATTTGGTATGTTGCTAGTGCTTGAGTCAGAGCAGTCTTTAAGGGTGTTTCTGGTAATCACTGAGCAAGTACTCTTGCCCAATAGTTCTCACAGTCTATTCTGTGGAACCATAGCCCTACAAGACACTCTGGGGAAAAAGGTTTTCTATCACATATAAAGTCCCTATCCCAGTGCGGCACACTGTAGTTCACTCCTGTAACAGTCAGTGCACATGAGATATTAGCAAATCTGAGAACACTTGCCTTAAAAGACTTCTGTTTCATATGGTTAATCCTGTTTCCCTACTTTATTTGGATTTGAAAGTTCTTTTCTTTCTTTTCTTTTCCCCTCTACATTCCATTTATTATCTTCAGAATCAATGTTTCCTGGCTACACTTTAGGAACCTGGTCTATATAGATGATTTTAAATTTCAAAGCCAAAAAAAGTTATTAATGTTTCGAGAATATTCACAAGATCTACTGACTTAGAGGTAGCAAAGTCCAGATCTTAGGGAATTAGGTGCGAATTAATTACAAAGCAAATTGTACAAATGCTTTGAGAAATTGGTGGTATCTCTTAAAGCCGAACATATGTCTGCACCCTGACCCAGCTATTCCTTTCTTTATTACTATTGGAAAAGACACAGGTGTGTTCAAAGAACAAGAATGAGTATAGCAGCTCTATTCTTAACAGTCTCAAACTGGAAATAAACCAAATATCCATTCACAAAAGAATGAAAAACTAATTGTGAAATAGCCATGCAGTAGATCACTGTGTAGCAATGAGAGCAGTTAAAGTATTACCACCCACAAATACATAGAATAATCTCAAAAATAAGCTGTTGAGTAAAAAAAAAAAAAGGCCAGACAAAAATAATATATACTGTATAACTTCATTTAGCTAAAGTTTAAGATAAAGAAGGATAAGATTAATCAGTGGTGGTAGAAATCAGAGTAATGTTTACTTCGAGCAAGATGTAGTGACTGGGAAGGGTCAAGAGGAGACTTCTAGGATTCTGAGAAAATTCTGTCTTCATTTGGGTGTTTGCCTTGTGAAAATTCGTCAAACTGTACACTTAATGATTGTGTAGTTCTTCTGCTAATTCACAAATCATGAACTACTTTAAAACAAATTAAAATTATAAACTTTTTAATATTGCTGTTGGAATGATTTAATGTTTAAAAATTTTCTCTCTCCTTTTTGCCCAGAAAATTTGTTTGTTTTTATAATTTACTTATTTTATTTACTTATTTTTGGCTGTGTGGGGTCTTTGCTGCTGCATGCAGGCTTTCTCTAGTTGTGGTGAGTGCGGGCTACTCTTCACTGCAGTGTGCGGGCTTCTCATTGCGGTGGCTTCTCTTGTTGCAGAGCACAGGCTCCAGGTGTACATGCTTCAGTAGTTGTGGCATGTGGGCTCAGCAGTTGTGGCTCGCGGACTCTAGAGCGCAGGCTCAGTAGTTGTGGCACACAGGCTTAGTTGCTCCGCGACATGCGGGATCCTCCCAGACCAGGGCTCGAACCTGTGTCCCCCCGCATTGGCAGGTGGATTCCCAATCACTGCACCACCAGGGAAGCCTAGAAAATTCTTATTTACATGCAAGTGATATTGGACATGACTTAAAATATAAATCTACCCTCAAAAGTCTGATTTTCCATATGCCTAGGTACTTAACATGAACTTTAGTGCTAACAGTGGCTTACTATTACTGTGTGTTTGGGTCTGTGTGCCTGCATGCATGTGTGTATAACAGATAAGTTCAAGTAAAACATGAGAACACGTGATAGTAAGTATTATTTATTCATTCATTTGACCATTTAGTTAATGTTCTAGGCACTAGGAATATATGTGTGAACAGAACAGAATACACTCCAGATCTCATGGGCTTGCATTTTAGGGATATGAGACAAATGAAACACCATATAAATAAGTAAATGGGTAAATAAACAAACAAAAACAATAAAACGTTAGGTAAGGATATGTGCTATTAAGAAAATGAAGCAGATCAAGGGAATAGTGACTCTGTGTGTGTGTGTGTGTGTGTGTGTGTGTGTGTGTGTGTGTGTGTGTTAGAGGGTCACTTACTATGGTCAAGGTGCATGGTAAGGGAAGAACTCTCTGATAAGGAGATAGCAGAGTCCTGAATAAAGTTAGGGACTGACTAGACAGATATCTGGAGGAAGCTAGATTCAGTCAAGGAAAACAATAGGTAGAAAGGCCTGAGGACGGAGCATATACTGAATGTTCCAGGAATAACACGCAAAACAGTGTGCCTGGGACAAGAAGAGCAAAGGGGAAAGGGGGCAAGGACTTGGGCTCTCACTCAGAGTGAGGTGGGAAGACTTATGGGGGTTTTGAGCAGAGGAGTGACATGATCTGACTTACGTTTTACAAGGATCACCCTTGCTTCTGGTGGAGGCAAGGATGAAAGCAGGGAGACTGTGAGAAGACAGCTGTTTGGTAACTTGGCTCAGGAGGGTGGTTGTGGAATAAAGAAGAAGTGGTCATGTTCAGGATATATTTCAAAGGTATAATGACAGAATTGGTAATATATTGGATATGAAATCTGTGAGAAAGGAAACAAAATCAAAGATGGCTCCAGTATTTTTGGCTCAGTCCACTCACAGATGAGAGTTACTATTTAGTGAGGGGGAAAACCATAGGATGTGTGGATTGTAAATGTGAATGGAGAATCAAGCGTTCAGTTTGGGGCATGCAAAGCTTGAAATGCCTATAAGACATCCATATTCAGATGTGCACCTGGCAGCTGGATATATGAATCTGGAATTAAGAGGAAAAACTGGAGCTAGGATATACATTTGAAAGTTGTTAGATTCTAAAGGACATTTAATATAGGAAATGAGTGTGTAGATAAAGAAATGAAGGCAGTGTGAGACCCAATCTTTGGGAATCTTAAACATTTAGAGTTTGGGGAGATAAGAAAGAACTAGAAACAGATTGAAAAGCAGTAGTGAGTGAAGTAGGAAGAGAACCAAGAGTGTGTGAGTTTGTAAAGTTAACTGAAAAAGGTGTTTCAGGAAGAGTTTTATTGATGATCTCAAATGTTGCTTAAAGTCCAGATAAGATGAAGACTGGGAAGGGACCATTGGGTTTATAATGTAAGTATTTTGGTAACCAGGACAAGAGGAATTTTATTGTAGTGGTATGGACCAAAGCCTGATTGGAATGGGTTTCAGAAATGATCTGAAGAGAAAGATTGAGTATGGAGTACTCTTAAAGGGTTTTATTCTAAGGGAAACAGAGGTTGGGTGATTGCTGGATAGAGATGTGGGGTGAAAGTAGGATTCTTTTTTTAATGACTGCAGGTATTCTAAAATCTGTATATATGGTTGAAATGATCCAGTAAATGGGGGAACCTGGTGATGTAGGAGAAATAGAAGCAATTGCAGAAGTGATGTTCTTGAGTAGGTTAAAGGGAGAGGGAGGCTGGTGTCAGAAACATCTACAGAATATTTACCCTTATAAATATAGGTACAACCTAATTAAAGGACTGATTTTTTTTTTTTTGCAATCTCCTTTCCTTTAAAAGTAAGTATCTGATTGGATAGCCGATGTATAAGTTAACATTTAAATCAGAAGTTTCTGTGAGAGAAAAATCTTAAACCATTCATTTGGTATGCATTGTGTTTGTTTGTAGGTATATTGATGGGCTCTTTGTTATTATTGAGGTTTTCAAGGCATTCAGAAAACTGGCTACATCTCTTTTTGTACAGTACTCACTTATTACCTGGAGTAAAGCAATCCCATTGGCATTCTGATTCAAGAGCCTGTTCCATATTTCTCTCTTCTGAAATGGTCAATAAAAAGAAAAGTAGGAGAAAAAATAAAGAGAAAAGCTTGAAAGTTACGGTTACCTATCAGTTATGAATTTACTTTTTCAAAGGAGTTAATTATCTAGAAATGCTAGAGTAAAGGGGCTATAGTAGAGAATCCTCTTTGTTTTTGTAAACTACATATTTTCTCATATTTTATATTCATTTTATTTCAGTAATATTATAAACTGTGTGTTTGGTTGTTAAGTCAAACTTTTAAAGCTCATTTTGTAAAACAGAGAAATGAGAGAGTTGGTTACTTTCCACATCTAACATAAGAAATCTGGACAGAAGTAGAATAAAATCTCAGCCTTGTAGTTTATTTATTAGGCTTTTTTTTTTTTTGCGGTATGCAGGCCCCTCACTGCTGTGGCCTCTCCCGTTGCGGAGCACAGGCTCCGGACGCGCAGGCTCAGCGGCCATGGCTCACGGGCCTAGCCGCTCCGCGGCATGTGGGATCTTCCCGGACCAGGGCACGAACCCGTGTCCCCTGCATCGGCAGGCAGACTCTCAACCACTGCGCCACCAGGGAAGCCCTAGGCTTTATTTTTAAGATTCTTTAGCTTGATTGCATACATTTTTTTATGTCTTGATGCTATGAATAATAGTTTTATATATTATTGATTAGCAATGAGAAAAACTACTATTTTAAAATTAACTGTGTCACTTAAATTTTTAAAATGGTGATAATGATGTAAAATGGTATATTACCTGATGGAACTTTTCAATAGTGTTAGGACATTTAAAATGTCCACGGTATTACATATTGCATGGATTCTACTATATATAACTTGCTCATTCGGGAGTCTCCTTTCAGCTGACCTCTGAATTAACTGTAGGACGAATCATTTGACTTTTGGCCAACCTCCTCCTTTTCTCTACTATGGCTGTTGATAATAGCACTATCCTTCCAGTTATCCTGGCTGGAAAAGTTTCTTAGCCCTCTCTCAGCAATGAAATTTAGCCATAATGAGTAGTTACCCTAATAAAGGTTAAGATTAATCTTATCGGTATATTTTTCACAAATTTATCCCTTCTCACCATTCCTATGGCCATTCTCACCCTCATGCCTTTTCTAACACTCTCCAAAAAATAGTCAGAATTTTCAGGTTGTCAAGGCCTCCAGCATCTGTCCTCTGCCTGATGTTTCAGCCTTTTCTCACTCTATTCCTTAATCACCTTGTATGCCCAAGAAAATCGGTCTTCACTCCATACCATTTGCTAAACGTGCTCTCAGCTTTCCTACCTGCATGCCTTTGCTCACACTGTTCTGTGAGCCACAGGTTGGAGGTAAAGGGACATTTTCCTACTGGTGTCATCTAGGGAGCCATTCCCACATCTCTGACTTTCTAAACTTCCCTGGCCTGTGAAGGATCATCCCAAATGTCAGCTCACTTTCAGCCTCATGACCCCTCCTGGAATCACCATTTTTTTTTTTTGCGGTATGCGGGCCTCTCACTGCTGTGGCCTCTCCCATTGCGGAGCACAGGCTCCGGAAGCACAGGCTCAGCGGCCATGGCTCACGGGCCCAGCCGCTCCACGGCATGTGGGATCTTACTGGACCGGGGCACGAACCTGCGTCCTCTGCATCGGCAGGCAGACTCTCAACCACTGCGCCACCAGGGAAGCCCTGGAATCACCATCTTTGCAGTGTTTCCGTAATACCCAGCTCAGGCATTATCCTCATTTTAAAAATGACTAAACCGAGGCTCAGCGAGGCTTAATGATCTGTCTGCACCACAGAGCTAATATGTGGCAGCCTGGGATGCCAAAACCGTGCTGTTTTAAGGTCCTCAGCTGCTTTCTAAATGTTCTTTGACTGAATGAAGAAGTGAACGAATTTGTCATTTTCCATTTTTCTTAATTTAAAATTGGGAAGTACTAAATGGTGCTTCTCCGTGACTAAGAAGTCTTGCAGGACTAGAACAAAGTAGATTATTACTGACATGAGCTGATAAATGTGAGAAATTTCTGAAGGAAAGCCAGCAGTAAGGATGTGTTGTCTACAACAAGAAAATGAAATGAAAAACAAATGTTTTAATCTTTTACTTATATGTTTTAATGAGGCAGTGTGTGAAAATAAATATCTGAAATAACCTGGAAGAACAGTTATTAAGTGCTTCATATGGGGCAGACATTTTTTGGATATTTTATATATATTAATTTTTAATTTAGCCATTATGTCAGTTCTGCAAGTTAGGTATCGCTATAACCACTTTATGATTGAAGGAAAGGGGGCCAAAGGGATGAAGTAACTTGCTCTGGGTTAAGCGTTAGTGTTATCGTTGGAATTCAGAGATAAATGACAGCAGCATGTACTTTCACTGATTTAACTGAATAAAGATTGTGTAGACAAAGGATAACATATTTTGAGGTCACTTTTTAATCACTCTTATATAAGTGGAGAGAGCTAAAGCTTTTAATGACACTAGGACCATGGCTCCTAGTTCCTTATATTAAAAAAACCCATATAAAAGAAGAAATAATCTACTTACAAAGAACTTCAAAAATTATCCAAATTCCTTTGCTAAAATGAAACTGTACCAGAATTAAAATTGATAAATAACTGGATCATTGGGCAGAATTAAGATCCCTGTCATCACTACAGAAATGTCCACCTTTTCAGTCGTAACGATACTTGATCTGAAGCAGAATATTCTCCGTATGTTTTAGTATGTGTGAAATGTAGGATGTTAACTTGCAGGGTTAATCTAAGTCCACAGATTAAATAAAATTAACTCCTGTAATATCGAAACACTGGGCAGAATAAAAGCAGAGCTAGTCTGCATGAGCTTAGTCTCTCCTTCAAAGAGTATCTAGTCAGATCCCCAGGCAAGTGAGCCGTCTTGTTCAGTGGTTATCCAGCCCAACTAGCCTTGCTTATGGTACAGTGTATTTGGTGGCGATCCTTTTAGACTCAATGTATCTCCCATGTCTGCAAAATTTGAAAATTTATAGGTTCCCTTTTATTAAACAAATTAATCATGTTCTGCTGATACAAGTGTTACCAATTTTTTAAAAAAGACCTATTCAAATAATACTTTGATCTGATCACATTTAATTTAGATCCCAAATTCTGGATTAAATCAAATTTAAAAGGGTCTTAGAGACTCAGACTTGTTTGCAGTCTCAAACACTCTATTTGTGGTAACGTACTATGGATTTCTTTTGATGTATTATTGCTTGATATTTTAACTATAATCTTGGTCACTGTGTCAACTTTACACACTTTCTTTCCAATGACTTCACCAGTGGAGATCAGACTCGACAAAGGCATTGGGTATTTTGATTTGAAAGATGTGATCTGAGAAAGAATGTGGATATTTTGTCTTTGAAGGGGCACTTAGTACTTCTACCAGCAGAATTTATCATAGCTCCTAAAGTAGCCTCTGAGAAGAGCCATCTGCCTGGGGATTTAAAACATGGTTGCGGATGACTGAGCTCATATGGCACTGAGTTCGTTTTTATTTGGGGCCTCAGCTCTGGCTCATTTCCTGACTCTCTTGAGTGGCTCGAGTTTATCATTTTTTCATGCTCCTGGTTTCCCAAAACTCATAATCCTAGAATCAATGTTGCTTGCCTCATAAACGTAATGGCCAAATGCTTGAGGAGACTCCACTAATTGTCACAGTGGACGGGCTCAGGAAGGTGCATGAGGCCCTATGTGACCTCCAAGCCCTGCAGAGAGAGCACTCATGGTCTCTGGGCAGCAGTCCTTCCAGGAGCCCAAATGAAATTTCCCCTAAACTAGTACGCCTTGCATGTTCAGCAATCACCTTTGAACTTTTCCTCTGTCAGATTATGAAACCTGTTTAGTACAGTCTTCATCATCTTGCCAGGGTGTCTCAGCAGGACATGAAGACCGTAACAGAGAGCTTAAAAACATTCCTACCAACTATACTAGTTGTGCATGTTTGCAAATTCTCTTTTTTTCTTCCCACACTCTTATTACCACTACTACCATATTGTCGGCAGGTGAACGTTTTGACAAGAAATTACAATCAAATGGTCATTCATTAAAAAAATATATATATATGCAAAAAAAAAAAAAAGAAACCCACCCTTTTTCACCGAAAAAGAGAGATAGAAGGGAACTGGATGTATTTTCAGACATAATTATGATGACTGCAAACTTCACTGTAGAATTGCTAAAATGGAAAACTGTAAAGCAAAAATTTGGTAGCAGAAACCTGGAAGAGATATAAATTCCTAAAATCCCTCCTGGGGGATGTGGTTAGGAACAATAAATTCATGGAAGTTCTCTTTGAATAAAAAAAAATCCTGTCTATCATACATCCCATTATTGCCCAGGATATTATTTTGTAATGGCTCAAAAACTTATTTGCTTATGATTATCAGACTCAGGAGACAGTGAAGTTGTCCTAGAAGAATATATTTCAGCCCACTTAACTAGATATAGTATACTTTTACCTATTTCACTGAGGAAAAGAAAAAAAGAAACATGATGCTAAAGTTCAGGTCACTTAAAATCACTCCATCAACTGTATAAATAGCAGATGCCTTTTTGCATTCATTCTTCATCTCCATTGCTATATGATCCAATCAAATGTTTATTATTCTGTCCTACTGTTTGGATTCCTTAAACTGCTAAAACGTCACATGAGTAGCAAAGAAAATTCTTTGGGCTTTTGTGTGGTTATTGTTGCTAAGGAAACCATTTCCTTTTCACTGCAGTGTATGGGACATCTGTGCCACACTGAATCTGCTACAGAAAGACACATAACATCAGGAATAGAAAGTGAAGGAGGGAGGAACATAAAAGAACAAAATAGGAAATTAATACAAATAGAACTTTTAAATAACACTCTGCCAATGATTTTTTAAAAACTATATATAAGGAAAAAAAATAAGACATGTATGTGTCATTCTCAGTAACATGGGATGTGTTTATGTCCATCACTGCCACTTCTGGACTGGGTCTCTTGTTTCCCTTCAGTAAAAGCCCTGGTGGCACTTACTCCAGTAGGGTCCTTACCAATCTTATAAACCTCGTCATGGCCATTATCACTTACCAGAGAAGGGAGCAGGTGTGTTCCAAGACTAGTGCCAACGTTACAGTGTTTGAGTCGGTATGCCTCTCAGCCTCTGTGGTCTTCTAGCCTCATCCCCAATCCTAGCCCCACCCACATCTTTTTCTTCTCCTACCCCCTCCCTTACCTTTACGCCCTTACTTTTCTGTTTCTTTACTCCTATTTTAGACTCTCCCCTGCATCCTTTCCCTGTCCTCCCCAGAATAATTTTTCTAGTTAATAATTCATTCAGTGATCTCTTTGCTTCCTGCCTTGATTGAAATCTGACCATCCCCCGAGGATGCTGCTGCTTCTGCAGTCATTTCAAGACGAGGCTGCTTGGAGGAAGAAGAGCTGGTCTTCTGTATCCCCACCTCCTCTTCTAGGAATTACTCTTCCATCCTGGTCTAAAATCTTTTCTTCTTTACATACCCTTCTTGTCACTGACACCGCATTCTCACAGTTACCTGCCTCTGTATCAGTCCCTTCATTGATTAAAGACTGGAGCTGAATTGCAGTCTTCCTTTGTGCTAATCTAGGATATTTCATCATTCATGTAAGTGACCTAGTCACACAGTTACTAAACTTTTTAACTCTGCCGGCTGTTCAATTTCAACCATCCACTCACCTGCCCAGGATCCTGTACTTGTTAGAACTTCAGAAGTCTAAACATGAGTCCATTTCTCTCATGACCTCACTCTTACACACATCCTTTTCCACCTCTCAGAGACCTCCAGCTCTTGATCTCAATATCTCCTGTTTTTTCTGCTTGTCTCTCTTTCTGTCTATTAATCCTGACCCCTTGGTGTTCCTTCACCTATTCCAAAGATTTTATACCTACCACTGCTGCTTCCTAACTGAGACTTTTGTTACCCTTCTATGAAGTCCTTAATCTTAATCTTGCCCCTCTATTTTTCTGCAGCACCTGCCCAAGATCCCCAACCATGAGTACATGCTACAATTTGTGTCCTCTCTCTTTCACTGCGACAGCTGAGTATATAATGCCTGAGAAAGTTACTGGTTGATATAGCTTAACATCTTTATAAATCCAAGATCTTCATCCTGAGCCTCTTTCCACCTACCACAAAGGCTGCATATTATCCTTGGTCAACCTTCTCTCTCATTCTACTGTACAGCAATTCCTTATCCTCTCAGAGATAATCCAGCCTCATAAGGAGCAAGATGATTGTGTAATGGCTAAGAGCATAGTATTAGGAAGCAGACAACAGTTATCAAGTGGAAGAACAAGAATTTAAATGAAGATTTGTCTATGTCTGAAACCCAGGAAGAACTTCTGGTTGTATATTATTGTTGATGCTGACATAAGAATAAAGCTTTGTTTTCTAGGACACCTTTCTTTTGAAACTATTGAAGAATTGTATGTATATTTCTTTTCACACCTTCACAATTTTTTATTTGAAAAACATCTAGATTAGCACTTAAATCACAAATTATTTTAGAACATGATCATTTAAGTGTTCCAATGATTACATTTTGTCACATCAGGTTTGACATTCTTCCATGTCATTTTGTTCATTCTCCCTTGGAAACCTTATTCACTTTAATGGCTTCAATTGTCAACTCCAGAATACTCCCCAAAACCAATCTGCAACTCTTTTCTCTTTTGAACTTCAGCCTCAACCGTCCAAATGTCAGTTTGACATCTGTACATGGATATTCTGCTGTTACTTCAAACTCAGCATGTTGAAAACTAATTTGTCTTTCTGTCCCCCTCCAAATCAGTTGACTGATTTCCATATTTCTATAGGATGTACTTTATCCCAAATTCAATCATTAATTTCCATTTTCCTTCCTTTCTCATTCAAAGATATGTTTTCTTTTCTCAACTTCAGTTCTCTCACAGTCAGAATTCCCTTGTTTATCTCTGTTTTGCATGGAAGTGGCACATATTTTCTCTTTTTTATCCTTCAAGGTGCAAACCCTTAGTGAATATTCCCTTTTGTCTGCAAGTCCTCATGTAGCTATTTTTACTTATCCCTTATGTACCAGTCTTCTTTAGCTCCTACTTTTCTTATCACTGTCTTTCCATTTTCTTCCTTGCAACACTGTTGTTCAGTATTAATGAAATTGGTCGGGGGGGACAGTGGATGGCAATATATATATTGAGTCGCAGAGAGATGAATCAATACAAAAACTTAGTGAGATGGGAATGTAGCACTTTAAGCTAGTGTTCAGAACCTTGGGTACTTTTCTATCTGATAGGTTCCCTTTAATCAGGACAAGCTTAAGCTGACCTTAATACTAATTAGCATCAACATGGGAAATTATTTAATATCAGACAATATAGTACATGCTTTTTGACAGTTCTTCACGTTCATAAATATCAAGTTTTAAAAATCACTAACTGCTTAAATAAGCCCCATAACAGTATAGAAAACACCATTCTAAAAAAACGAATCTTTTGTGAACTGTATAGCTATTAATGACCCCTTCTGTTTTCCTTTTTCCTCCTGAAATGTGAAGAATTTGTTAAAAGGGTGATCTCAAATTAGTCAGATAATAAACTCTCTAGGATACAACTCAATCTAGGGGTAGAGATAAGAAACTCTAAAAATAAGCTTAAAACTGGGGGAAAAAACCCTAAGAAAACAAAACAAAAATAAAATAAAATAAAATAAAAACAATATGTCTTTCCTGGACCGAACCATTATTTCTTTGGTTTTTGTTTTTTGGTTGTATTCAGATTGCAAGCTCCTGAAAGCAGAGCTGTAATCATGCAAATATTCCCTGGAATAACTTGGAGACACTCACAGGAGCCTTCTCTCTATTATCAGAGAGCACAGTACATTTTGTTAAGCTGCAAAAATGGAATTGGGTCCCTAGAATTTAAAATTAGCATCATGTATATCTAAGTGACTGCATAACAGCACCCTGCACATGACCTTGATTATTAAATGAACGGTACTTTAAAGTCTTCCTGATGTGTTGACTACAAGGCTTTGCAGAAGAAAAAGGTGTCTCAGAAGATCTGTTGTTAGAATTGCTGCAAAAGCACTGTATGATCACCCTCAAATGGGCCTTGAGATCAAGTCACAGCTGAGACCGTTACAATTATTATCATGCTTGTGAGAATGTCATTTTATCATATGACCTCTTAGGTGATAATACAGACCCAAAAAGTCAGTGGAGGAGCTAAAGGAAGAAATGTAAATTATCACAGAGCTACCCTCTGGCCTCCTACAATAGAGGTTTAGCTTGATTTCAATGTTTCCAACATTTTACAGAGTCAAAAGTGACCATTTTCATTGCCTCGTTTGCTGAAAGCACATTTTACAAAACTAACTTTAAAACTGAGCCTTAAAATTCATTCTTCTTTTTGGCAATTGTAAATTTTTAGGGAAAATATTATCATCATGAATGATGCTAAAGAAATACTTGGAAGACTTAAAACCATAAAACTCTTGGAAGAAAACAAAGGGAAAATCTCCTTGACATTGGTCTTGGCGATGATTTTTCGGGTATGACACTAAATGCACAAGCAACAAAAACAAGAATAAACAAGTGGGACTACATCAAACTAAAAAGCTTCTGCACAGCAAAAGAAATGATCAACAAAATTAAAAACAACCTACTGAATGGGAGAAAATATTTGCAAACCATATGTCTGATAAAGGGTTAATATCCAAACTCTATAAAGAACTCATACAACTCAACAACAACAACACAAACAACAAAAATCCAATTTAAAAATGAGCAAAGGACCTGAACAGATACTTTTTCCAAGGAAGACATATAACTGGCCAACAGGTACTTGAAAAGTTGTTCACATCACTAGTCATCAAGGAAATGCAAATCAAAATTACAATGAGCTATCGCCTCACACATGTTAGAATGGCTGTCATCAGAAAGACAAGAAATAACAAGTGTTTGCAAGGATGTGGAGAAAAGGAAACCCTTGTACACTGTTGGGGGAAATGTCAAGTGGTTCAGGAAACAGTACAGAGGATCCTCAAAAAATTAAAAATAGAACTACCATATGATTCAACAATTCCACTTCTGGATATATATTCAAAGGAAATGAAGTCACTATCTCAAAGATATATTTGCACCACCATGTTGATTGCAGCATTATTTAAATAATCCCATGGAAACAACCTAAGTGTCGGTCAAAAGATGAATGAATGCATAAAGAAAATATGGCATGCAAACACACACACACACACACATAGACACTGGAATATTATTCAGCCATAAAAAAAGAAGGAAACCCTGCCACATGTAACAACATGAAAGTACTTTGAGGGCATTATTCTAAAGTAAGTCAGATAGAGAAAGACAAATACTGTATGATCTTACTTATATATGAAATCTAGAAGAATCAAACTCCTAGAAACAGTAGATTGGTAGTTGCCAGGGGCAGGGGGTTGGGGAAAATGAGTGAAAGTGGTCAATGGGTATAAACTTCCAGTTATAAGATGAATAAGTTCTGGAGATTGAGTATACAATATACAGTGTAGGGGCTATAGGTAACAGTACTGTATTGTATACTAGAAAGCTCCTAAGAGAGTAGATCTTGGAGTTCTCAGCACACACAAATAATGGTAACTATATAAGGTGATAGATGTGTTAACGAACCTTATTGTGGTAGCCACTTTCTAATACATAAATATATCAAATCATCACGTTATATACCTTAAACTTATAAAATGATGTATGTCAATTATACCTCAATAATACTGGGAAAAAAGAAATGCTTGAGTCCAAAATAAAAAAATCAGTGCTTTCTACAATGTCTTATTCCTACAGGTTTTGATCACAAATGAGCCAGAGGATGTATATACACTGCTTTGGCACACTTAGCTGTCATAAAGCCCATATTTACTTTAAAATTAATGTTTTTTTCTTCCATGCCTGGTTGGCCTTGTATGAGAATTCAGAACTATTTTAAGGGCAAAAAACTCTTCTTCTCCATTTATTTCATGCCAACTTCATAACATAAAATAATTGCTAATTATTTTATTCACATATTCAATATTGACATGTTCATTTTATTCACATATTCAACAGACTTCTCTTAGAGATTTGCTGTGTATACTATGATTTTGTAGGACATACTTAGATAAATAAGACTAGAACCCCCATACTCAAAGAATTTATATTTTAAGTAGGAGAATTTAGTCACATAAACTATAAAAAAAGAAGTGTCATAAGAGTTTTAGTAAAATTCTAGAGAAGTTCAGTGGAGAGAGACCACCTCAAGTTACCAGGATGAGAGACTTTATGGAGTCAATGACATTTGAGCTAAAAATTTGAAATATTTTCTTATGTAGGAATGTTCAATTATATTTTAAATAAACAGTAACAAGTGCACCTCTATGATTGCATTGAAATCAGCTCTGGGCTGAATGAATAATTTTTAAGAGAAAAAAACTTTATTATTGCTTTGTGCAGTAGGCAAGACATACACAACTGAGTTAGGAGACCAGACTCTCACTCTGCGTGTACCTGGGCAAGTCAGAATCCTCTAAATTCAGTTTCCTTAGCTGTAAAATAAGAGGCTTGGGCTCTTACTGGACAGTCTTCCAAGTCCACAATTCTTGAAGTGGAGAGTTCTCAGAAGAGGAAGGGTGACATTTCAGGCAGAAAAGAGAAGGGAGTGTGTTTTTGTAGGGAAAAAGGCTTAAGAAGCACATGGAAATGGGAATGTATAGTTATTTGGAGCACAGTAAGCAAAGCATTCTGTCCTTAGTTTCCTTTGTAGACACCTTCACCCCCATAGCTGTTGTTCTCCAAAATGTCTTCCCAATTACAAATCAAGAGCATTGCCTCTTCTTACTCTCCTCACTTCTACACGTGCTCCTATTTCAGTCTGCATCTTCAGACAATTACAAGCCTCCAATCCAAACATTCTAGGGTTGTTATAACAACTTCAAGATATGATAAAAAGGAGTAGCCCAAAGTAAACGAAGGATTCCAGAGCTGAAGCCCATAAAATCAGTCCATGTTGGTGCCAACAGGAGACTTCACACATGCCCCAACTCAGTACATCTTAGGTGGCTGTTGGGGTCAAGTTGGTCAGCTAAGTGTACATGGCCCTGAACAAAAAATCGGAAGACCTGTATTTATGTCTCATCTGGTTCTGCCCCTAACCACAAATTGCCCTCCAGTAAATCATTCACTCTCACTGAGATTCATATTCTCCACATTTCACATGACATTATTATCTTTTCTGCCTCTTGTAGTGGGTTCTTGTGAGGCATAATGTTTAATACATGTGAAATATAGCTATTTCATATATGTGAAAACTTTTTGGAAAAATACGAAATGCTAAGCAAATGTAAACTATTATGATTGAAGAGCTTTGTAGATATGCTCACATATATTTAATTTAAGGCTTATGGTAGTTACTAGATTTTCTTTTAAACATAGTAATAGCTTTATGGGTTTTATTGCAATACTCTTCCCGAAACATTTTGCATTACTATGTGCTCTTATTATATGGAGATGTCTGCCCACCCACCAGTTGTTAGTGGGAAGAGTGGACGTAGAGGTTGTAAAAATATATAATAATGTGATCGAAATATGCAGGTAGAAATGAGTGTTTAGATAGCTGTATTTTGAGCTGAGTACTATAAAATGCTAGATCTAAGAGTAGTCATTGACTTAAAATCCATCTATGAAAAATGTTTATTGACTTTCTCAAATGTGGTAATAGAAAGCTCTTTTTTCTTTAACATCCTATAAATAATAATGTGCTGTGCTTTTATAAGCAGGTAGCAACATAAATAGGTAATAAAAACTCACTTCCCAAATGTAAACAGTAAGTTTTCAGAAATCATTTTATCAACATCTTTATAGTTGTTTTTAATTGTCCTTGTCCATTTAAATTTCTTAATATCATCACATTTCTCATTGCAGCTTCATATACATAAACTGTTTTGCAGAGCAGTTAATTTTATATGTGTGTATATATGCATATTATATATACATACATATATATTCATATGAAATAAATGTGTTCATTTAATGTATTCATATGTACACATATACACATATATGTATTCATGTGAAATTTCTGATAGTTGGTCATTTTACATATAAAAATGGAAATATAATGATTCACTCTATACTTCAGATCCAAATTATATGAAATGATGATTTAGAGCAAACTGTTACATTGTATTTGTGTAAATAACTATAGAGAATATTTAGGTAGAAAGTTTTTGCTTTGACTTTTGTGTTTAAAGAGACAACAAATATTTAATTATTAATAAATCTCAGTTAAACATAACTAATATCTGAAGATTGATACCATCTCTAAGAAATATACTTTTATAAAAATCTGTGAAAACTAACTATATAGCAAACGCAAGATATCCACTTAATTGAAACCATTAATTGTATCAGTCATATTGACTACAAACTTTGTAAGCAGTTGGGCCTATTTGTACAAATTGTAGAAACTTTGAATTCTTTTTCAATTCTGCATGTAAAGAAAACTGTTCTTGTGAGGTGTTGCCAATCAGAATGAGGAGATGTATGTGGGCTTGTAGATTTACTTACGGTTCACAACATGGGATGAAAGGTTGATTAGCTTAAAAATGTGACCAAGATTAAGATGGTGCTTGAGGCCCCATGGGGCACTTAAACAAGATCTCACACAAGCCTTGGTGGTCTGTTAATCATCTTTTCAAAGACAATTAGTTTTGTTCTGTGTAGTCATGACTATTCTGCATCCAAATATTTTTCCTTTCAACAAAAATGGAAGCACTTAAGAGATTACCTTTGGGTCAATACCTATACCAATCTATCTATCTCTGCTCTCTGGAGAACATCTCAGAATGCATTTCCACCAGTGATAACTGAGTGCTTTCTTCATTGTTTTTTTAACAGAGGGGAATACATTTTCAGGAATAGAAATGGGAAGAAAATATAACCAACAGATTTTACTAAGTAGTCACAACCTTATAGAAACAGCACTGCAGGGCTGAGGTCAGATTCATGTTGAGCCTTGGAACCATACCTCTTCTTCCTGTGGAAATATCCTCCACTGCCCCTGGGGCCCACTGCCTTTCTTTTTCCTGGTGTAGGTCAGTTACACAGAGTAAGAAGCAATGTGTCAGAGTAGATGAAATAAAAGCTCCAGATTTCTTCAAGATCCAAATCCTATCTCTGCCACATGGTAGCTGTGTGATTTGAGGCAAAATAATTAACCCTCTGAGCTGTGGCTTACTTGTCTGTAGAAATGCCTGTGTCATGGAGCTGTTGAGTGTCGTAATCAATGTGTATAACACACAGGACAGTGTCTAGAACATTGTAGGGGCTTAATTCTCAGTAGCTATAATGAGATAATCTAACTTATGTTTGGATTGTTCAGTCTGATTTGTTAAGAGACAGAGTTTTAAAGAAAGAAGGTATTATTTTGTTTCTATGAGTACAAGTTTACCTTCCACCAGTTATATATGTTATGACAGAGATCTCCAAATTATTTATTTATTTGAAGGATAGTTACATTTACCTTAGCTGACTTTCCTGTTGAAGTCACTTCTGACAGGAAACCCAGTTGCGTTTCCAAGGTGACCGTAAACATTTTACATAGTTCACAGTAAACATATTTCTCCCATTTATGAAAAAAATTAGGACAGTGTGGATAGTAATATGGAAAACTCTAAAATGATTAACTGTGCTGTGATCATTAAAATAAAGCAATGAAAAATGTTTATGTAGTCAAAGTATATCGTAATTGCAAGACTGATTGTTAATAGATGGGTATGTACAAATTTTTACTACCTTAAAAAGCCTGAGTTGTCACCCTTTTATGAAAGGACATACCTGAGTTCTGGAATGCACTTTGGCATTTGTTACATTTAAAGTCAATTTTATAGCCAGCTAGTGAATTTTCCTCCTTTACCTCTTTTAGTTTTTAAGACCATCTTATCCTCCTACACACCATACTAACCAGAATTCTTACAAGCCAACCACAAATACCCACTGCTATTCACAGAAATTACCCAGAGCTCAGCACTCTTTTGTGAGCAAACTGCACTTGCTCTGCCACTTGACTCGATTTTAGACCCTGCCTTTGAACTTGCTTCTGAGCCTTCAGATTTGTTGCTTGTATTTGCCATGCCCAGCATTTGAGTCTTGCTCTTGCCAGTAGATTTTGGCTTCATGTTCCACACTGGCTCAGGGAACTCTGGCTGGATCAATCCTGATGTACTCCCACCTTCTGTAGTGTTTCAAACACAAGTAGTCTCTGCCTGCCTCATTGTTAGCTGGGATGAATCATAGACGTATAGTTTTTAAAATAAGCAGTTACAATATGGCAGCCACAGACTCCCTTTCTGTCAACCAGGACACCACACAGTGCCTTTGTAGTGTCTCATTTTAATCTTCACAGCTTCTTATAAAGGTTGCTTTTACTGTCATGCTGGCCTATATGTTTTTATGTGATGTATTTCAGAGTTAAAGGAAAAACGTTTGTCTAAAAATCTATGGCTACTTTCTTTATAGTTTCTAGGTTTGTTTTTCTTCAACTCAGATTGCCAAATCCAAGTAGTCAAAGCAAATAGGCCTTTTATTTCATTGGCAGTGCAAACTGGTGAATCTCCAAAAACCACTCCTGTTTGGCTTTTTGGAATGTATTTTAAACTTTCATATAATTCACTTCAAGCTCAGTAGTTAGATGGGCAGTTACCCTTTTGGTGTCTCATGAAAGCCTGGAAGGTTCTTTCTCAGGATGGTCTCCTCATAATTGTCTCCTTTGGAGGTAGACATGCAGTAGGAATATTACTTATGTATATGGCTCTCAGATTATCCGTGCTGGAAATATAATTCAGATGCAAAGTAGATACAAAGAGGAACATTTTAACTAACTAAGCAAGCATTAGATCCTGTAAAGTAATGCAAAAGCAAGACATCTGGCTTGACAACAGATCTTATGGAAGAGACTTAGAAGTTTTCATGATCTACAAGCTTATGTAATGTGACTACTTTAAAAAGAAAAAGTAAACTTGGTGTGCATTAGTCTAGAAAATTTTAAAGGGTGTGTTTTCAATATTCCAGTGGAAGGTACAAAAACGCAACTGGGTAAGACTCTTATCTATGGAATCAATGTCATGAGATCTAGGTATTACCAGTTTTCTATTGGTCCGACTTATTCCAGGGGTGGATTTTAGAGTATCTAGAAGAATATATGGACTGTGTGTCTTCCTGGTAACCCTTCACAACTATTGTTTTTCTTGGTTGAGCTTTTGAAATGTACTGAGCAGCCCTAAGTCCAGGATCATCCTTTCTGAGGTGTATCTGATGTACTAGTGCCCTGTTGCCAGTCAAGTGGAGCATTAAATGCTTTATCAGCTGAGTGGAAGACAGGATTGATTCTCTTATGAAAACTCAGGTGCCTGAACAAAAGGTCATCTAAGTTCTGCTCGGAAGGAGGTCAAGAGTAAAACTCTAGGGAAGGCAAGATCAATATTCCCATCAGAAAATGATTTTTAGTTCATGATAACAAACATGCAAATGGGCACTTACTAACGGATTTAATGTCCAAATTGGCATCATTGTGTCTAGATTTATTACAATTGTGATTTAGAGGCCATAAGAAATTTACAGTAAGGTTTACATTTGGTAAAATTCCAGTTAGTGTTTTTTTGTTTTATGTGTCACCTCAGTAACAAGACGTCAGTGTCTTTCAGCCAAGATCACCAGGAACACACTTGTAGTTGAACAAAGTGGGTTTATTGACTCGTTGCAGTGAGGAAGAGCGCACACTGTGGGGAAGTGCGGGACATCTCAGGAGGAAGATTTAGGAGCTGGCTTTGCATTAGGCGAATGTAGGGAGGGCTCAAGGAAGTGGCACTTTTCTCTGGTTTGAATGCTGTGAGGAAGCAGGGATGATTTTCTGGTTGGGCATCTAAATAATTCTTATCTAGAAGGTGGAAGGATGAAGCAAGGCTAATGCTGTCATTAAGAAAGATACAGCAGAGGGTGGTCTTGTTTTTCTATCGATCCATCATAGTCTCAGAATGACCTTGTCTGAAGTTGGTGTTCTGTGAAATTGTTGATGTTTGACAGGAGAACACTGAGGCCTAGCTGTGAGTGCCAGGCCAATTCCGGAAACAAGAGCTAACTGATAGTTCCAGGATAGCTTTCATCTGTCAGCTTTTCTCTTCATCAAAGTCCAGGAGTTTTGTCAAACCAGGCCTCTAAAAAGAGGAAGCCTACTTTTGTAGGACAAGATGCTAATAGAAGAATTTTAAAGTTATTAGCAATCTATTTATAGAAAACAAGAGGAGAAACCTTTTTCTTCAATTAATTGAGGTTTAAAAGATTCATGGGAGGTAAAAGGACACATAAGTTTTAAAAAACACCAGGGTTTTCTTAGCAAACTCATCTTAGAAGGTGGACCAAAGGTGAATTCTTTCTACCTAACCCCAGATAGTCATTCAAATTTTATTTAATAATTGGATAATATCCAAATCAAAGTAGAAAGTAATAGCCCCACTGTCTTCAGTATTGGTAAGACAAGGTCTCCAGCCCCTTGTCTAGTTCTGTTCAACACTACGTTTAAGAATAAAGATATGACAGCAATAGATATGACAGCAATCTTGAAGTATCTGAAGATCCATCATGTGGAATAACCTTTAAGCTTATTCTATTCTGCTCCCAAAACCAAAATCAGTATTATTAATTTTATGTAACAGGGAACAAAGATACCTGTTCAGCAGAAGGAAGAATTGTCTCATAATTAAGAGCTCTCCAGGAACAGAACAGGTTGCTTAATTATACAGTGAAAGTAAAACATTGGAAGTACTAGAAACAGAGGCTGAATGAACACTGGAAAAGCAGACCTAACTGGAGTACGTGGAATGAGAGTTTGGACTACGTAGTCATTCCAGACCCTTTCTAACTCCAAAGGCAAAATCAATAAGCTAGAGAAAGGATTGACAAGTCAGTAGGTTACCATGAACTAAGGCATGTTAAAAGCATTGCATGAGTCAGGATTCTCCAGAGAACCCAATCCTAGAGGTGAGAAAAAAAGAAGCCCAAAAGGTTGGGCAGTCTGGGTTCACCAGTTCCTAAAGTCAGGCCTTTGAAAGGTGTCCTCTACTGAGCATAAAATTAAGTGAGTGTGACCCCTGGGCAGAAACTTTGCCTTTTTTAAAAATTTTAAATACTTCAAGTCTAGGCAATAATAATAGCATTTATGAGTTATTTAACCATGACCACTGCACAATGTTGAGTGCTATGCAAAAGCATGCAGCATCTAGTTTTCTGTCTTCACAACAATGCTATGTGGAAGGTACTGTTATTCATTATTCCTGTTTTATAGATGTTACAACATGTTCAGGGTTACACAGCTACCATGTAGCAGAGCCCAGATTTGAACCCATGTTTGTCTGAGTCCATGGGTCATGCTTTTATTCTAGGTTATACTGCTTCTAGAAGGAGAGAGATGAGGCCCTGCAACAACTGGTATGACAATGGATCATTCTTTTCTATTAAGGGAAAGGGTGTAGGGGGCAACAGCTGTTGGCAATATTCCTAACCAAGCGTAATCAAATGTTTAATTTTCTAAGCCTAAAGAAAGGCCAAGATTGCATTAATCCATAATTGCAAATCTTTAGCATTAATAGAAAATATAATTATACCTGCAGGTTTATATATCTTTAAGTTTTCTTTAATTCAGAGCTTTATGTTTTGATATTACCTGGTGAACTGTGTAAGAGTGGTTCTTGTATGTTCAATTATTATAAAATCTGGTATGCAACCCAGTGATCTCAAAGCAAATATTGTACCGGAAGTAGTTATTGTAGTAGTAGTAGTTGTTGTTGTTGTCATAGTACTAAAAGTAATAGAAATAGTATTAAGAGAAGTAATATTAGAAATAATAATAGAAATTAGTAGCAAACAACCATGAAGTACTTATTATATGCAAAAAAACTTGTTAATGTTCATCTCATTAAATGCTCAGAATAGTTGCACGAAGTTGGTTTTACCATTTTCTTAAAATACAAACAACCAAATGTTGAAATATGGGCTTAGAGAATTAAGGGAACTTGCCCAGCTAACAGATCTCAGCGACTTGAGAGCCTCATATGAAAACCTTGGGTATCCAATTTTTTTGTCTGAATAATTTGTATAGGGCAGTAAAATGTGTGTTGGAGAAAATGTTCAATGCATTATTAAAATTTGGGGGTTTATTTTTAGAATAGAAGCCTCAGATTCTAGGGAGCAGCTCAACTTGAGGCTGAATGATGTATTAATACCATTAAAGTTAATGCATTTTACATTTTTTCTTTGGGAGACAGTTACTGTAAACATTCATACAAATAAAATAAGAACCCCAATTTTAAATATATCCCAGTTAATCAGTCTCGTGTTGACTAAATTTAATGAAATGTAGTAAACAGCAATATGTTCTACACAAGGCCATTTTAAAGATTGGTCTGAGTGTTTCATTTTGTGTTTGTTACTAGTTTAGCAGAGTGAACAAAATGCTCTCATCATGTATTAATACTTTGCTATCAATGTCATTAAATGGTGGTTTAGCAATTTACTGCTAATTAATGATCCAGGGCATCGTAATAACTCTTCAGGTCTGTCAGGTAAACACAGTCTGTTTAAACTACTATTGCTTGAGAATAAGATGACTTAATATGACTTAATTTAACATAAGATGATGAAGACTTATAATTGCAACTTCCATTATTCAATTGATACGACCTAGATTGGGCTCAAAGGGAATGCCAGGTTGGATCCCTGCCCTCGAGGAGCCTAAAGTCTAAGAGGGAGGCTAAGACAATAAATAGGCAGGCAGTTTTTTAAGTGGCAACATAAGTAATACAAACAGCTGGAATACAAGATTATGAAATTAACATACAGAAACAGTATTCAGGTCTTTGTTTTTGTCATCAACAAACGTTTATAGAGTACACTTTGTGTTCAGTGAGCAGCTGTACAATGTGTCCTCAAGACACATTGCCCTCCTCCAATTTTATTGTGCATCTGGATTACCTGAAGATCTTATTAAAATGCAGATCCTGAGTCAATATATCTGGAGTGAGCTTGAGAGTTTGCAATTATAATGAGCTCCAGGATGACGCTGATGCTGTCGGTCTTCAGATCACACTTTGAGTAGCAAGAGTCTAAGTTATTTTAATAAAATCTTCTCCTTAGCATTTCTCATTAAAATCTGTGATATCTTACTTAAACATAGGCATAGATATTTGGAGAGATTGCTGTTAGATACCAATGTAGCCCTACCTTAAAAATGAGAAACTATCAGGTCATGAACTTCTTGCCATTTGTCCTAAAACTTTTGGCTGTTCCCATATAAAAAGACCATTTGTAAAGGCTAGAAGGTGGTGGAATATCTCCTTTCAGTCAATGTCTTGACTCCTGTCTAAAGCTATCCACCTTGGAGCGTGAGGTAATCACAAGTTCCTGACACAGATACCTGTCTTTTAGAAATTACACTGAGACCACCAGTTCATTTTGTTGAACAGCTGTCTATCAGTACTAACTTTTAGTCACTACCAGTTTAAGCCAAATTGGAGCCAATGACCTTTGGGTGAGAAGTTTGATATTCCATTCGAGTCCCTGGAGTCATCAGAGCCTCCTGTTGGAAGAGGTGTAATTCAGGAATTTCGGCATGCTGCCTCCAGCCCAAAGCACAGAGATCGTTTCTGAAAACTCACAGTCACACTTAGGCTATTGGTTTCTCGTGACATGAATGCAAGAGAATGGTGTAAGGATTTGCTTTGGGTTACTTTTTTTTTTTTTTTTTCCTAAGCAGCGCTTCAATTGATTCGTATAAAATGTACATGGGCAATTATCTACCTTAGTTACTGGCAATAGATTCCCAGTATTTCTAAATAAAGATACGAACTAAAATGCCCCTGGTCCATATTCTTCATCAGTAGACACTTTTTTTTAATGGAACTTCCAAATATGAAATTAGCTTTCTTTTCTGGGAATAAGAAGGTTGCTGGGGAAGGTTAGTAGGGACATGTGAACCACTGTAGAAGAAAAATGTTATGTGTCCTCATCTTGTTATCACCATATCAGAGATGTGGAGTAATGGGGGAGAAATGATAAGCTGGGCCTGTGGTATTGTTTTCTTAGTATTTATTCCTATGAGATAATCATCTAAATTAATAAGGATTTGCCCTTTTATATGGAGGAGAGAACCTGATCCAAATGGCCTCATAAAAAGGAACTTACTTGCTGAAGGAAGTCATTACTCTAATTAGCATTTATGCCTCTGAAACTAACAGTATACCTTTTTGAAAAATGACGTTCAATACATTCCAACCTACCACAATGAGTAGTAGTTGTACCCTGAGTGCCAGTTTTAATTGTCCTTTTGATATCAATTTAGACAGATCTACTAATAGGATTGTGTTATTACATAAATGCCTCTGGTAACAGAAAAAAATGTCATTATTGAGCTGGATTGAATAGCTCTTCGCTGTGATGCACAGTAAGCTATCAAAGCTTATTCATTCATGAGGCCTACCTACCTATTCAGAGTTCCTTTTCTTGTCTATATTCATATAAACAATATCATTCTTTAGCTAATGAAAAATGTTAAATGATGCTTTCTATCCTCTTCCTAGAAGATTTTGTTCTATATTTAGATCAAATCCTATCCCACTGACCTCCAGAAACAGCTCAGATTCTCTAGTGTTGAATGTGTTCTTAGAGTCTGCAATTTTAGGATTATCAGTTTGGGCTTGAGAAATTATTTTGTTTTACTGAGTTTTCTGCATGAGTGTTTCAGTTTTAATGACATCCGACGTCTGATGGTAATACACACACACACACACACACACACACACACACACACCCCTTTAATCCATCTCCATGTCAAACCATCTCCCATGTCTCTTGTTCCCCTCCAACTCTGTTTCCCCTTAGCAACAAGGATGAATAAACTTTTAGAACCTTAAATAAAATCATATGTTTCCCCTCTGTAAAACCTTTCCAAATCCCTTGGCTTGACTGACAAGGCCCTGTAGGATCTGCTTCCTCTCTGTCTTTCCAGTTGAATCTTTCCCCTCTCCTCCACACTTACGATTATATGAAGCTCTTCCTATCCCATCGACTTTATTCTTGTTATTCTTCAACCTGTAACCCTCTTCTCCTGGCCGTTTATGCAATAGGCACGTTCTCATCCTTCGAATCTCAGTTTAAACAGTACCTTCTCAGATAGACCTTTCTTGCCCACCCTACCCAAAGTAGGTTTCTCTATTGACCTCTCTTAAGCATTCTAGCATGTCCTTTATTTATCTCATTTATTTGGTTAATTTTTAATATCTTTTCTCCTCTGGATTCTTAAGTTCCCTGAGGACAAGTGCTTTATCTGCATTGCTTATTTGCTGGGCACATATTAAATGTTCAATTAATGAGTCAATGTCTATGCTTGGAAAATTGTGTGTTGGTAACTGATTATTCCATAGACCAGGGATGGCAGTCTACGTCCTGTGGGCCAAACCCACTTCAACACCTACCTTTTGTACAGCTCACAAAGTAAGAATGGCTTTTGTTTTAAATCATATAAGAAATCAAAATAATAATATTTGTGTCACATGGAAAGCATATGATATTGAAATTTTAGCATCCATAAATAATGTTTTATTGGAGCACAGCCATACCCATTCACTTATGTACTATCGGTAGCTGCTTGCACACTACAACAGCAGAATTGAGTAGTTATGACAGAAACCATATGCCTAAAAAAGTCTAAAATATTTATTCTCTGCCTCTTTACAAAACGATTTTGCTGACCCCTAACATAGACAGGTTTGCATAACAGAATTTTAATACTAACAAACACCTATGTTGTCTTGTAGCTTTGTATAAAGACTACTTAGCAGAAGGAATGATAAGAGATCCTGAAATAGGCTACTTGAATCTCTCTTATGCTGGCCTTTTAAAATAAATCTCATCCGATTGGTCTCCCTCCCATTGAGGCAGTCCTCCAAAGCAGTGGTTCTCAGATATTAATGTGTATCAGAATGACCTAAAGTGACCCAAGCCCAGAGCTTCTGATTAGGAGATGGGGAGTGGGGCCTGGGAATTTACATTTCTAACAAAATTCCAAGTCAAGAAATAGCGACCAGGGTTGTATCCTTCTTTACAGGGTGTGAGTGTCCCATCAGTGGAAGAATTCACTTACTCAGTATTGACCATGTGCCAGTGTTATTCTAGATGCTGGGGAAACAAAGCTAACTGATAAATGGCACCTGTTGAGAAGCCAAAACTTAGTGCTCTGCAGGCATTAAGTAAATAATTACGATAAAATGTAAAAGCTGTAGCAAGAGGTATAAACAAACTCTGATAGGGGCACCAGTCAGCACCTGAATATTTGTGAAGGAAATTAAGACTTAAAAAATTCTCTAATGTTTCAAGAAAAAAAGTCCATACTGCAGCTTGGTCATGCCAATCCACAGCACATAAAGAATCCTGAGTATCAGGGCAAATTTAGAGGTTCTGTCCAAAATTTCTTATTTCCAAGAGAAAGAAGGGGAGGTCATCATGAAAAGGCTAACAGTTCTTTAGGCAAGTTGCTAATATTAGTTCCTACCTAAACATTACTTTGTTTCTTTGGTTTTGTCCTTTGAACCCTAACTGATTATCATCATTGTCCCCACATCTGTCACCTCCCAATAGCCCAAGTTGCCATCATTGCACCCCTGCCATAAACCGCTCATTGACCTCAAGATTTTCCCTCTTGCAGCTTCCAGTCCATTCTACATGCTGCAGCCTGGCAATCTACTTGAAAAAACAAATCTGAATGTCTTTTAAAACCTTCCCTTCACTCTTTGAAAATTAACCCAAAACTTTAACAAAACCTTTAGGCTCCATGTGATCTCTAACCTCAGGGGTCCCCCTTGTTGTTGGCACCAAGCACATTGTTCTTCTTTTCAGTTCTTCTAAGGAACTGTTCTTCCTCTAGAGCCAGGGCTTTTGCAGATGTATTCCTTCAGCGTGGAATGCTTTTCTTGTATGTCTTGAACCTTCACTAGATTCTACTCATCTTTCTTATCTCAATTTAGACATCAGTGCCATGGAAAGCTGGCCTTTCACTGACTCCACCCCTGTCCCCATTGTCAGAAGCAATAAATGAGTAGTCCACATTGGTTATCAGTCTGGAAAGAAAGGCCATATTACTGTAGTACCAAGGGAGTGTGGGGAGAGAAGGTTAATCATTACATTAAACCTGCCATCAAATATACCTTCAGTTAGTTTCATACCATCAAAAACCAAACTTTAAATTTCAAACCACATAGCCCTTGAGTTATTGGAATGTCAGAAGTATTTTACAACATAGACTATGCCTTGAGTTAAATTGAGACAGGGGAAACTGATCTGGCTAACTAGTCAGCAGAAATTTTACAATTAGCTTTTATAAGCAACTAGGTTTGTTTGGGGGAAGAACACACACATAAACATGCACATATTCACATACATAGCAACTTCCATCTAGCTCAGCTATTTAACCTTCAGAGAAGTCCTTGGGACAAGTTTCAGAAACAATAAAGGAATTTTATTTCTTATCGTTAGAAAAGCCACATGCATTTCTTAAAAATCTGTATTGACCCAGAAATATTTTGGCCCAGATGGAGGGGAGGGGACTGGGTTTTTAATCATATGCCATTTTTTTTTTCCTTAACAAGCCTAACTTGAACTCTTCTCAGAGTTCTCAGAACACCACTACTTGACCTTTATAGTTATTGTCAATTTGTAATTTAGTATTTGTGTGATTATTTGACTAATATCTGTCTCCTCAGTAGAAGGTAAGCTCAAAGAGGACTTGCTTGTTTTTTCATCATTGTACCTTGAGATAATTCATGCCTGGCACATAGTAGGCTCTCAGTAAATATTAGCTAAATAAATGACAGAATAATTGTCTAGGTCAGCTTATGAGAGTCTCAACCGCCCTGGTGACCCTTGAAACCTTTTCCTGGCTGAGCCTCTTGCCCATCAAGTGTCTATTACTGTCCTGGACCTTTGGATTGACTCAAACCCTCACCTTCACCAGCTCTTATTAGTTATGGATGCCATTACCTGCTACCGGTAACTGACTACATATTGAGTTTTACTTCTCACAAGAACTAGAAGAGGAATTGAAACGTTATGCAATCTAAACGTTATCATTTTGACATGTAATCAACATAAAAATAATAACTGGGGTGCTTTACTTTTTTGTACCTTCTTCAAAATCTAGTGTGGATTTTACACTTATACAGCTTCTTAATTCAAACCAGCCACACTTCAAGTCCTCAGGAGCCAGTTGTAACACGTGGCTGCCATATTGGACAGCGTAGCTTAGTACGTTATCGGCTATTAGGGAATGACAGATGAGCATGTATGCATGGCTTTGGGCCAGAATGCCACCAGCAATAATGTTAGAACATCATGAAAAGGGACATCGCAGCCCTCCTCATCCCCGTCTGACTCCTTCTCATCTTCTTCCCTTTTTTTTTTTTTTGCGGTACGCGGGCCTCTCACTGTTGTGGCCTCTCCCGTTGTGGAGCACAGGCTCCGGACGCGCAGGCTCAGCGGCCATGGCTCACGGGCCCAGCCGCTCCGCGGCATGTGGGATCTTCCCGGACCGGGGCTCGAACCCGCGTCCCCTACATTGGCAGGCGGGCTCTCAACCACTGCGCCACCAGCGAAGCCCTCCCTTTTCAACCTTTTCCTCCAATTCTTTCTTCTCCTCTTCCTCCTGCTCTTTATTTTTCTTCTTTCCATTTCTTTTATGATCTTTTTTCCACACATTTCTCCCTCTACCATGCAACAATTTTTCTACAATAAACTGTTTCTGATACTTTCAAATTTACTACACAATGAGAAAGATAGTGTGAAAGGCAAAATTATAATGTCAAAATTTGAGGATTGTGGAAGGTGTACCTCAATAAAAAATACATCTTAAAAGATTTAGTGGTTGGTTTCTGGACTTTTAAATATAAACTGCCAGTAGTTCTGATAGAATTGTCTTTGTCACAGGTTGATTTTCATAGGCTGTGAGTACATCGATTCAGGAAAAGCAAAATGCATTATTAAAGACTTGTTACAGTTACACAGACAAAGCCTTAGAGTTAAATACCCAAAACTCTTATTTCCTTTAACCTTTTGGGTTGTTCATTGTTTTCCTGGCTCATAAATTGGTTCTACTTCTACACTGCTGCTAACTTTAACTATACTCTAACATCTAGGATTTATGTTTGTGTCTCACAGGTCACAATGAAAATGTCAACTCTTAAAGAAGTCATAAATTTTTAAAATATCTCATGGACTAAAATATAAAGTTGATGTACTTCATATATGGCCTTCCACAAAGTAATTAGAGTTCACATCCTATGAGGGATCTACTTAGGGGCTTTCTAATTCACCAAAAGGGATGGATGCAAATGAAAGGCTTGGAACAAAAATAGAAGTACTCTGTAACCACAGCCGTTTACCCAGAAGGGAATGTGCAAAGAAATATATATAGAGAGTAACATGACAGTTCTCCACGTTTGTGTCAAGAAAGCAAATGAGTCCAGACTCTCAAGTTATTGAAATTGTTGGCTACAATTTATTGTCATTCTCTACTTATCGTCAATTCAAGACTTTCTGATACGATGGCAAGGAAATATAACCTGTTGTCGTTACATCCTTTAAAAATTTGCAGAATTTTGGAGGTAAGTACTTTAGAACTATGACCCAATTCTGTCATTTCAGAAATGAGGAAACTAAAATTCAGAGGAGTTTAATGCCTAATCCTAGGTCTTTTAGGAAGTTAGTGGTAGAACCTTGATTAGGACCCAGATCCTCTGAATATTTGCTGGACTCTTTCCTATGTATGCTCAGAAAAATCCAGCAAACATATTTTCCAAGTAGAAGTAAAATTTTTCTGACTTCTGTTAGCAACTAAGAATTAGATATTTGGCCAATTTCTTTAGTCATTAACCAATAATCAAAAGATCAATCAGAATTTCGCTAGATATTGTACTTGCAAGACAGTGACAAAAGAAAGCCTTAGAGGTCTCCTAATTTCTTAGTAACTTTATAGTATCACAGTTAAGAGCACCATTGAGAGAAGGAAGTTATATGACAAGCCATAAATGCTGTGTGAGAAAAATAATACTGTCCTGGAAAGGTTCAATTTCCTTTATCAATTTTTGAAGAAGTAAATTTAATCAAGATGACTATCACAGGAATCCACTGAGCTTTGCACAAATGCCCATTTAAAAATTCGTCAAAATTTCACTTCCGGGGCTTCCCTGGTGGCGCACTGGTTGAGAGTCCGCCTGCCGATGCAGGGGACATGGGTTCGTGACCCGGTCTGGGAAGATCCCACATGCCGCGGAGCGGCTGGGCCCGTGAGCCGTGTCCGCTGAGCCTGCGCGTCCGGAGTCTGTGCTCCGCAATGGGAGAGGCCACAACAGTGAGAGGCCCGCGTGCCGCAAAAAAAAAAAAAAAATTCACTTCCACTTTCTCATTTACTGAGCCATGAAGGGACTACCTCTTAAGGACTGAGCTCACTTGACACTTTGAAACTTAAACGATTAGTTGCATTAATAACACAGTTGCAAATGGTTTCCATTCAAAAAGGTAGACATGTAAATTTGGTACTAACTGGAATTATAATACAAATTATTTTTTTTTCCTCAGGGCTGTTTTCCAAAAATCTTTGCATTGACCTTTGCTTAGGTTCCCCAAGGATCACCACATGTATCTCACCAGGTACTCTGACTACCCAAGAAAATATCCCTATGGTGATTTGAGAACACCAAAAAATAAGTTCTTCTAAAACATATGTTCCCCCAATGAATTGACCGAATTTCATGATCAACTTTTTGGATTAGATTTAAAAGCTGTCAATTTGTAAGATATATTAAGCCAATTTTAGGTGTTGGCATCGAGTTTAAATTAGTTTATCAGAGTGGTGATCCAGTCACTTATCAAGAACTGAAGAAAATTAGAAATGGGGCATATATACTATATAGAAGAAAAAGAACATTGGAATTATTATCAGCATGGGGGATGAAAGAGGAGTCTAATGAGAGAAGTATGAGGCACTGGGTTCTAAGCACTATGGATGATCGAAATGAGGGTATGTAACCAGACGTATCGAGAGGGAGGAAAACACGTATGAATAATCTCTCTGTTTTTACACTATCACCATGAGTCAACAAGTGCTCTCTCTATGGATTGTGACTAACTAAAAAGGGCTCTTCAGTCCTATTATTGAACATAAGATAGGTTCCTCACACGAGTCCATATGTATATTATTTGCTTGAAACATTTGTGCTTTTTTTCACTTTCTAACTTACAGCTTGATAATAAAGTCAGAAGTGGATTTTTTAGGTTAAGACAAGGTTATGAAATGTTTTGGATGATTAGGAAGCAGGGTGGAAGAGCACTGTTATGAAATGTACATCTGTTGGGTGCTTAATAGTATCTTACATGTATGCAGTTCAGCAAAGCAATTAAACAAAAGAAATATCATTGATACAATGTCACCTGAAGTTGTCATTGTATTTTGGTGTTTACTCAGTTTTCGTAGTCATTTAAAGATTTTCACTTTATCGTTTGTGAGAAAAATGAGCCAGGTGGTAATATGGTAACCTAAAATGTTGTTTGATAAAAGTCTAAGGCTGTGCCGTCCAACATAGTAGTCACTAGGTACATATGGCTTTTCAGCGCGCGAAATGGGGCTTGTCTGAATTAAAATGTGCTTTAAGTGTAAACTATACACTGGGTTATGAAGACTTATTAAGAAAAAAAGTAAAAATATTGCATTCATAACTTTTATATTATATTGAAATGATAATATTCTGTGTATGTTGGGTAAAGTCACATATATTATTACAATAATTTTCACCTTTTTCCCTTTTTAGTGTTGCTAACTAGAAAATGTTAAATGACATGTGGCTTGTATTTGTGGCTGATATTACATTTTTATGACAGCTGCTCTAAGGAATTTAATATTATTTAAATGTGATATGCTTGTGAATTGGGCTTGTAGTTTTTTTAATGTTTCTATAATTATAAATGTTCAAATGCTTTACTTTGAAAGCAGATATATATTTGACATTGAAAAATCATATGTAACTTCCTTCTGTTCTCTTGAGGATTTCTTTGCGTGATTTCTTTACACATTTTATTCCGCACAGGTAGGAAATGTTCTGAACTCTTCTGAATAATGCCTGAGGGAAGAGTCACTAAAGGAAAGGGTATCTAGTTTCCTTTAAACAACGAAACCACCTACCCTGACCAGTCTGTAGATAGTTCCATTTAGCAAAGATTTGTCCTGTGTCTGTCAACATTGGCTAACATGTATAAATGAAAATTGGGTCAGGAACACAAGAAACTCAATGAGAACTTGAAAACAAGTTTCAGAAAATGTTAGGTTAAACCATCTACATGATTTCTGGAGAGTACTAATGAACAGCTGAAGACAGTGAAATTCAGAAAGCATGGGGATCATATTATTAAACCAGCATTCATTACTTTAAAATAAACTTGAAATTCTTAGGTAGGGGTTGTTGCAGAATAACTCACTTTTGCATGTGAAAAAACATAAATTTTCACATTGTTTGCACAATTGTCAACATTTTGGAAGTCACATTTAACACTGAATTTTCAAAGAATTCAGCAATTTACTGTTTGGCACAGGTATCAGTGACAAAATACCACTGGAATGTTTTTTTCTATTTCCGTCACATGTGAGATGAATGCTTTTCACCACAAAATGAAAATACAGCATCTCTTGAGGTCAGAGTTTTTTTGCACTTAGGTTTCAAGCTACTAACTATATATGACATGATGAGGAAATGATACCTTTTAGGGGCAGATCAAATTTAAGTATCAGAGCTGCTTACAAAAATAACTTCAGAAATCAGTTGACGAAAGCATTCTACAGTGGGACTTTGAGCCTTATTTTCTGGTAGGAAGTGTAAATTTAGAAAAGTAGAATATTTTTTGAGGTTACATTTACTAACGTTGTATTTACAGAATTTCTAGTTTACTAACTCTGCAGCCATATGACTGTGATTCTTGCCATGGCAAGACTGTCTTTTGATGGTTTTTGGTACTAATTTTCAGTCATTACTATCCCTTGTGTAATATGTTAACAGGTCTTAAAATTTGAATTTAGAAACCTCTCATGACTTACCTGTTTCTATTAATACAGATCTAAACCTCTGATGTAATAAAAATAATTATTTACTTATGATCTGTCAGGTTTTCTAACATAAATTAATTATGCACGGACCTGGAACTCCAAACCTCTCCTCTCCATTTAATGTCAGAGTCATTTTATGCAGGTGCCATTAGGAGGCCAAGTATCAAACTATTTGCTCCATTTATAAAACAGTAAAAAAAACAAATGATGAGATTTTCAACCTCTCAAATTTTGCCACACATTCCTTCCAACACAAGGACATATTCTTAAGCTGTCTGGGGATCTCAGTGATGGGCTGTGTTGTGTGCATGTCCCAAAGTACCTATAGGCAGTCGTCTCTCTTCCACTAAATCATTATCCAAAATTGATTCTTTCTGGTTACCAAAATGGGAATAAAAGCACTGAGAATACTGGGGGAGGAATGGGGGTCAAGACCTTAATCTGTGAGGTATCTTGAAGACAAAAATAGTACCTTTCTAAAATCCATCTGCACTTGGGTGCCATGTGGAATGATATATGATTATTTGATGTAAAACCTACACATGTTATTATTATACACCCAAAGGACTGAAACAACAGAGTCAACATCTGAGTCTACTACTTAAAAAGACAAATGAACTAAATAACAAATCACATGTTTCTATCATGATCTATTTTAAAGGGAAAAGGTGTTGGAAATAAGTAAAAGCATTTCAAAGTATTTCAGCTTGTTACTAGCACTTTCACATTTCTTCATACTTAAAATTAGTTTTTAGTGTCTTTCCTACTTCTTGTCATAATATCAGAACTTATAAGCATAAAGAATATGGTGCATCTCAGCAAATACTATTTTGGTATCTATTACCCTTCAATAAGGACTAAGGATATAAAAAAGGGAACAGTTCATAATTTATTGAAATTATTTTCTCTTCCTTTTTTCCCCTTGGCCTCACCATTAAAATCAGTGTGGGGAAAAAAAACCTGGGAAGGGTCAGAAGAAAGACAAAAACATTGTTTAAAAAACTTAGACTAAGACTTTTTGAAAAGATTATTTGGTCTAATAAACATAGAGAAAGCAAAGGAGTAATCCTGTGATAGCCTTCAAGTATAGTACACAAAAAGTTATTTTAAAAAGCTCTTTTCAAAAAAAAAAAAGCTCTTTTCATCTCTTCTGGATGACTTAGGAAAGGTCTGCGTAAAAGTGAGTAATGGATTAGATTTTCCAAGTATTTTCTAGGGAGGTTAGCTCATAACAATGTAGTCTGTTTTAGTCTCTCTCCCCTTGCAGGAAGTTAATATAACAGTGTTCAGTGTAAATGGTCATTTAGTAAATGTTTTTATTATTATGAAACCAATTATTGACATTTTTGTAAACTATTCTTTTTATTCAAATTTCTGGAAAGCTTTTTTCATATTTATAATGTAAGAAATGACTACATTCACCCTGTTTCACTCTTTCATAACTATATCTTTATGAAAAAGATAGCCATTCTTTTAAGTACTTAAAAAGCTGAGGAATAAATCAAGTTAAATCAGGTTTCTCCAATAATTGTCTCTTATTTTCCAAGCATTGATTCAAAATTAAACTGTTAATTTATAGATTATCCTAATTGTGATAGAATTAAGTGAACAGTGTTATGTATCATTTCCATTCTGTCATCATATTCAACAACTAAGTTAGTGAAATTTTGTATTAAACTTACACGAAAGTGCTAATGAATACACCACACTTTACAAATACAAATATAGTCAGTAAAAAGTGGACTAGGAAAGCCTATAATCCCTACCCCATCTCCCCAAACACACACACACATACACACCCACTTAGTTTTGGAAGAGAGGAGGGAAAAAAATCACCTAATATGTCCCTGCTTCATCATTTGGTAGGAAGCATTGCCTTTCTCTTGAAAGTGTTATTTTTCTGCTCATTGGTTGTGGCTTTGAATGAAGTCCTAGAGGAATGCATCAATTCCAGGCAGGTTGCAAATTGCATCGTACTTTTTTTTTTTTCTCTTGAGAGGCAATATAGTATTTTGAAAAGAAATGAGATTCCTAAGTCAAATGGATATAGGTTTTCCACCTGTTTCATGTATAATATTGAAAAATAATTTTAGAGCCTCCATTTTCTTTTAACCGCAGAGGCAGAATGACTTTGTTCTAATCCCCATCAGATACAAGCGCTCAGAAGTAAAATGCCCTTTACAGTGTCCAGCTCACTAAATTGTGGTGATAGTAATAATAGTAGTAGTTGTAGTTGTGACTGTACTTTTGTGACTGCAGTCATCTTATAGCCCCACAGTCCCACTTTAACTAAATCAATTCAAGGATATAAAGAGACAGCCAGATTAGGGGGGACAGGATTCAAAGTCAGGTTTATCTCACCACGATCTGTGCTGTTAAACATACACCATATTGTTGTGGTATTTTGGATTTTAGATTCTCTAAATCCTGGCACTCTGCATAGAGGCACTTCATTCTTAATGGGACAGTTTTTCCAAGTTATATTTTTAAAAAGTTTTGATGTTTGTTTTTTGAAAACATGCCGGTATGTTACCTAAAAGGCACATTTTATCCTTAATATATTGATTTGTATATATTTAAACATCAGGACATCATTTCAGTGACTTAGCTACCTGGCCATCTGGCTAATTTTTCAACTTCTTTTAGGTATTTCTGGTTTCTTTGTTCTATGCATTTGGTTTAAGGTAAAAGCCTATTCTCCATGAATTACATTTCTCAAGTGTAGTAACTACATGGGTTATTTCTGTGCCTCTTTTAAATTGCTATTATTATTGCTAATAAAGATAATCTTAATGTCTTAACTAATGATTTGTACTCTTTTACATCTAAAATTTAGTCTAAACTATTAATTTCATAAATCAAATTGTAGAAATAGAATATTGCTGTATAATTTGTAATCACATCTCATTCAATAGGAGTAATTATTTAGGAATGTAAATTCAACCAGACCTGTTACTTAATATTTATTTTTAGCCTGAGCTATGCATTTATTTCTAATTAGTAAAAGTTTATTTTTCTACCTCAGGGAGATTTAAACCCTAAAAGACAAATTGGGAAAAAAAAAAAAAAAAAGCCCTGAAGAGTGATTCATTTTTGTTAGTACTACATATACTTAAAAGCACTGAAGAGGGTTCCCTTTTCTCCACACCCTCTCTTGGACTGTTGGTGGGAATGTAAATTGATACAGCCACTATGGAAAACAGTATGGAGTTTCCTTAAAAAACTAAAAATAGAATTACCATACGACCCTGCAATCCCACTCCTGGGCATATACCCTGAGAAAACCATAATTCAAAAAGAGTCACGTACCGCAATGTTCATTGCAGCACTATTTACAATAGCCAGGACATGGAAGCAACGTAAGTGTCCAATGATAGATGAATGGATGAAGAAGATGTGGTACATATATACAATGGAATATTACTCAGCCATAGAAAGGAACGAAATTGGGTCATTTGTAGAGATGTGGATGGACCTAGAGTCTGTCATACAGAGTGAAGTAAGCCAGAAGGAGAAAAACAAATATCGTATATTAATGCATATATGTGGTATCCAGAAAAATGGTACAGATGAACCTACTTGTCGGCCAGGAATACAGACATAGGCATAGAGAATGGACATATGGACACAGTGGGGAAGGGGAGGGTGGGATAAGTTGGGAGATTAGGTTTGACATAAATACACTACCATGTGTAAAACAGATAGCTAGTGGGAACCTGCCGTATAGCACAGGGAGCTCAGCTCGGTGCTCTGTGACGACCTAGATGGGTGGGATGGGGGTGGGGTGGGAGGGAGGTCCAAGAGGGAGGGGATATAGGTATACATGTAGCTGATTCACTTCATTGTACAGCAGAAAGTAACACAACATTGTAAAGCAATTTTATTCCAATTAAAAAAAAAAGCGCTGAAGATCTCAGAACACTACTTAAAATTATTGATCGGGACATGCAGCACTATTTACTAGTTTTATATTATGTTTATTAGCTAGGAAGTATTGTGATTCTGTTGCCTGTGGTAGTGGAACCTGCTAGGCTTTCAGAATCCGGGGCCAGCAGACGCAGCTTGGGTGTCGACAATGGACTCCTTTGTTTCCGCCCATTTTCCCCAAGGGTTTCCAGCCTCTTCCCTCAACTAAACATCTCATACCTTTTCAGCATATCCTTATGATCTTTAATTTAACTAGAGTATGTTTTGGTTATTTGCAACCCAGAACGCAGGTGATTGTAACGAGTATTGCCATTCCAATTTATAGATGAAGAAATTGAGCCTTACTGAGTAAATAACTTGCTTGAATTGTGGTTATGTAGAAAATCCAAATCTAGACCCCATAACTGCTACTTAAGGGTTGGTTTCTTTCACAGCACACTGTTTTCTCAGTTGCCTTCAGTGGCCTCTGCAGATAATGAGATGTGGTTCCCCCTCTATGCCTCCTTGATTGAGTGCTTAATCCTGTTTCCTGTTTTAATGCTTACCTGCTTAATGTCAAATGTGCCTGTCTTCCACACGAAACCGCTGAGCATCTGGGAGGCAAGGATTGTATTAATAGTCATCATTTTCTCTCAGACGTATACTGGAGTGCTTGGCTGCACAGTCAGTACTAAATAAAGATTTTAATGAATGAGTGAGCAAATATGTGCATAAATTATTCAATTAACTGAAAACACCAATATGGGTTTGAAATTGATGCTAAAAGCATAACATCGATTTTTTAAAAACACCACTGTGTCGTTTACCAAGCAAAAATTTAAAGTATTTTTTTCATAAAAGTAATTTGCTTTGAATATATAAAGATGTTCACATAGTAAGCATATATTCCATGTTACTGTTTGCCAGGCTCTTATGACAGAGATAAATAGGAATTAGTCTCCTCTTTTAGAAGTCTCACAGACTGATGGGGGAAACAAATGTTTTCTGTAGCTCAGATCATGGAGCTGTGGGAAAAAGAGCTGTGGTAATCTGAAGAATGATTACAGTAGCAGGCCCACTGTCGGCAGTCATGGGAACCACTAAACTGGCGTGGAGATCCAGCTCTAGGCAGGATGCTGTGCACATCAAGGACAGCAGCCAGAGCCCTTTAAAAGCTGGAGAAAAGCACAATGTGCTTTGCCTTTCCAGAATGTTATAAGATTTGCTTAAAGAATAAGTTACCCATACTCTTATTCAGACATAATTATTTTTAAAAAGATTATAATCAAGGCTTGTTATAAAAATTTTTGATTAATTTGAAATTGCTATGTGTCATAGGAAACTAATAGCTAAGACTGTATTTTGATTTGGCACTAAGGTGAAATGAAGGTAGGTCTGTATCTTTGTTTAAGCATTAAAGCCCAATACAATATAAGCAACAAATAAACACCTATATAAAAACATAAAAGGATATAAAATGATATGTATGTATGTATATGTAAAATACATATATATGTATAAACTAGGATATACATTTGTTAATAAAATTTCCATTCTTTACAAATTATGCACACCAGTAGGAGAAATATTTAACTTCATATGTTTTGTATCATTTGCAGACAATTACTACGGTACCCCAAAGCCTCCAGCAGAACCAGCACCCTTGTTACTAAATGTAACAGACCAGATACTTCCTGGAGCCACTCCAAGCACTGAAGGAAAACGAAAAAGGAATAAATCAGTAAGCAACATGGAGAAAGCAAGCATAGAGCCTCCTGAGGAGGAAGAGGAAGAGAGGCCTGTGGTCAATGGAAATGGAGTAGTAGTAACACCAGGTTAGTCTTTTACATTTGTTATAGGTTCATCAGCTCTTCTAGATGTAGCTGAATATATATTATATCTCTGTGTTCAAATGTATATTTTTTTTCACATATATATGTTCAGGGGTGTGTGTGTGTGTGTGTGTGTGTGTGTGTGTATATATATATATATGTAATGATTGTAGTTATCTTGAGGGAGACAAGATTATGATATCAAACGGAAAGGACATGATTCTTGTATCCAATTTATTAGTTTTAATTTTGACATATCAAGGAATCCATTCAACTTCTTCAGTTTCTGGTTTCACTTATACAATATTAATGGCAATATAGTGAGTGGTTTAAATCTTAGAAGGTGTTACAAGTCATGAATATGATTGTGTGACATTGCAAAAGTTTTGTTAATTAATATTAGATATAATCTATCCTTAGAAATCTTACTATACTTTCAGCTCTGTGAATAGAGGTTGTGTCATGTTATTTCGTTAATGGCGTCAATGAATACAGTCCACAGAATAACCATAGCTACATAATGCCCATGTATTTATCCCCCCATCCTTACCACCTAGTCTGACAATTTGGAGAAAGCATCTTCACAAGTGACACTGTGAAGGCAATTACTCTTGAACAAGGGAAAGACTTGTTATCCCTTTAATTTATCATCTGTCATATCACATATATAAAAAAAGTATCAGATATAAAGTGTGTTTTTGCAAGGTATGGGTTTTCAGTTTTCTTATACTTACTAATATAGTGCCAAAATTTTTATTTATAAAATAGATTTTTTTATAATATTATTCATAATCAAACATTACCAAAACTAAACTATGGCATTCTCTTTGCCTATAATCTTGGAATAAGTTTCCAAAGTTTTGTTTTAGGTATTTTTTAATAATGACATATCATTATTTTAATGGGCATTGGAAATCAAAGGGCTGTGTTAAAACTGTTGAAAAAACATTAACACATGTACCTCGCATACATATTATTCTTAAGATATTTCCTACAACTACTTTGATGTCTGTACTTATCACTGTACTGCTTCTATAGTGACATAATGTTTGAATTTTCATAACCAATTATTTTTATCAAAGAAAAGCTTCATAAGCCTTTTTTTTTTTTACCTTCCTTTTCCATACTACCTGTAAAAATGTTCTTCATTAAACATAAGGAGACCAGATTTCAGTATGTGTCAGTCAAGGTGTAAAACCTTAAAAAGTGGTTTCCTCTTGGTTACTCAGAGGAGGGTAACTTCCTCCATTAATATATTGGTTAAAAACTTATTCTCTGACCCTAGCAGTCGTTGATATTTGGGTACAAATGCTAAAAATCACTATGGGTGCATAATGTAACTTGTTTACTGTAATATGATCTGGTAATTTTCAAGCAATTAGATACCTTCTCTGTTTTGATTCTGAAATGTCTCTGTCAAAATATTTACTTTTTCATCATGTAATGGATTTAAGTTAAGTTGATAGGACATCATTTTCTTAGTTGATCTTTTATGTGAGAAGCAAAACAATTCAGCTAAATGGAAGCAAGTAATCACAAAAGAAGTAGAAGTTGGGTGTCAAAGAGCAGTTATAGAATTTCTTACTGGTTAACACCTTATAGTTAAAAATGTAAAATATATGGCCTTGATTGGGCCCAAATAATTGATTTGTATTTCATTTCTACTCTGTATAGAGCAAATCAAATGAAGCATTCTTGACCAACAGATTCTTAAACTAGAAATTTGTTTAACTAGGGGGCACAGTGAATCTGGAAAGCTCCATTCCCTTCTACTCATACCTTAGACATGAAGAATGGAGTATTTTTATGTCTAGGAAGTTTTTAAGGCTCCAGGGAAAATGGACTGGTTTGAACTCTTCTTTACCAGCCCTAGCCGTGTGACTGTCTCTGGACTCCTGAAGCTGACAATGATAGAGAACAACTGTGCAGGACAGCTTTGGGATATCTGGATAGTCAACAGATGCCTGGCTTGGCAAGTGTTCATAATTATACTACTTTTTCTTTCTTATTATGGGACATGAGAGATGTAAGAATTAGGCATCTCTTCACCCAGTGTTCAAAGATGGAGGAAACAGCCGCAAACCAGAAAGTTGGTCCATCATCCCTTACTAGAAATCTTTTGATGAGTCCCATTTTAGAAATGTCATTGTTTTTCTTTATGTTTATCCAAGAGAAACTTTAGGATAAAACTTTTTCTTTGCCCCCCCCCATATACATTTATCCAACTCTTCACCATTTGAACCTCATCACATTTTTTCTAGCACAGGGTCTTTGTCCTGCGTTTGTCTTCTTCTCATATACATTTGTTGGATACAGGACACTTCAAACAATACTGACAAAATTGTTGCTTAAATTTTAGTTAACACTGCCCTGTAAGAGCCTGTAATAGTAATTAATATCAGACATCCGTTTAGAGCATAAATAATATAGTGAGGCACATTTGGAAAGGGAGAAAAGCTGACTGAGGTAATTTCATTCCATTCCAAGTAATATTCGTGATAGTGACAATAAACAATATTAAATAATTAACTTCTTTTGGATCTTACCATGTGCTAGGAACTCCTTAACCTCATTATGTGTATTAGTTCATTTAATTCTCCTATCAGACCTATTAGTTAGGTACTGTTTTACAGATGAGGACACTACAGTTAAATAATTTGCCCAGTAACTGGAAATATTACATAGGAAATCTGGACCCAGAATCCATGATCGTAGTTGCTTTACTATCCTGAGTCTTATGTCACCAAATAGAAACATAAATATATTTCTTAGCAATTTGTAGACACAGGACCACTATTTTACTTGTACATCTTTAAACATGGAATTATAAATCTTTACCTACCAAAGGCTTCTTATTTCTTTCATTTCTGGAAATCATATGCAAGTGAACTTATTTCCTTCTGTGGATATAAAAGATTCCTAGTTCTTTATAATATTCTGTATGTATATAAGTACCAAACCTACCGGTCTTTAACTACTTATATACTTTACCAGAATGAACTACTTTCTCTATGTAAATGAAGGTTTTAGAGTCCTCAATTTACCCATTACTCATTTTCTTTTTCTCCTTTGAATTGTAGTTTATAGAATTACATATTTCTTTTTCTTTCAGACCATATCTATGTAAAGTCAGTGATCACTTATAAATAGGTAATTTCTCCATGAAGTTCTACTAGTCTTATCAACGAATATATTTTATTCTAGATTCTCTCTTTTTACTCAAAATTACATTACAGAACTGTTTCTTTCTCTGATATATGTCACTTTGGTGATGGAAACTAGTGTATTTCTACCCTTAGAAATGTAGTTTTATCATTGTCAATAACAGAAATTACAATAAAAATAAAATAAATAATGACAACATCCCTTTAATGAATGCATACAATGTGCTAGGCATATAGGACATATATTATCTCTGGTCCCATAATCACAGTATATTTGCTCAATAAATGAGATGCTGAAATTTACCTTAAGGTACTTAACTAAGATAATGGTAGCATAGTTGAAATCTAGACCCAGGAAAACCTAAACTCATCCTTTTCCACCATATTTCCCTGGGTTGTTAACTATGCTGAGGACAAAGAGACTTCTGACCTCTGTAAGGTAAATCACAATCCTGCAGTGTAGTGTATTTCATCTACGTTGTATTCCATTATATTTGTCCTTCACGGGGTTCATGGAAGTGATATTAGCTCTAATTCTTGCAAGGATGATATATCCTTACATCATCTTAGAGAATTTGCCTTTAAACTGATATTTAAAATTCATAGGCAAAAAAAAAAAAAAAAAAAAAAAAAAAAAAATAAGAGGGCCAAGAAAAAATTCCT
>NW_020172463.1:2048258-2050638 GCF_003031525.2 Neophocaena asiaeorientalis asiaeorientalis | reverse complement strand
ATAATTTTTAAAAAAAAAAAAAAAAAAAAAAAAAAAAAAAAAAAAAAAAAAAATTCATAGGCTCAGGAAACCTTCCCTTTGACATCAACCTCACCTTATGTTCAGACATCTTTATCTTGTTAGAGGTGATATCCAGCCCTGTGGCTTCAAATACTGTAGATTTACCTGCAACCTTCATTCTCTCCTGTGTTCCAGGGCCATATTTCTAAGTACGGCCACTGGACTGCCCCCACCCCAAGCATTTCTTCAGCAACTTAAATGCAACATTCCCCTTAAACTCTTCTCCCATAAAACAAACAAGCAAACCAATTTACAGAGTCCCTTGCTGGATTTCTCTAATTCTGCTTTTTACCCAGATAGCTCAGAGTTTGATGCTTTTCTCCCCCCAGGCTGGATATACATTATTAGGTATAAAAGATCGCTGTACCTTTAGCTTTTATCTCTTCCTTCCTAATATCACTGCCCCATCCTACATCACTCCCTCATCCCCTCATTTGTGGACCACAGTCCCCTAACTGACCTCCATTCCTCCAGGCTCCATTCCTGTCAAATTCCCTGTTACTCTTTGATCAATTAAAAGGTTCTTGAACCAGCATTTGGTCACGTTAACTATCCTTCTCAAAACTTGGATGAGTTTCTATTTCTACTGCTTCAAACTCTTTGGGCAACCGCCAGGTCCTCTCACACTTGACTGCAGCACCTCTGTTATCTTTGGTTCCCATTATTCCCCAACTCTCTTCTCTCGTCTACATTCCCATACACATAAAACACCTTCACCTGTCTGACAAGCCTTTTCCACATTTGAACCTTCTATTCTTTTATTCGCAATTCAATCAAAATTTTTATATTCTCTGGAAATCGCTTGTTTACTCTCGTAGTGAAAAGTTGAGACTGTTCATCTCTGAATTATTGAAGTACAACTTACACTTCTCATTCATTTAGGAGGTATTGGTTAGCTTGGTCCTTGCAGGTAACTTTTCATAATGTGCATGTCTGTCATCCCCTCATAAATTGTAAACATTACCAGGACAAGGACTATTTCTACCTTTTTGTATACCTGTCTTGGTGATTAGTATATATCATTAGATATTTTAATTTCTTTTATCTTTTTAGTCAACCAAACCTCTTGAGAATGTCAAAACTTTACTATATCAACATGATTAGATTTATTTCATGCTCATTTTACACTATTCAGTGTTTTCAACATGCAGTGTTTCTAAGTGTGAAAGATATGAAATTCCTAATCTTGCATTTCTTCAAAAGTTGTTTGATAACAAAAGAAAGAAGTCTATTTTAAGAGATGTATTCTTAGAGATGAGAATTATTAAATCTCTCTAACTGTGAAAATGACCCAAATAGATAGGAGGTTAATAGCTCAGTAGATAAATTTTTTTTTTCAACTGAACTTTTCTGAACAAAAACAAATCCTGTAAACCATAGTAATTGGATTAGGCTTTCTTGGATTTCTTTTATTTCATGAATTATCTGCTAAACTTTTCCGGAAAGTAATTCACTATTATATTGTAGCTTCCCCTCACCAGCTATTAGTAAGCTTAGTGCAAAGAATTAGAAATGCACATATATTTCAAAGGCAGCTAAGTCTCTCTGTTAATACACACACATACACAATGCCAGGAGGAACAGGGCCCGTGAGAGCTACCTTCGCCAACAAAGGGAATACAGTATATGTACACAGAGCTGCCTTCTCCAGGCCCCCAAGCCTGCAATTAGTGCAAATGAACTGCGTCTCCCAGAGAGCAAACAGAGTGTCCCTTATGTGATCACCAAGTGTCCCCAGCAATGATCTCAGTTCACCATTAGGGACCCGCATCCAGGTCCTGTGCCACTTGGCACGCTGACTGTGCATGCACCATCAGTCCTGGTTCTGTGAATGAGGTCCTGTCACTGTCAAAAGAATTATGTCCTCCGTAGTGAATCTCGCTGTTTTCCTGTGAATAATGGTGCACTCTGAAAGCACCCCAGTGCCTAACCCCTGCTTATTTTGTGTGGGTTCACAGAGACTGCGATGTGTGTATCCACTCAGATCTTTATCTCTTTTTTTTTTTTTTTTAAGGGGAGAGGCTTAATTTTATTATCTTGTTCCCAAACAGTATTGGTTTTATCTCTTCACTGGAGGTGCAAATTTCTGGGGCTATTTTAACTTAACCTTCTAAAATTAGATATTCCATTTATAAATGAGGGGCATTTGATCTTTTCTTAAAAGGATCATCAGGTGTGATTATAGAGTAACAAGATAATCACTTTAGAGTCCGTAGCTATGAACTTTAGTAGTAACTGAAACTATACCATTGGGGGAAAAAATGAAATCATGATTAATTTCAGGGATGTCTTTCTTTTTTTTTTTTTTTTTTTTTTTTTT
>NW_020172463.1:2028086-2048245 GCF_003031525.2 Neophocaena asiaeorientalis asiaeorientalis | reverse complement strand
TTTTTGCGGTACGCGGGCCTCTCACCGCCGTGGCCTCTCCCGTTGCGGAGCACAGGCTCAGCGGCCATGGCTCACGGGCCCAGCAGCTCCACGGCATGTGGGATCCTCCCGGACCGGGGTATGAACCCGTGTCCCCTGCATCGGCAGGCAGACTCTCAAGCACTGCACCACCAGGGAAGCCCTCAGGGATGTCTTTTTAAATCAAGGCAGACTCACTTTGCGATAAATCTGAAAGCGAAGCACTATTTGAACCTCTTTGTGCCCTCAGATTGATTCAACATTTTTGGAATCTTGCATTCAACCTTTTGTAGAGAGGTCTTTCCTGTTTCTCTGAGTGTTTATATGATGTATATGAGAGAGAGATTTATACATGAAGGAAGAAGGCACAGCAAAAGCAACCAGGCTCACACCGGGGTTTGTAGAGCACATACAGAAATGTTTGTGTCTTCAGGTTCTCCAGGCACTGTTAGAGTTGAAGCTTATTTCTAGTCATGGCCATCCATTCTCTCTAGGCCTGATATTCACCCTGTAGCCCATTTTCTTATCACATATTTCTCCTAATGGATGTGATTATAATTTCAGTGTGAAATCTTAGCTACTTTATTGTCAGACAAAAATTGCTCAAGTTATTTCTGGCTGAGGGCTGGTCTTTGGCTCTGAAGAGGGAAGGTCTCTGGATAAGGTCTCTCTGGGCACTCAGAGATAAGGGGATAGCACCTTTATCTTTTACTTCCTAATTGACTTCTTACTCTCATCAAAAAATACCTTGACTCCAATTTGGCCCCAAAGACTGGCACTTGAATGATCAAGATCAAGGTTAAATAAAGCCTTCTTCCTTTTCTCTTTCAGCCCCTTTGATGTTCCTAAAACTTCAGAAGGTGATGTTATGTTTCATGTAGTACTAATCTCCTGATTTTTTTCAGAATTCTGAAAGCGAGATCTAAGAATTATTGTACATACGTGTCCTATATTTCATTTCATACCTTGCTTTGGTCTTTGAACATTTTCAATACTTATCAGTTTCTCTCACCCCAGAGTTAGTTGAAGATTTGGAGAACTTGTTTCTATATGATAAATATCTTCAGAATTCAGTACATTATGAAAACCACATAACACATAAATTTCAAAGATGTGAGGGTTCATTTTATTGCCATTATTCCAGTCTGCTTTTATTTTTTTTAATAGATCTTTATTGGAGTATAATTCCTTCACAATACTGTTAGTTTCTGTTTTACACCAAAGTGAATCAGCCATATGCATACACATGTCCCCATATCCCCTCCCTCTTGAGCCTCCCTCCCATACTCCCTATCCCACCCCTCTAGTTCATCACAAAGCACCAAGCTGATCTCCCTGTGCTATGCTGTGGCTTCCCACTAGCTATTTTACATTCGGTAGTATATATATGTCGGTGCTACTCTCACTTCGCCCCAGCTTCCCCCTCCCACCCCGTGTCCTCAAGTCCATTCTCTATGTCTACATCTTCATTCCTGCCCTGCAACTAGGTTCATCAGTACCACTTTTCTTTTCTTTTTTTTTTTTTTTTAGATTCCATTTATATGCATTAGAATACGGTATTTGTTTCTCTCTTTCTGACTTACTCCACTCTGTATCAGTCTGCTTTTATAAAATGTTAAAAATTAATAGAAGAAAATATGCTAGTTAAGGAAGCACTTCTTCTCCCCTGTTAATGGAAAATAATTCCCTCTACTAATCTTCTTAGTAATTCTTTCCAATTTAGTTTTTTATGTCTCAGGATTTCTTTCCTGTCATCTTCCACTCACAGACCTTGCATGTTTCTATTCTTATAATTCCTCATATTGTTCTTTTAATATTCCAAAGAACTTGTAACCAATTGTGGGTTTTAGATATAGATGAAAATAATTTTGAGGTATTGAATATGCTTCCTTAATAATTCATATTTCCCTGGTTAGCCTCCTAAAATAGATGAGATCCAATTTGGTTACAAATATTACAGATAAAAAGTAATCTCTTTACAGGATTGGGAATTCCTGCTCTCTCAACTGATACATCATCTCAAAACTCAGCAGCATAGTTAATCATTACCCTAACTTTCCCTAATTCTAATATTTTGTTCTAGACTTGTGTTTCTTTCATGGTCTCAAATATTAAAAGGAAACATTAGTTAACATCTCAGGAAAAAAAAATTGTACATATTTTTTATTTTCCACAGTGTTTAAGGGCCACCCTTCCTCATTCTCATACCGTATATAAAAAAAAAATCATAGTGCATTTTTTTAGAACTTAGAAAAACTTTAGGAGAAGTAAGGAGTCAGAAAATACCAACTACAATTCAGTTATCAGCATGCATAGAAACATCTCAGAAGGAGCAGAAAATATAATCATCTCTGCTAACTGCATTGCTAGAGCAGTGGGAGTAGAAGCAGGAGGAAAACTACTTTGCACTGTATTTCTTCTTTGTACTTTTGGATTTTGTCCAAGTGCTTGTTTTACTACATCAAAAAAAGTAATTAGGGCTTCCCTGGTGGCACAGTGGTTGAGAGTCCGCCTGCCGATGCAGGGGACGCGGGTTCGTGCCCCGGTCCGGGAAGATCCCACATGCCGCGGAGCGGCTGGGCCCATGAGCCTTTTTCTTTATTTTAAAAATGTATTTGTAAACACTGCCCTTCCCCTGAATCAGCATGTACAATTCTAAATATACCATATGATCCCAATTATGTAGACAAATAGGTCCCGAAAAAAAAAAAAAAAAAAAAAAAAGTAATTATATTTTTTCTAAGTCATGAGCAAATATTCACTAATCACTAAGATGCAAATATTTTGGCCCCCATAGTATAATTCTTCTTCTCATTTGAGAAGGTTAGGGAAAGCAAGGAGAATTGATAAGAGCACTCTTTGAGCAGTGACCTACGATGTTGACTTCTTCCAGTCAACTGGCTACATAGAATGCAGGTGGCCACTGCATGACAGCTTCCTTTCTGAAGGCAGAATGTCCTCAATTTTCACTATAGAATATGATCTATAGTATGGCCATATCAAAAATCAGTTACAATGATATTTTTCTCCTGTCCAAGATCAAGCCTGAAGTAATCACTCAAGCTTGATTCATTTACAAGAGCCTAAAGTTCAAATTCCAAGAAATTCAGCTTGTAGCAGTGAAGCAAACAGCAGTTGTGACAGCCTCCACTCCTTCCCACCTCTGACTACAATACAATAAGACTTTATATCACCCTATCAAACATACTTTTTGATAAGATTGTTGAGTTTGCAAGAAAGCAAAGGAAATCTTCAAGCCCCACCACTTCCACCACCATGGTCACTACTACAAATGAGCAGAAACAAGAGTGTGGAGCAGTCTATTGTTAGACTTAAAAGCCAAGCTTGCCCTGACGCTATATGAGGAGACTAAGGTTTGGGCTAATATAAAATCGGGGAGCTATGTCTCTGATTCTGATGTAAATCAGTACCCTCAAAGGTACTGGAGTGATGCCAAGTTCATAGCTCAGTAGCAGCCCCTGGCACCCAGCAAAATCAAATGCAGAACTCTGTAGGAAAACATACAGAACTTGGAAAAAAATTGTGGTTTCTGAGGATTATTTTCCCTACTTTAAATCACTTAACACCACAGCATGTTTCAACTGAGGAAGAAAAACTCAATTTGTGCAAAGACCTTTTAAAGAAGAAACGTTAGCTTTGTGTGTTTCCTTTTTTTCTTTAGAAATTGCAGTTTTTTGAAAACACCTAATATCTTTCTTTTTCTTATTAGTTATCCATTTTATACATATTAGTGTATACATGTCAATCCCAATCTCCCAATTCATCCCACCACCACCACCCCTGCCCCATTTTCCCCCCTTGGTGTCCATACATTTGTTCTCTACATCTTTGTCTCCATTTCTGCCTTTCAAACCAGTTCATCTGTACCATTTTTCTAGATTCCACATATATGTGTTAATATATGATATTTGTTTTTCTCTTTGTGGCTTACTTCACTCCGTATGACAGACTGTAGGTCCATCCACATCTTTACAAATGACCCAATTTCATTCCTTTTTATGGCTGAGTAATATTCCATTGTATATATGTACCACATCTTCTTTATCCATTCATCTGTCGATGGGCATTTAGGTTGCTTCCATGACCTGGCTATTGTAAATAGTGCTGCAATGAACAATGGGATGCATGTGTCTTTTTGAATTATGCTTTTCTCTGGGCATATGCCCAGTAGTGGGATTGTGGGGTCATAGGGTAATTCTATTTTTAGTTTTTTTAAGGAGCCTCCATACTGTTCTCCATAGTGGCTGTATCAATTTACATTCCCACCAGTAGTGCAAGAGGTTTCCGTTTTCACCACACCCTCTCCAGCATTTGTTGTTTGTAGATTTTTTGATGATGGCCATTCTGACCGGTGTTAGGTGATACCTCATTGTAGTTTTGATTTGCATTTCTCTAATAATTGGTGATGTTGAGCAGCTTTTCATGTGCCTCTTGGCCATCAGTATGTCTTCTTTGGAGAGATCCCTATCTAAGTCTTCTGCCCATTTTTTGGTTGGGTTGTTTGTTTTTTTTAATATTGAGCTGCATGAGCTGTTTATATATTTTGGAGATTTATCCTTTGTCTGTTGCTTTGTTTCCAAATATTTTTCTCCCATTCTGAGGGTTGTCTTTTCGTCTTGTTTATAATTTCCTTTGCTGTGCAAAAGCATTTAAGTTTCATTAGGTCCCATTACCTCCATTACTCTAGGAGGTGGGTCAAAAAAGATCTTGCTGTGATTTATGTCAAAGAGTGTTCTCCCTATGTTTTCCTCTAAAAGAAAACACCTAACATCTTAAAAATCATTTGAAATTGACCACATACTTTTTGTTTCAGTGGGGAGAAATCATTTAGGCTGCTTGGCTGATTTAACTACACAATTTATTTAGTGTTCTAGGTGGTAGAACTCACTGATAAAAATATATAACATTTCCTGAACATCTACTATGTTCTGGTAGTTGACTGTTCTAAGCAATTTGTATACAAATAAGGGTTACCTATAACCCTTATAGGTCAGTAATGTTGTTCCATTGTACATTTAAGGAAATTGAGGCATGCACAGAGTGAGTTAAATAACTTGCCCAACAGCACGCCATGAAGGACAAATTCAAACCCAGGCAGTCTCACACCAGCCTTAGCAATTATATTCTACTGCTTCTTGTGGAGTATGTTTGTTGCTATCGAGAATGGCTAAACAAAAAGAAAAAAAAATTAATCTCAAATTATTCCTATTTTCTTTCCTTATAAGCTATAAATATGTCCCTCAATCTTTCTCTTTTTCCCATTAAATGTTTTTTAGCCATGCTTATTTCCAAAGAAATAACATGAAGGCAGGAGAAATAACATAAAGACATGAGATTTATTAAAATTTGTCACCGAGCCATTAAAAATATAAGTTGCAGAGCTCCCTTACAGGGTAAAATAAATTTTGGAAATTCAACTTTTATGACTGTTCAAAGAAGTGAAATCAACAATTTCCTATCTGGCTTTAAGATATTATTTTCCCTCATTTCAAAGGATGGCAATTACAGAAAGCTGAACGTTAACTGTAAGCATAGACTGTATCAAGTGAAAATATGGTTAAGGTATAAAATAGGCAATCTTCTTCTTGAAATGGTTTTATCTTGGTTTCTGATTATTCTTTAATAAAACTCAGTAGGGGGACATTCAAAACCATGGTATTTCTGATTTATCCTTAGTCTTGTATCCAGAAGGCAATGTGTTAGATACTGCTAGGGTAATAAACATGTAAGTAAGCGGAATGGCTACTATACATGCTGTAATATCAAAACCTGAGACTGGACCAGAACTGTAGAATTTATGCAGACTGTACTGAATGCAAAAATGCATATATTTACCTCTCTTCCCATTAAATGGTTTTCAGTCCCTGTACTATATACAGATCTTTGAGTTCTTCTGAATTTCTTATGGGAAGAAGGAAATTATTTGCTGAGTCCAACAAAACTTTAGGGTAGGAAAGATGAAAGAAACTATATTTCTTAATTCTTCACAGCAATAAAAGTGTACATAAAACACGTTTTTATAGGCCATTGCTTATAAGACTGTATATTACCAATGCCTATTTTGTTTCTCAATGTTTCTATAAATTTCTAGTAAATACAACAGTCCTGGTCAAAGGGAAATTTTTCTTTATGATTATCATTCTTTAAAAATAGGTGTTCCTTCTTTATTGAAATATTTTTTGTTTCTATTGTTATGGCAAAAATAAACCCCTTGCTCTGGTTTGTAAGGCATCTAAGGGACCGAGAAATGCAAAATGGAATGCTCAAAAAATGCCAGTGTTTGATAAAGTCTTTTCACTTAAGCAGCAAGCGTCTTGGGGGAAAATTAATTTACATATCACAAAAATTCATGTTTGGATTCAACAATAAAACCATGCTGAGAAATGTGTCTTAGAAGTTAAAAAGGGCAATTCTACATGACCACTGCTTAATCAAGAAATACCTTCAAACCACTATAAAAGTAAAATGTGCTTGGGGTTATTTGGCTCTTTCTCTTTAGTCAGAATTTAAACAGTCTAAGGTTTCTCAAATTGCAGATCTGACATATATGAGATCTGTGTTAGGGCACATTTGCATGCATAGAACTTTAAGCTGAACTCCATGGGAGGAGGGGAGTGCTAGCAGGAATGGCTACACATGCACCTTGGCTGGTCGGTAAAATCTGTTCTTTCCTATCCTTAATTACTAAAAGTATGTTTTGGTGGTACATCCAGACAATGGAATATTATTCAGTGCTGCAAATAAATGAGCTATAAAGCTATTAAAAGACATCACGCAGGGCTTCCCTGGTGTGGTGGCGCAGTGGTTGAGAGTCCGCCTGCCGATGCAGGGGACACGGGTTCGTGCCCCGGTCCGGGAAGATCCCACATGCCGTGGAGCGGCTGGGCCCGTGAGCCATGGCCGCTGAGCCTGCGTGTCCGGAGCCTGTGCTCCGCAACGGGAGAGGCCACAGCAGTGAGAGCCCCGCAAAAAAAAGACATCAAACAAACTTAAATGTGTATTACTAAATGAAAGAAGCCAAAGCAAACTTAAATGTGTATTACTAAATGAAAGAAGCAAATCTGAAAAGACTCTCTATACTATATGACATTCTGGAAAAGGCAAAACTATGGAGACAGTAAAAACATCAGTGGTTTCCAAGAGTTAGAGGAGAGAGAGGGATGAAAAGCAGAGCACAGAGGACTTTTAAGGCAGTGAAACTACTATGTATATTACAGTGGTGGATGTGTGTCATTATACATTTGTTGAAACCCATAAAACATACAACACCAAGAGTGAACCCTGATGTAAACTATGGATTTTGAGTGATAATGATGTGTCACTGTAAGTTCATCAATTGTAATAAATGCACCACACTGGTGGAGGATGTTAGTAATGGGGGAGACAATGCATTTGTGGGGACAGGGAGTACATAGGAAATTTCTGTAGCTTTCTCTTAATTTTGCTGTGAACTTAAAATTGATCTAAAACATAAAGCATATTTTTTAAAAAGTCCATTCTGTTCTTAATGGGTACTTTCTCAGTTACTTATATAATACCCAACATATCTGATTTTTTAAAATATTAAGCCACATACAGAAGAAAGACATAATTATGTTACCTAAAATGTAGTAAAGTTAATTTCTATTCTCCTTATTAAGCAGGGAAACGATTGTAATGTAGCATGAAATGATAATTTATAGTCCCAGACATGGTAAATATTGGTTTGGTGGATTGTAAGATAAACTTGCCTAATATACTATTTAATGAGTTGAATTGTTTCCCCCCAAAATTCATATGTTGAAGTCCAAACCACCAGAATCTCAGAATGTGATCTTATTTGGAAATAGGAAGAGGTTATCTTAACTACGTAGTAGTAGTAATTAGTTCTACTAATTAAGTTGTAGATCGGTAGAGTGGGCCCCTGACCCAGTACGACTAGTCTCCTTCTAAAAAGGGGCAATTAGGACCCAGGCATGTATACAGGGAGAATACCATATGAAGATTGTAGTTATGCTGCCACAAACCAAGGAACTACCAGAAGCCAGCAGAGAGGACTGCAACAGATCCTTCTGTAACATCTTCAGAGGGAGCATGACCCTGCTGGTGAACCCTTGTTCTAGGGTTTCTAGTCTCCAGAACTGTAAAACAATAAATTTGTATTAAGTCATCCAGTTTTGTACTATTTTGTTATGACAGCCCTAGCAAACTAATACTTACCATTTGGCCCACAGTCTCCTTAACTGCCCACTGCCTAGCCTAGTGCTTGGCACTTAGCAGGGGCTCAACAGATGCTCAATTAATTAATTAATTACTACCATTTTCCTAGTACGTAATATAGCAAATATAATGCCAGTTTCTTCCTTTGCTGACTGTTAAATAATGGAGTTTCTCAGACAGCTGCCTTAGGTACTCTTGTTTCCCTGTGCCTTATCGTCTCCCTAGAGAATTGTATACAACTCTTTTGTGTCACTGAGTATCCTTCAATAAATCATTGTGGTAGTACTCTGCATTGTTATCCACTGGGGGGAAGTACTTCCTCTCCACCTCCCATGTTGTCTTGCATGTCAAAGAGGGTACTTAATTTTCACTCCACTGGCTCCTTGACTTATTCTGCCCAAAAGAGGTAGAGTGACTTCTCTGAGTGATACATCTTTGAAGGATAATCTGGGCCTCCTTGGCTCAAGTCCTCTTTTTATTTCCTCTTAATACCCTGCATGGCTCTTCCGGGAACATGTTCTACCCCTGCATGGGAAACCTGCCCTGGTTCAGTACTGCCTGTGGGTATATCAGCTTGATTCTGCATTTTACCAGAAGCCCTTGACCCTCACCATAAACTGCATCCCTAGATTAGCCTTTATGAATAGTAAATGTGGGGATGTTGTGGTTGTCCATTTGCCTTACTCATTTTTTTTCTCTTATTTTCTTCAAATAAAGAAAGTGGATGCTCCTTATTACTTACATTTCAACCCAATTCTCAGTAGCCTGATAAAAAGTTCTTTTTCTCTCTCCCATTAAGCTCTTGTCAAGTATCTTGCACATTGTAGGTATAAATTCATGTTTGCTAATGTAACAATTGATTGATTAGATAAGAATAAAGGAATGAATGAATAAATGAGCTAGATAAACTGGGAGAACATGGCTCAGTAATCTCTAGCACATCAATAGTTATAAATATAACTATAGACATCTCCAAAGACTCTAGACTTTTTTTTTTCAGGAGATGTCTCACATTTCTCTTGAAAATATAATAGTTATTTAGACGAAGAAAAAAGTTTAATTGTTCATAGCTAATCTTTGACTTTCTCTGTTAGCATATTCTATATTTTCTCTTTATGCATTCATTTAATCCATTCCAGCTTGGCCTTCCCATCCACCACTCCACTGCAACTAGTACCACAGCTGGTAGCTAACATCCCCAGTGACCTCCATATCTTGAATTTCATTAGATTTTACATCCTAATCTTGCTGATGGACTGTTTGGAAGTTTTGGCCACAGTTAAGTGTTTCCTCCTCATTGACCTTTGCTTGGCTTCTGTGCCAGAAAGATCAACTGGTTTTTCTGTTACTTCCCCGGTTGCTCTTCCCTCGTCATTCTCTCGGTGACTTAAATGTTGGAGTTCCTCAGACAGCTGCTCTAGGTGTTCTTGTTTCCACTTGCTGCACTGTCTCTCTAGGCAATTTCATTCGCTCCTGTGGCTTAAATTATAATACAATCTATCCGTATGCTGTAGTCTTTCAAGCTGATTCCCTCCAGCCAAGAACTCATTGACTTGACATCTCCATTGTGAGTTTGGCATGGACTTCCATCTGTTGTGCCTAAAATTACAGCCATTATCTTTCCCACTCCTGACAGAGTCCTGCTCCTCCTGTCATGGTGCCTAGCTCAGTGAATTGCTTTGCCCCCCACTGGGTTTACCATGACTTCTCATTTGTCCTTATCTGTACCTTTTTTAAAATATCATACCAAATGCGTATTCTACATTTTTTTTCAGTTCATAAAAAGAAGCCATGCCCATGCCACCAACGTCTCTGTCTCAAACACAAAAATAACTCCCCAATGGTCTGTAAATATCTACTCTTAACACTCTCAAACCCCCAGAATAGCTAAGAGGGTCTTTGCGGAGAATAAAAACCTACTTGTGTCATCCCCTTGATTAAGACACATCAGTACCTTCTCGTTACTCTCAGGATACAGTCTCAAATTTTGAGCATGCTTTCTAAGGCCTAATCTATTCCTTTTTTATGTATTTCTTTCTCCCTTACTTTCCTCTGAAAGAAGTCACTTGACTCCTTTTTCTAGTCTCAGATTTGATAGCATGTTGGAAAAAGGGCTTTCCTTGATTCTTTATGAGGAATGTGTATGCGTAAGATCTCATCTTTCCCTTTGATAGTATTCATCGCACTTAAAATTGTTTAAAGACTACACATCTTGAAATAGTTGGAGTTCTGTGAGAGCAAGGATCATGCCTCTCTTGTTTGCTCTTCTGTCCTTGGTGCCTGACACCAATTGAGTGTTTAATAAATACTGATTAGGTGAATATTGAATAAATGAGTGTGTTCAGATCATGACCTTGCTTTTTAACTTTTCAAATGCAACACGACATTTGGAAATACCTGAGAACAGTACGCTTCACGTATTGGTAATTACATGCGGTAATAAGGTACAGCAAGGAGAATCTAAAAAGAGCAATGGTACCTTCTCTTGCTGTTTCTTTCCTGCACAATTTACAAAGGTTAAATATGTATGAAGAATCAGCTGGGAGACTACATCACTAAGGGCCATATTATTTTCATAAAATCTTCTTTTTAAGGGCAAAACAACAAAAGCTTGTAAAGTGTTCTTGTCCTAATTCCTAAAGATGCTTTCATATTGCTCTCTGAGACTGACGCATATGGGGAAAACACTTAATCCAAGCCGTTGATTAAGACAAAAAGTACATTCTACTTTAATTTACTCATTTTAAATTACCTTTATTATTTTTAAACTTATAAATATAATAGCCAACTAATGCAAAGATACGTGAAAAAACTCCCACACCCATACAAATGTACTGTTTTTGTTTAATCAGAGTTAACCATCTGTTGTACATCTCTCCATCTTGTTTTTTTGTTCATATACTTGTAAACAAAATTATTTGCATATATCTAGCTTGCTGTTTGCTTTTTTTTTAAAAAATAGAATTAACAGTGTACACGTATTACTCTTCAATTTGGATTACTCTTTGAATAGTAATGATTAGCACCTTTTCCAGGTCAGCAGGTCTTTACACTACATAGTTTTCCATGGTAATGATAACCACAATTTGTTTAATCATACCCTCATTGATAGGCATCCAAATCGTTTCCAGGTCTTTGCTACTACAAACAGTGCTACGATAAATATTATTATATAGCTGTTTTTATACACCACCACGTTTATTCCTAGAGGTTATATTCTCAAACTGGGATTACTGAGTTGAAGCATATATGTATTTGTATATATTTTTTAATGTTCATAGCTATGGATTAGGTTCCCAAACAATTGTGGAGTTTCATATTTCCAAGAGGGCTGCCTCACCATCACATTAACATTGTATGTCAGTAGTGTCTCCTTCCAGTTTCTGGATTAAGCTGTCCCCACCATGCCTTCTGCTGTGAAGAAGCCATAGTGACCCTCAGTGCAGGCGGATTGGTTCTCTATTCTTAGCTACTTTCCAAGTCTCCACCAGAGCATACTTGGACTTCTGCCTGATGTGCATGCCACAGGGAAGTCTTGGGAGTAGTATTTGCCAAATGTATTCATCCATTTATCTCTGACACCCCAGTGGAGATTTGGAGCCACTCTGCAGGAAACATTCCTCCCAAAGTTCCAAACTAAAGTAGTTATAGGCCCCCTCTGCTTTTGGCTCCGTTGATCTTTTCTGTGGTTTCCCTCTTCTTACCATTACCTTGCCACACCCGAGGCCAAAACCTAAATATAGTGGTGCTGAATCCCTGAATGAACCAGGGAGTATCTTAAATCTAAATTTCCCCTTTGAATTTCTCTCCCAATCACCATCTTACCTTGTAGGAAATTTCTCTGAACCTGAGCTTTCCAAAGGTAAGATTTCATTCAGAACTTTTGCACGTTTAAAAGTGACTTTCTTTTGCCTAGATAGATGAATATTATTTTGGTAGAGTTAATTTCTTGGGTTGCTGTACTTTTCTTTTCTTCAAGTTACTACAGGTGTTACCTTATCGTCTTTGAGCTTAGGGTATTATAGATGAAACGTCTGATGATCTTCTGTTCCTCTTTTTTTTGGTAATTTTCTTCAATGTGGAAGCTTGTAAAGTTGTTTCTTAACATTGGAGCTTGGAAATTTCACCTAGATGTGTTTAGGTGGAATAAATACTTCATTAATTTGGCCTCAGATTCAGTGAACCATTTTAATCTTCAGACTCAAGTGTTTCTTCATTTTAGGCAACTTATATTCTATTTTTATTGAGTTGTTATTTCTTCTCCATGTGGCCCTTTTCCTCATTCTGGAGCTCATACCATTTGCATGTTGGTACCCTTGGGTCTGTCCTCCAAGCCTTTTATCATTTCTCTTAAGGTATGTATCTCTTTTAGTTTTTGCTCTGTTGTATTAGTTTTCTATTGCTGCTGTAACAGATTACCACACACCTAGTGGCTTAAAACAATGCATATTTTTTTATCATACAGCTCTGTAGGTTAGAAGTCTGACCTGGGTCTCACTAGGCTAAAATCAAGATGTCTGAAAAACTGTTCTTTTCTAGAGGCTCTAGAAGAGAATCTATTCTTTTGCCTTGCCAGCTTCTAAAGGCCACCCCCATTTCTTAGCTTGTGTTTGGTCCCTTCCTATCTTCAAAGTCAGCACCGGTGCATCTCTTTTGCCATTCTTCAGTAGTCACATATCCCTCTCACACTCGTCTTCTGCTTTCCTCTTACACTTGTAAAGACCCTTGTCACTAAAATAAGCCCACCTGAATGGTTGAAGATAATCCCCCAATCGCAAGGTCCTTAGTTTAATCAGTTCTGCAAATCTTCTTTTGCCATGTAAGGTAAAAATCACATGTTCCAGGGCGTAGGGCATGGCCATTCTTAGGGAGCATTACACTGTCTGCCACACCTGCATTGTGAAATGGTCGTCCAAGTTAGTCATCAGCAATAATTAGTTGAAGGATCTGTGAGAATGATGAGTGAAAAGGGAACTCCAATAGGCCTACTGATAATTTTCAGAGCTGGTTACAATTGTGCTTTTCCTATTAGCCTTCACAGAGCTCATTCCCTGATGAACGTAGTCCGCACTCACTCAGAAGTTACAGTGGCTCGAGTGACTAACCCTATGCTCTTGTTCTCTCATAGAATCCAGTGAACATGAAGACAAGAGTGCAGGTGCCTCAGGGGAGACACCCTCCCAGCCTTATCCTGCACCAGTGTATAGTCAACCCGAGGAGGTGAAGGAACAGATGGATGATGCAAAACCAACTAAACCTGAAGAGCATGATGAATCAGACCCATTGCCTGATAACTGGGAAATGGCCTATACAGAGAAGGGTGAAGTCTACTTCATTGAGTGAGTTTCACACATTTCTCTGAACATTTCCACAAAGATCATAGTGGTACATAAATGATGTTGTAAATGGAGATGTGGTCAAAGTATTGAATTTCATCAATTGTGATATTAGCTTCCTTCTTCATAAGAGAATAAGGGCATAGCACCTTAATACAATTAAAGATCCTAGTTTACAGCTATAAATCAACGAATGAATTAAACAATACCACTGTAAAATTTGTTGCAGTCATGACTAAAAAGGCAAATCTCCATGTGATGTTATTATTGAATTAGAAATAGTGAATTTGTCATGAGGAAATGCTTACTCTACCCTTCCAAGACCTCCGTGTAGTTCAAATGAGATAATCCCCATCTTTTAATTCAAATTGGTGGAAACCTCAACCATCATGTCCAGTGGTTTAATAGGATGCAACTATTGAGAGCAAAATACTTGCTAGTCACAAGTGAGAATGTTTTAAGCATTTGACCCTGAGGTCAGGTGTCAATAAAATCATGTGTTTGTATAGCTCATCATATTTATTTTTATTAAATTCCATTCTATTTGTTGCTTACCATTTTTATGACTTGGCAAGGAAAATGAAATGCTAATTTTGAACTCACTAGTGATACATACTCAATCTAATCTTTTCTTTCTTTAGGGACTTTTTTTCCCAAACTGAATTTTTATATATTTTATTAACAACATTGTCTAGCTTTCCTTTTCTTTACCTTCTACGAGTAGAACAACATTTTAAAACTCCTAAGTTGATCTTAGTTCAAAATTAACTTGTTGATGTGCATGAGACAATCAAAACGTTCATTAGAATAAAAACTAAAAATATTGTAAATGAACAACAACCCTTATTCCCTCAAAGTTGTAGAAGTCTCAAAGAGAAAAATTAATAGAATCTGAAGTTTTCAGTGCTGATAGTAGATAAAAATATGTAAACTCTGATTATTTGAGAAAAATATTAAAACTAGATTCCCTTTCCCAACCTGGAGTGATTTGTGACTTAGATCTCCATAGGCAGAACTCAATTGTGAAATTGAAATGTTACCACATGCCAATATTTAATTCTCACGTGAAAACTTTGTAGCATGTGACCAAGGAAATACATAACCAGGTAATTACTTGGTGCTCTGCTTGACTCCAACATGGATGAGAAATGCGGAAAATATATTGCCACCATTCACCTTTTGACAAATCTTATAAGTTTAAAAAAGAAAAAAAGAATAAGAATCTCTTGCATATTTCTTATTGCTATAATCAATGACCCAGAGACATCTTTTATCAATTAATTGGAAAAGAGAAAGTCTTATAGAATTTTTTAAATGTTCGAAAGTGTTTATATCAAAAACATAATTTTGTTATTGATAAGCATAGCATAGCGCCACTGCAGACCAGAAGTCAAAATATAAACCCTAGATGTGAGGTCATGCATTGGTGTTCAGAACAACTGATGTTCAGAACAGGGAGACTGATGACATACACATTTTTATTATATAATACAGGCGGAGTAAGACATGTGGAAGTAATAAAAGAAAACCAGCATGGCAAGTTGATGAAAAAACTGTTTCCTTACAGTGTTTCCAATTGCGATTATAAAAACCTCCTTTTTTATGATTATAAAATAAACTTTCCCCTTTTAACTGTGTCAGATTTTGGGATTGTGGAGAAAAAGGACTTCTCATAAGACAGAAGTTGTGTTTATGGTTTATAGTAAATGATGAGGCTCTGTCAGGACTTGGGAGAATCGACCAAAATGACTCTATTAATATTCTAGTCAGTCATCCAGTGTCAGAATCCAAAGATTCATTAGATTTTGTCCCTGCTCTTAAATTTATTGTCAAGTTGGGGAAGAGAGAATAAGAGGAATAGTTAATTAGTAAACAATTGATTTTTGAGTTTTGTGATACTATTCAGAGAAGGATACGCTTAGCGTAGACTTAATAAAAGGAAGCATCCTAGGGAAGGTAAAGTAACATAGACTTGAAAAGTAGGTAACAGGTAGATAGAGCACTCCAGGTATAGGAACTGTCATTGCAAAGACCAGTGAGAAGACTGGTAGTATTAGGAGCAGAGATGTTGAGCTGAAAAATTAAGACGAAAAAAAAAAGGGGACAGTTTGAGTTGCAGTGAGAATGCTAATGCTGAGGGAGACTCATGCAGAGATCAGGGAGAAAGAAGAAGCCTGGAGTAAGGGCTGAAGTGAGCGTGTGATGGAAAGGTGATTAACGTAGGAGGCAGTGGCAAATGCCTGCTTAAAGAAGTCATTCACAGAGCAGAGGCACCCCCTGGCCCACCCTTCACCATGACCAGCTTGAGATCTGAGATCTGTCTTGTCTTCCTTCAAAAAGCTTACTTTGACTCTCACGACTCAGTGTGATAAGCTCAGGTGTCACAGAGCAAGGAGGAATCAGTGTCTTTTTCATCTGGTCCCTCATTTTCACACCATCACAACCTGCGCTGCCTCTTCCTTTCTCACTGACCTGCATTTCACTCTGCTGTACTTTTCTCTCAGTTAATTTTCTCCTGACTACTTGCACTCATTGCTCGGGAGTACATCTTTCCTTCCTAACTACATTTGACAAAATCAACATTTCAACCCACTGTCATTAATCTGTGGGTATCTTTGCTGTGGAATTCATAATGGATTCTTATGTAAATTAACTCTATACTATAAAAGTCCCTTGGAAACAATCTGGTAGAGAAGGATGCAGGGACAGGAGAGGGACCATGATGGGGCATTAGGAGTTTCTTAGGGACTAAGTCATGATATGTCCCAGAATTTCTGGCCAATAAACTTAAAAAAATTATATTATTTGTAACATAAAAGTTTGCAGTCCTGAAGCAAAATCATTGTAAAAAAAGAAAATAAAAAGGGAAAGTAGAGTAAGTTAAGAGGAAGGTAAAACAGATAGAAGAAAAGGTAGAAGAGACAGAAAATTAGAGATTTGTGAGGTAAGGAGAGCTGATGATACCAGTGAAAACTACTCTGGTACGAATATTGAGAGAGTTGCTTAGAGTAATGGAAGTCTCCCCGGGTAGGTAACACGTCCTTATTACACTTTACTGAATCTTGTTTTCAATGGAACAAATATCATGATAAAATATAAAATAAGTGAAATAAAGGAGAAGGACCCTGCAGTTCTGTGTAAAAATATATATATATATATATATATATATATATATATATATATATATATATATATATATATATATATATATATATATATATATATATATATATATATATATATATATATATATATATATATATATATATACTCATTTCTGAGTAGAAGAGGGGAACTCTACCTATGCTGAAGTGTTCATTTACGTATATATTTTTGAAATACACACACATATGTATACATACATACATACATGTGTGTATGTGTGTGTGTGTGTATATATATATATATATGTGTGTGGTGGGTTTTGAGTTAAGGTAATAAGTAATTTCATTTTTTTGTCTTCCATGCAATAATGTTTTAAAATAATTACTGATTTACTCAGTATTGCAGAGTAGTTTATATCTCAGTACTTTACAAGTGCTGCATTTAGAATATGAGAGGAATTTTTGTCATTGTTCTCAATACTGAACACGTGGGCCAACTGTATTTCCCACACTCTTCAAAACTACTTCCTTTGCTGAATAATAAAAGCGGATTCCTTTTATCACTTACAGTGATATTTAATGGGAAAAGGTGAATATCTGAGAAAGTATTTTTAAACAACAGAATTTTAAATGCAGGTGAATGTACTCTTCCAAACATGCTTTAAAGCATTTATAATGTCACATGTTTAGCAATTTTAAAAAGGCTTTCAAATTCATGACATTATTTAAAACCAGTAGTTGCCTTAACTCATACTATCTTTTCATTAATATTATCTTTTAAAATAGACAGTATATTAATTTTAAATTCAAATTAGTAATAATAGTTACCACATATTGAGTGCCTACTTTTTTCATGCTGTGTTCAGCTTGTTTAACAGTAATAGCTAGTATGTTAAGCATTTACACTTTGCTCATTTAATTCTCACTTTAGGAAGCTGCTGAGGCTTATAGAGGTAAGTAACTTGCCCTTGGTCATATAACCAGGAATGACAAAGCCAGGATGTTTGATTTCATTTTTTCAGCACATATTTATTGGGCACATACTGTGTGCTAGGAACTATTTTATTGAACCCTAGGAATATAGGGGTCAACAAAACTGACAAGATTCATGTTTTCATGGGACATACACTGGCTCCAGGGTCCTTGCTCTTAACTAATTTGCCATGGTGCGTACTTTACATGTATTATATCATAACCACCCTATAAAGAATTTGAGGTACCCCCATTTTATAGGTGAGATTCTGAGGCACCCTTGGACAAATTAACATTCCCAAGGTCTTATAGCTTTGTGACCCTGCAAAGCCATTGCCATTATCCCATACTAACTCCACAATATATAAACAGGCATTGGCTGAAAAAAAAACTTTTATAGTACAAATAGTATTTGTTTTATAAGTTTCTCAGCCAGAAATTCATTTTGCAGAGGCTAAATGTTCCATAAAGAATAGCTGCCACAGGATTAATCTGGATTGACATGCTTTGGGAATCCCATTAAATTAGTTCTTTGTTTGGGAGTCAGTTTAGTTAGTGACACACAAGAGACTGCTATTGCTTTGGCAAAAAACAAAACGGCAACAAGAACCTATTTGTTTACTACCAGCTTCCTGAATGGCAGTGAATGCTATGTCATCTTAAATAATAGATTTTTTAAAAGCAAGCTTTTGAAACTGCAAGTCACATCTGTGAAAAATGTCATGGCTCTACATGGTTTCCCCAATCTTTGTAAAGGCTGAATTTGCTTTTAAATTCTAAATAAGACACACAATCTGTTGCTTCTTGTGTTGCTGTATTTCCTTAAGTTTTATGTAAATCACCAATTACCATTTTCAACAAATTTAGAACTTTCATTTATTAAAAGAAGACAAAATATTTGAGAAATTTATTGAAAAGAAAAGGCGTTTTTTGGGTAAAGCCTAATGCTTTCTCATTCTAGGCTCAGCACATACCGATGAGTCGTGAAATCTTGTCTTGACTTACTCTCTGTAATTTGTATTACAATAACAGTAGATATATTGAATATTTTTATATGTTTTTTTCTGCACAGGATTCTAGTGCAATCTCTAAACAGAAAATAAGTGTTTTAGACCAAACATTAGTATGCAACAAATACCCATAATATCCAAAACAATATTTATGATAAAACTGCTTTTAAAAATGTTTTCTAAACATATGAAAGACAATATGATGACAAACTCATATACTTAATGAAATTTTAGGAATATTATTTAGGAAACAGATAACCACTGTAGAGGCTGACAGTTATTTTTTCTGTGGATTACCAATGTATAAATAGAAAAGATAGTAGCACAATGCAAGTCTTGAACAAAAAAGCTTCTGCTGCTCATTAGATGTATCCAATCATTGCATTTAATAGTTCTTCCTTTTGAAATGATGATCTAGAGGGAAGACAAAAGCTTCCAGAAAACAATGTAATCATTCTGAGGATTTTATTGACTATAATATAAAATGGAATCAGTCTATATTCCTCTAAAAACTAATGTTAATTTTTAAAAATACATAAAATACACTCAATAATCTCGATGATATTATTGATTCTGAACCTACATGACCACTGTTGGAACTTTAACATCCACATACATCTTGAATTGCTCAGAGGACTCTAAAATATTTACCTGGGCCTTGTTTACCTTGTTCAAAAGGTTATTATGTTTCATGCCATCAGATATTATTGAGTTCAATCTCTTATTATTCTTCTGAGTTAGTATCTCCCAGGATGAAAATATAGTGTATCAGATAAAGACTGAGATTCAGAATTGGCTTTTTCGGAGAACTTTTTAAATTCAATGTGTTTGTCATTGTTTTAAGTCTGTTACTGTTTTTTAGAGAAAATGGAGCTAAGGAAAGGAGTGTATTTGATAATAAAAGTTTCTCATTCTACTAATCAGATTTCAGGTGATGAAATGTCATCCAGTATTTGTGCAGTAGTGAAAACATTATTTTGATCTTGGTGTCAAGACAAAGGTAGGAAGGAGAGAGGGAAACAATGAAAAGAGAAAGGAGGGGCTTCCCTGGTGGCGCAGTGGTTGAGAGTCTGCCTGCCGATGCAGGGCACACGGGATTCGTGCCCCGGTCCAGGAAGATCCCACATGCCGCGGAGCGGCTGGGCCCGTGAGCCATGGCCACCGAGCCTGCGCGTCCAGAGCCTGTGCTCCGCAACGGGAAAGGCCACAACAGTGAGAGGCCCGCATACCACAAAAAAGAAAAAAAAAAAAGAGAGAGAGAGAGAAAGGAAAAGAGGATTTGTCTTAAAATTGGGTTTAAATCGAGCCGTATATATACCTAGGAAACCATTATGGAGTTTGAGCCCCAACTGGACAAACATAGAGTAGATGAAAAAGTAGAATGGAGGATAGACTGTGGCACGATCTATATGACAATTTTGTTTTGCTCCTAATAAACACTCTACTCATTTGATAGCATTTTTTTTTTTTTTTTTTTTCGGGACGCGGGCCTCTCACTG
>NW_020172463.1:1989185-2027662 GCF_003031525.2 Neophocaena asiaeorientalis asiaeorientalis | reverse complement strand
TTTTTTGCGGTACGCGGGCCTCTCACTGCCGTGGCCTCTCCTGTTGCGGAGCACAGGCTCCGGACGCGCAGGCTCAGTGGCCATGGCTCACGGGTCCAGCCGCTCCACAGCATGTGGGATCTTCCCGGACCGGGGCACGAACCCGCGTCCCCTGCATCAGCAGGCGGACTCTCAACCACTGCGCCACCAGGGAAGCCCTGATAGCATTTTTATTAACCTAATTCTTTATAACCTCTAAGACCTAATATTCATATGTAGATTATATAAATCACCATTTTAAGACTTTATTCTGGAAAAATACTCAAATTTGACTTTAAAGTGATTTGGATATTCAGGTTTGTAAGGAGAAGATGTTTCCAGTGATTATATCGTCTCTCTGCATGTGCAATTTAATATAATACCTACTAAGTACCAGGCGTTCAACACAGTCGTTTAATCAGTGATTACTGTCCTCACATAGGAGATAAAGGTCTCAGTTCGTAGACCACTGGCTATGGAGGTGGGACAAAGATCTCTGATTACCCCCCAAGGGAGTCGAATAAAGCACCTCCGTATCAAAAGCAAAGTTTTAAGTTTAGTATGCCTCTGGTTTCGGATCATAAAGAAAACTTTGGCCTTGGGAATCAGATATGTCTGTTTAACGCCAGCTCTTTCACTTTCACGCACTAGGTGTGTAACCTTGGACAAATTACCTATCTTCTCTCAACCCTCTCAACCTTCCTTTCTCTATCTGTAAAATGGAGTTAAAAATACGAGCCACAGAGACTCATTAGCATCAAATGAAGTGAGCTGTGAAAGTTCTAGAACAGTCCCTGACAAAGGAGACAATCAGGAAATGTTACAAGATAGTAAGAATAACTTTTCAATGGTGTGGCATAAGGTCAGCAGCTTTTCCTGTTGAAGGGAAGCATTTTCTGTATGAGAAGAACGTCTCCTCAAAAAATAAGATATTATTTAACGTGCTGCTTTTGTCAATTTGGCAAAGGTTAAACTTACAAAATATCCAGAAATTTCTAATCATTGCAAGTTAGCCTGTCACGTCATCAAGGCCATTCTGATATGAATTTAAACTAGAATTGCAAAGTTGAATGAAATTTCACTTCTGGTTTGCTCCAGTCCTCCAGACAGACTTAGTTTAAAATCAGAGAAGACTTTTGGATAGACCGTGTTTTAAGGTTTTCATCTGGATTTTTAAACAGGACAGTTATACAACTTGCATAGCCACTGACTCCACTTAATCTCTCACTTTTCATAACCCTCACTTTAACGTTATCCATAGAAATACATAGAGTAGTATATTATTACGATTCAAAGTTCCTCGAAAATGTGTGTTCCATTCCTCAGCTAGAAGTTTCTTTGCAAACGTAGCCTCTATATGTGTATGTGTCCCTGTTAAAGAAACTAGTATTGAAATACAAGATTATACAATATTAGCATCTTACCTTCCTGTCATTTGTGCTCCCCACGATTTGGAGAAAAGCAGAAAACTGGTATTCTGCGTCTGAATCTACTCTAGCAATGAAAGTGAAAGGAAATCACATCCTCAAACTTGAGGAAGGATAGTATGCAGATTGTGAAAAATCCTTCAACTGTCCCGTTTTACACAGTCTCCTGCCCAATGTTGAATCCTATTTTCAAACGGAATTGTTGAGGTTTAAAAATATATAGTTTAAGGGAAGTGGAAAAGCCACTTGGTCCATTGTCTCCTAAATACATTAAAAATATTCCCTTTCTAAGGCATCTTGAAGAAGCATGCAAATTACAAGGCTTGTGAGAACCACTGTTGAAAAATACTGTGCGGTATCTTCATGTGATGTTTGCGACAATTGCTGGAGGTAACTACTACCCACTTTCCTTCAGCATCATTTCAGAAGATCAGCTAAAAATGCTGTTAACTCTAAGAGACTCAAGCTGTCAAAGTCTATTAAAGTGACATACCGTTAATGCTAGCTCAACCTAAAAAACAATCATCCTGTAATGAAATGCTTTATAGAAACTCAGGAAAGCTAGGAAATCCATGCTTCTCTACTAAATTAGCCGGTATTTGAGACCCATGGTGGTGTGGTATAGAAATGGTAATTTGACTCCCTGCGGTGGCTTAGTAATGGCCCATTCATACTTATCCATAGGTGTGTGTGCTTTTGTGAATATGTGTTAGAGACCTAGAAATGACTTTCCTCCAAAAAGGGGGGAAGAATTTGGAAGAAGCAGATGTGGGTAAAAAGAAGGGAAGTTTATTTTCCTTAGTCACCTCCCAAATTTGTTGCTAGTATATAAAAACACAGACATCAACACACTCTCATACACACACACACGCACACACACACACACACAACACACACACACTTTGAACTGAGGCATGTCTATAAAGAGCATCTTCACAGTGACTTTATTTTTCAAATGGGAGCAGCAAGCACTGAACCCAGTGCACCTATCCTCACAACAGGATAGTCATAACCCCCTTTCTGTCCATGGGCATCAAGTCTTTATTGGAGGGGAAAAGACTAGATGATATTGACATGACTGTAAATGAGGACCAGAATGAGATACTGCAGTACTGTACATCCTTCTGATAGTCGATAATGAAGCGCTATCACACTATACAAAAGTCACATTGGAGGAAAATAAAAGCTAGCATGCTCTCCTGACAATTTATAATTTCACCAACTTCATAGACTTCATCTCATCAGATTATTAGAGCCCTGCTCAGAGGGATCAATCATTGAGGAGTTCCTAAGTGTGAAGAAAATGATTGGAAAGTATTTTCTGTTTACCCCACATGAAAGTAAGAAATAAAAGGGAATCTTCTTTAAGAGCAGAAACTTCATGACCCAAGGATATTAATGTTTCAGTTCTCAGATCAGAGATGGCTCTACACTTAGGCAGATGTACTATCATCCAGAAAGCACTATTTAAAGAGAGCTTTAACACTCTGGAATCATTTGCCCACTGCCCACCTTAACTCCATCCTTCCTCCTTTCTGCCTTGAAATTCCCTTCATTAAGTAGGCACTTAAACTCTGGAAGCTTGCTATGAAATATGCTTCCTGGGAGAATTTTCTGAACTTTGCTTTAAGTGCAGATTGGTTCATCAGATTATAGCTAACACTTGTAGCTCTGATACGATAAAATATAGTTAAATTTCACTGAAGAAAGAGAAAATACATGTGAATTGATATTATAATTTTGACTTCCTTACAACTGTGTTCAAAGATCTCTATTATCTGGCTTTAGTTTATATTTCTAACCTTTTTTCCCACTTTTTCCTTTCACATTGCATTCTGACTCTTCCCTATATAAACGTCACTTTTCTACACCTGTGACTCTGCTCATTTCTGAAGCCCTCACAGATGTCACATCCTTGATAGTTTGTCCATTGATAGATGAGATAACTTGAGACAGCTATTCACAGTAAAGATTTTAGCTCCAATGTATGGTTTCGAGTAGTTCTCAAGTAACAAATTACAGCGTGCATAAGAATCACCTGGAGTGCTAGCCAAAGATGGAGATTTTGCGGCTCCACCTCAAAGATTCTAATTTGGTAGTTCTATGAGAACTACCAAACTCCCAGAATATGCATTGTTAATAAGTCCACCAGGTGATTCCAGTGCCGGTATTTCCAGGACCTCTTTTCAAGACAGTGCTCTAATAACCTCTCTCCTTTGCTTTTTAAATTTCTGGCAAAAGACTTCCCAGAAAACATTTTTTTAAATGAAATTGTCATTAAAAATTATTAATTCCCAGAATTCCATTCCAAAAATGCTAGAGTACAGACAGTTTTATCTATCTTCCTAACTGGATTGAAAGTATTTAGATGGAAGATAGCTAAATGTGGGTTAATGAAATTGCTGTTAATTACTTTTTGAGAAAATGTAGGAATCCCAAGAACATGCTATAATTTGCATCACTTTTGTACTGCCTCTACCAGCTCTGTAGTTAAAGAGTAACAAAACAACCATTTATGAAAGGGTAGGTTTAAGATGAAAATAATTCTTTTGCAAAACTCAGGAAACAGTATCAGAGCCTGCGAACTGTGCGCTTCCAACTGGAGAATCCTGTATTTGTAATAAATTCCTTTTGCTCTGGATGAGTTCTGCATTTTCAATGAGGTTAACTTGGCAACATTCTAGTTGATTTTAATAAAAATAGCTGCTTTGAGGACAGGGAGCTGAGGTTGCCAATTTTACAGCTGCCTTTGCACGATTACTCTTACACCTCCTTCAGGGCTACTTAGAACCAGTAAGCAAATTAAGTGTATCGATTGCAATTTTGTTGGTCTAACCCCCTCTTTTTTTTTTTTTTTTTCCTTAAGGAATAAACTTGATTCCTTTCAGTATGTGTCTGTTCAGAGTGATCTCTTTTCTTTTCAGCCATAACACAAAGACAACATCATGGCTGGATCCACGACTTGCGAAAAAGGCTAAACCTCCAGAAGAATGCAAAGAAAATGGTAGGTTATTTAAGTTTTTATGGTGTTGCGGCGTTGCCCTTTGAGAGTATGTGTGTTTCTTAAGAGAGGGTCTTGTCTAAAGAAGCCGTAATCTGATTGAGACAATTTTAAAGCTGTAATATTTAATGCCCAGATAGGAGAAAGAATTAACTCGGCGTTTCAGCAGTGCCATGTGGTTTTCCTTTTTCTCTCTGAGGGGACTGTGCTGGACATCACAGCTCTGTCATCTCTATGGGTTCTCTTTGACTCCTGGCCTGACTTCCCACCACCTTACTAGGGAGTTTTTGTTTGCAGTATGTCTCTCTGAGGACTCTGATCTTTTCATTGGAATTAAATATGGTGTATAGAGAAAAGTATTGTGGCACTATAAGTAATATTTTATTTTTGTGTTTTGAGGTATAGCATTCTTCTAGTTATTAAGGAATCAGTGATATAAAGATTTATACGTATGGCTCCTTTCCTTTAAGCAAACATTTAAATACAAAAATTAATTGCATGAATGTGCTGGGTTATCTTTAGTATTTTCCAGTTCCCAATGTAATGACGTTAATTTGCTTAAAAATTGACTGTTTTCATCTATGTGAAGAGTTTTTAAAAATAATTTTGAGGATTAGATGAAAGTAAACCTTGTTTTTAAATTAGTAAATTATATAAATGAAGTGTTACTGATGATACTTACAAGTTTTTTAACATTGAGTTTAATGTTAAAAGAGTACTTATAATTCGTCTAAAATGATAAATAGCGTATACTCCTGATGATTCATTATTTGACCACATTCACAGCCTTTATCTGATCAAATTATTAGAGCCTTGTTCAGAGGCATCTATCATTGAAGAGCTCTAAAAGTGAGGAAAGTGATGAGTGTTTAAACTTTTTAAAAAGTTTTTAGAAAGTCAACTTTTTAAAAAGTCTATAACTGTAAAAGTCCTTTTATTTTAATGGTAATTCTGTCTTTCTCAGACAATATCAAGATAATATTGTTCATTCCTATGTTATAAGGTAACTGTTCACAAGCTGGTTATACAACTGAGCTAAATAAAAAATCAGTTTACCGGCTATATGTACATATTTGAATGCATAAATGTCTAATTTTTATCACTACATATAATTTTATATTCATAGCTATGTCTGTATGCCTTCTGTATAAAAGTATAGCTATATGTGTGTGAATCTTTTACAATTATTCTGTGACCTGAGACTTTTGAGCACAATTAGGTTACATTTCATTGGCACTAATAAGACATATGTTGCAAATTATGATAGGTTATAAATTAAAATGACCTGATCTGCTATCTGGGAGTTATGATTTACTGATGCCACAGATATAAAACTATATATATATATATATTTATATATATACTAATTAAAATGAATTCAGTGATCTTGCAGTTCTGTACCTGTTGAACTTCTCAGCTGTCTTGTACATTTGAGTTGTTCTTTTCATTATAAAAGGCTATTAAAGTCAAATTTTAAAATCCTGGGAGAGATGTAGGTTTAACATTTTGCATAACTGTAACATTTCAGTGTTATCAGTTTTTCCCATTTCTGTACTCATCTGTCTTCTCAGCATGGTAGATGCCTAAAATATGATACCAGTACCTGTGAATTCATGTGATATTAAGAAATGAGTCCTAGAATACAGTCTAATAGCTCAGAGTGATTTATAACTGGTTGATTACTATTTTTCTTTTTCTACAAAATAAGTAATTCACAGATTTTATTTCATATGTTACTGGAGTATTTTACAATGTAAACTAACATCTAGTTAGAATGCTATTGTTCCAGGCACATATTTTAAGTTTTCATACCAAGAAAAGTGCTTTTTGGTCATACTGTTACTTCTGTTTTATTTTTCTTTAAATAGCATAGATTAAAACTGCTTGTTTAAAATGTTGGATGTTAATGGATTGCTGCTGAGCCTACTAGTTAAGACAGGCTTCTTTCTATCTATCATAGGTCAGCGCAGATCAAAAAAGTTAGTAGTTTTCTGAATGCTGAAATATGTATAAAATGTGTATAAAAATTGTAGAGGCTTAAGATGATAATATCTTTCACTAGCAAAGATTTATCCTTCTTCTACCACGGAGACAGAGTGGAGGCTAATTACCTTAATCCAATCACAGCTGAGCCAACATGAGGTTGGGTTGAGCTTTGGTGAGACGCAGTCTACCTCTGGTTTGCTTTTGTTCTTAGGGTGTTTGCCCACCCAGAGTTTCAACTAATAGCCTATTGTAGGTCAGCATATATTTTCCATAAAGGGTCAGGTAGTAAATACTTTAGGCTTTGGTCACCCAGTTTCTTCGCAACTACTCGTTGTACAAAAGTGACCAAAGTCAATATATAAATAAAGGGTATAGATATATTTCAATAAAACATTGCTCGTAGACACAGAAATTTGAGTTTCATGAATTAAAATATTATTCTTCTTTTGATTTTTTTTCTCAATCATTTAAAATTATATAAACTGTTCTTAGCTCTTGGACCATACAAAACATAGGGGCAGGCTGGACTCTGTCCGAGGATGAACCCTGGCCTGGTGTATCCATGTGGAGCGTGCCCCTGGGCAGGTCTTGAACACCAATATTTTAAAAATATTTTTCTTCTCAGTAATGCAAGACTACCAGAAATCTGTGGTGCTTTTCAGGGGTTTTAGCTTAGTTTTTTGCCTCCAGGCCTTGCATCTTCTGAATTTGACGGATGTCATCATGGAATGATTGGCATGTGTTAGAGCTTTGTCAGTCCCTCAAGACTCTGCAACAGTCTGCTGGTTTCTCTCAACCCCAGTGATGGCCTTCTTCCCAGGCCAAGTCTGGATTCTTTCCACAGCCCAGAATCAACAAAAATCATCTACAACATTCCTCCCTTACCTCTCCAGGATTCTTTCCTCTTCAGATTCTTAGACCATTTTAGATCTGTTGTTTCAGCAGTTCTCTGGTTCCTTTGTATTGTTTATTTGTTATATTTGATCTAGATTTTCTATGTGTTCTCTTAACCTGCTCACTTCATCCTACCTGGAAGTAGAAATTTTAGTGCAGTAATTTTTAAGTTGTACATTTAAGACTTTAGTGGATTGCATGCTATAAATTCTTTATTATCATTATAGTCATACTTAATCCCTCAAGATTGAATTCCGTGTTATGTATGTGTGCATACTGTTATGAATGTACATATGTATGTGTGTGTATGTAGATCTGGATCTGTAAATGTATGCTTCTTCAGTTCTGTTTACATAGATGCTTGAAGGTAATTACTTAGTCACCTGTAATAAGATGAAGTCAAGTAAAAGAGAGATGGAAGGAGGTATCAACTGATTTAAATTATTCTTGGGTGAGAGAAAAAACTAGCAAATGTTTTCTCATTGGCATCAAGGAGGGAAAAGCCACCATGGATGGTTCAGTACAAATACTTAAACAACTACTTATTCTGTTGACACTAAAGCAATCATTTTGCTTTTTTGTTTGAAGGATAACACAGCTACTAAACATAAAAACATACTTCCTTCTCTCAGAATATGGTTGAAAATAGTAAAGTCATTGTGCTCTGTGCATTTGTCACAGCTCTGTGCATTTTTGGAATTTAAGCACCAGTCTACATGGCAGAAAAAAGTCTCCACCTACTACAAGACTCTAATATTAGGATTTGGGGGAGTGCTGTTTAGCAAGCCAATATAGTCTTTTACAAAATGCAACAGAAATAACAGTTAACTATTAAATAATGTGGATGCAAGATTGGTTGAACTGTATATAAAGCACCATCATATTGTCCCCAGTCCTGAGAATCAGCACTGTGATGTGTGTCTGAGATATTTCCAATCATAAACATCCCAGTGGTGACACACTCCACATGAATCACTGAATTAGGGTCAATATCAAAAGTGATTCAATTCCTGTAGGACTCTTTATAAAGTTGAAAAGTGACTAAAATCAGTAGGACTACAGTATTGTATTCAGGAGAGGAAATTATGTAGGATTTGTAGTCAGGGAAAACTGTATTCCAAATCCAAATCTGTGGGCTTTTAGGCAGGTACTTAATCTCTGGGAGCCTAGGTTTTCTTACCTGTAAATGGAAATGATATCTATTTCATGCACATTTAGTTTCACAAACAAGGACAGAGTTTGTTGCACCATAGACTCTAAATAACTGCTTCTTTATTTTCATTCGAGTATGCTCTGAGCCATAGACAACGGGGAAGAAATTCAGAATAGTTGGCCTACCTTAAGAGCCTTTAATTTCTCTAGGGTGTCCTGAAGAGGTAGAAAAGAACAAACCCATGTAGGCAAAACTTATCCAGCTAGCTAATCCAGCCTAATATTAATAGATTGGAGGTTCCCCCCCTCCATTCTGTTAAACTGGCTCTAAATTTCACCAAGTTATAATTAGAGCTGTATGAATTGGGTGATGTCATTTCTGTATTCAGTATCTATGAATTGTGAGTTGTTTCATGTTACCATAGGAAAGAAAAATCACATAATCTTAACCTTTTTACCTACATGAGAACTGCATTTCAACTTACATTAACTAAAGCTTTGAACTATTACTTAATCTGTCTTAAAAAAAAAAAAAAAAAAGCTATGTCCGAAATGCTCATGAACAAAGATAGCATAAACCTTGTTTCATAATATTTATTAAATGGATTTTTTCCAAGATAAGGAGATTACCTTTCTAAAATAATAGAAAACGCTAATTAATTTCAGGTCATTTCTTTTTTTTTTTTTTTTTCAGGTCATTTCTTAAGTGAGTTTTATAGACATGACAGAAAGATTTGGACATGCATATTTTTATTTTCATAGTTCAAATTCTTTTTCTAGACTACATAATTTATTTCCCTTAAATAGGGACTTTGGCCTACTTTCTCATTAAATTTGTATTGATAATTAGAGCTCCTAATTTCTCAAGATTAAATATGATCAAATTAATATATCCCTTGAATATTTGTTTTTCTAATCTGATAAAACTGCTAAGATGATATTTGTAAAGTATCTTGAAATTTTTTCACTAGGAAGAATTAATAAAAAACAGACTCTAAAAATATTAACTATTCAAGTACTAAAACTTTAAAGTTGAAAAGATTCATTTATATGCAAATATTGAAATCCTAATGTTTAAATATTATGAACAAACTAATTTGTGTATTTTGTTTCTATACTGATATTTTGAGTGTTTTTGTAAAAAAAAAAATGAGGAAATTTAAAATATCTTAACAGAAGCAGTTAGTTCTTATTTCACTAACTGGTAATTATTTGTGTTATAGTAAGTCCTCTACATATGAACGAGTTCTGTTCTGAGAGTGCATTCGTAAGACCAATTTGTTTGTAAGTCCAACAAAGTTAGCCTAGGTACCCAGCTAACACAATCGGCTATATAGTACTATACTGTGATAGGTTTATAATACTTTTCACACAACTAATACATTAAAAAACAAACACAAAACATAAAACATTTTTAATCTTATAGTACAGTACCTTGAAAAGTACAGTAGTAAAGTACAACAGCTGGCATACAGGGGCTGGCATCGAGTGAACAGGCAAGAAGAGTTACTGACTGGAGGAGGGAGAGGAGGTGGGAGATAGTAGAGCTGAAGGATCATCAGCAGTAGGAGATGGAGGGCAAGCTGCAATTTCACTCTCGTCTGACGTTGATGGCACAGGTTCTGGTTCCTTGCTGGATTCAGTTCTATCTACCCTCTTGAAAAAATGGTCCAGTGATGTCTGGATAGTAACTCTTTTTTTCTCATCATAGATGACACAGTAGCACTAGATTGCATTCTGAATGGCTGCTACAACCTTCATGTACTGTTCTACGTTCAGGTTCTGTGACTCAAAAACTAACAGTGCCTCCTCAAATAAAGAAAAACCCCTTGCCATTTCCTGTGTCATGAATCTCTTTGGTTCTTCAGTTACTTCTGCTTCCTCTTGTCTTTTTTCGTCCTTTCCTTGGGCCTCCAGTTCCATCAGGTCTTCATTAGTAAGCTCCTCACGTTGCATAGCAAGGAGTTTAATGTTATAAGAATGAGCGACATCTACCATCTTTTCACCTCGCTCTACTCTCTCAATTATTTTCAGTTTTGTTTCCATCGTCATCGCTTGGCACTTCTTAGCAGTACCAGCTACATCACCACTGCTTTTATGCTTGCTTCCAGACATCCTGGGCTTGAAATAAAGATACTGTACTACTGTACTCTATATAGTACTATACAGTAAAGTACACAAAAGCACAACCACTTGTAGAGGATGCAAACACATGACAGTGTGCACCAGACATGTGAACTAACTTACGTGATTGGACATGCAAATGCAAGTTCGCATCTTTGAAAGTTCGCAACTTGAAGGTTCGTATGTAGGGGACTTACTGTAGTCATGATTTTCTATAGCAGCACTTTGAGATATGCTTTATCCAATAATATAGCACCCTTTCCATAATTTCAGCTCAAGAGTACTAAGAAAAAAACAATATTTTAGGAATATAAATCTTTTGGGGAGGAAATAATGTTAATCCAAAATAAATCATATAGGATGGATATTGCACTGTTGTGCACAGGTACCAGATTCTGGGTTGTTACTGGCTGTCATTTGTTCTAATTGGTCCCATTCTATTCTGAAGGGTTGGTGTCCAAACAATTAAAGCTGTTAAATATTTGGAATATCTTTCCTTCACTAATTGTTTATCTGTTTCCCTTCTACCTATTAATGTTTACTTTAGCTATAAAGTAGTACCTGCAGAAGGATTATGAAATTTTGTCCTCCTTTAGTTCTTGATGTCTCAACTTACATTTATGCTTAGGAATAAGTTGTGTCTTATCCTTACTCTTTAATGCACACAAGTTTAAAAATAATATTGACATCATTGAATCTGTTCTACACAGTAGCAAAATTATTTTAAATTTTTTCAAAGATGACTTTTTTTAAAGCATTATAAACCCACAGGAAATAACAAAAGGATTACAGGGAGGTCCCAAACACCCTTCATGAAGCCTCCCCCACGTTAACATCTTATATATATATATAATACAATATCAAAATCAGGAAATTGACATTGGTACAATGAACAGAACTTATTCAGACTTCACCAATTATACAAGTGGTCGTTTGTGTTTGTGTGTGTGTGTGTAGTTCTATACAATTATATCACATGTGTAGCTCCACATAACTATAACCACAATAAAGATACATTACCACGAGGCTCCCTTATCTACCAGTTTGTAGCCATATACGTGTCCTCCCACTGCACAAACCTTAGCCACTAATCTATTCTTCATTTCAATTACTTTGTTATTTCAAATGTGTTATACAATAGAATCATACAGTGTGTAAACTTTTGAGATTGCTTTTTCCACTCAATTTAATTATGTTGAAATCCATTCAGGTGTGTGTCTCAATGGTTTGCTACTTTTTATGTACCAATGTTTGTTTAAGCATTTGCCCACTGAAGGACACCTGGATTGTTTCCAGTTTTTAGCTAATACAAATAAAACTACAACAGACACTTGTATACAGGGTTTTGCATGAACATAGGTTTAATTTCTCTGGGATAAGTGACCAAGAGTGCAATTGCTAGATTATTATAGAAAGTGCATCTTTAGTTTTAGAATAAACTACCAAACTATTTTCCAGAGTGCCTGTACTCTTTTATTGTACATCCCCACCAGCAGTGAAGGAGTGATCCAGTTTTTCTGCATACTTGTTAGCATTCGGTGTTACAACTATTTTTTATTTTAGCCATTTTGATAGGTGTGTAATGATATTGTATTGTGGTTTTAATTTGTATTTCCCTAATGGCTAATGATATTGAACATATTTTCATGTGATTATTTGTCATTTATATATCCTTCTCAGAGTAAGTCTGGTCATGTCTTTTGACCAATTTTTAATTAGACTCTTTTTTTTATTCAGTTTTGAGAGTTCTTTATGTGTTCTAGATAGAAGTCCCTCTATCAGATATGTTCTTTACAAACATTATCTCCCAGTCTGTAATTGGCCTTTACATCCTCTTCACAGGGTTTTTTGCAGAGAAAATGTTTTTAATTTCAATAAACTCTAATTTATCAAATTTTCCTTTTATGAACCATGTTTCTGATAACAAGTGTAAGGACTCTTCACCTAGCCCTACATGCCAAAGAGTTTCTCATGTTTTTTTCCTAAACTGTATAGTTTTACATTTAAGCCTGTGGTCTATGTTTACTTAATTTTTTATAAGGTGTTAGGTTTAGGTTAAGGTTCAGTTTTCTCCCTGTGGATATCCAGTTACTCTAGCACCATTTGTATAACAGGCTATCCTCTCTCCATTGGATTGTGAATGCAACTTGGTCATAAATCAGTGAGTTCCACTGGTCTATGGGTCTATCTCTGTGCCAGTAACACACTCTCTTGATTCCTGTAGGTCTGTGGTAAACCTTAATATTAGGGAGAATGATGCTCCCTAGTTTATTCTTTTCTAGGAAGAGAGAAGGAGAGAAAGAAAAAGGAGTTTTAGTTAATCAGGAAGAGATAACAATTCTGAACTTTTATGCATGCTTGTATGTATAGCTTCAAGTTATACAGAGAGGAGGAAAAAATGAGAAATCTGAAAAAAAGAATTTAAAGAATTCACTATTAGAGTGTATGATTGAGTGCATCTCTCTTACTACTCAATATATTAAACACAGAAAAATAAGAAGAAAGATTTGAATAATAGAAAAGGTATTCTTGATCTAAAAGTTTTAACGAATGGAGAATACACTTCTCAAGCATACATAGTACTTTATGAACATTGAATACATAATAGTCCATAGAGTAGGTCTTTACAAAATTTAAAGATGACATTCCTATATTACGGAAAACTTTAATTATATATCAATAAAAAGAAAAATAGTCTCCATAATAGGAAATTTTAAAACATTAAAAAATGTTTCCACCTTCATTGGGGTATAGCTGACAAATGAAATTGTGTCAGTTTAAGGCATGCGGTGTGATGATTTGATACACATATATATTGTGAAATGATTAACACAATTTAGTTAATACATCCATCAACTCACATGGTTACCTTTTGTGTCTGTGTGGTGAGAACATTGAAGATATACTCGCTTTGCAACTTTCAAGTATATGATACAGTGCTATTAACTGTAGTCACTATGCTGTACATTAGATCCTCAGAACTTATTCATCTTATAACTGTAAGTTTCTTTCTTTTGACCAGTATCACCTGATTATCCCCCATTCCCCAGCCCCTGGCAACCACCATCCTGCTCTGTTTCTATGACTTCAGCTTTTTAGGATTTCACATATAAGTGAGATCATATAGTAATTGTCTTTCTCTGACTTATTTCACTTAGCATAGTGCCCTCAAGGTCTGTGCATGTTGTCGCAAATGGCAGGATTTTCTTTTTTTCTATATCTTAATAATATACCATTTATATATATCTTATTTTCTTTATCCATTCATTGATCAATGGATACTTAGGTTATTTCCATATCTTGGCTATTGTGAATAAAGTTGTGGTGAACATGGGAATTCAGATATCTCTTTGAGGTTATAATTTAATTTCCTTCAGATATATATGCAGAAGTGGGAGTTCAGGATCATGTAGTAGTTCTATTTTTAATTTTTTGAGGAACCTCCATACTGTTTTCCATAGTGGCTGCACCAATTTACATTCCCTACCAGTGGTGCACAAGGGTTTCCTTTTGAACATCTCTTGTCTTTTTGATAGTAGTCATTCTGACAGATGTGAGATGATATTTCCTTGTGGTTCTGATTTGCATTTCCCTGATGATTAATGATGTTGAGAACCTTTTCATGTACTTGTTAATCATGTATGTGTCTTCCTTGGAAATATGTCTGTTCAGGTCCTTTACCCATTTTTAAATTAGATTTTTTTTTTTGCTAGTCGTACAAGTCCCTTATATATTTTAGATATTAATCCCTTTCCAGGTAAACGTTCTGCAAATATTTTCTGCCATTTTATAGATTGCATTTTTATTATGCTTATTTTTTTTCGGTGCAGATGTTTTCCCACTTGTTTAGTTTTGCATTTGTTGCTTGTTCTTTTATTGTCATTTCCAAAAAGTATTGCCGAGATCAGTGTCAAAGAGCTTTGTCCATGTGTTTTCTGCTATGATTTTTATGGCTTCACGTTAGATTTGAGTCTTTAAGATGTTTCAAGTTAATTTTTGTGAGTGGTGTAAGATAGAGGTCCAATTTCATTTTTTGAATATGAATATCCAGTTTTCCCAACATGAATTGTTGAAGAGACTGTCCTTTCCCCATTGAGTATTCTTAGCTCCTTTATCAAGTACTATCTGACCGTAAATGAAAAGGTTTACTTCTGGGCTCCTTTTTAAAATTAATTAATTAATTAATCAATCAATTTTTGGCTGCATTGGGTCTTCACTGCCATGCATGATCTTTCTCTAGTTGCAGTGAGTGGGGGCTTCTCTTCGTTGTGATGCGGGCTTCTCATTGTGGTGGCTTCTCTTCTTGTGGAGCACCTGCTCTAGGCTGTGAGCTTCAGTAGTTCCGGCATGCGGGCTCAGTAGTTGTGGCTCGTGGACTCTAGAGCACAGGCTCAGTACTTGTGGCGCATGGGCTAAGTTGCTCCATGGCATGTGGGATCTTCCCAGACCAGAGCTCGAACCTATGTCCCCTGCATTGGCAGGTGGATTCTTAACCACTGCATCACCAGGGAAGTCCTATTTCTGGGCTGTTGATTCTATTCCATTTGTCAATGTGTCTGTTTTTACACCAGTCCCATACTGTTTTGATTACTTTAGCTTTGCAATATAGTTTGAAGTCAAGAGGAAGTGTGATGCCTCCACCTTTGTTTTTCCCTCCTCTGGATTTCTTTGAGTATTTGGGATCTTTTGTGGTTCCATACACATTTTACAGTTGTTTTTTCTATTCTGTGAAAAATTCTATTGGAACTTTATTAGAGATTGCATTGAATCTGTAGTTTTAGGTAGCTGGACATTTTAACAATACTAATTCATCAAATCCATCAAGATGAGATTTTTTTCGATTTATATGTGCCTCTTCAATGTCTTTCATCAATGTCTTATAGTTTCAATTGTACACATCTTTTACCTCCTTAAATTTATTCCTTAATATTTTTTTGATGCTATTGTAAATGGGATTTTTTTGTTTTTCAGATAGTTTTTTGTTGCACAGAAATGAAACTAATTTTTATTTGTTATTTTTCTATCCTACAAATTTATTGAATTCTTTGACTGCTTCTAACAAGTTTTTGATGGAGTCTAGGATTTTCTATATATAAGATTATATCATTTGCAAACACAGACCATTTTACTACTTTCTTTCTGATTTATATGCCATTTATTTCTTTTTCTTGCCTAACTGCTGTGTCTAGGACTTAGAGTACTATGTTAAATGAAATGGTGAGAATGGGTGCCTATGTATTGTTCCTGATCTTAGAGGAAAACCTTTTAACCTTCACCGTTGAGTATGATGTTAGCTGTGAGCTTGTCAAAAATGTTTTTTTGTATTGAAGTATGTTCCTTCTATGCCCAGTTTGTTGAACATCATGAAGGGATGTTGAATTTTGTGACATTATTTTTGTGCATCGATTGAGATAATCATATAGTTTTTATTTTTCATTCTATTAATGTACTATATTATATTTATTGATTTATGTATGTTGAACCATTCTTGCATCCCAGTAATAAATCCCACTTGATCACGGTGTGTGATCCTTTTAATATGCTGTTGAATTCAGTTTGCTAGTATTTTGTTGAGAATTTTTCCATCTATCTTTATTAGGAATATTGACCTGTAATTTTTTATTTTTTTGTCTTGTAATTTTTTTTCCAGTGTACTTAACTGGCTTTGGGATCAGGGTAATGCGGGTCTCATAAATTGAGTTTGGAAAGTGTTTGCTCATCTTCAGTATTTTGGAGAAGTTTGAGGAGAATTGGTATTAATTCCTCTTTAAATGTTCAGTAGAATTCACTCATGAAGCTATCTGGTCTTGAGCTTTACTTTGTTGGGAGGTTTTTGATTACTGATTCAATCTCCTTACTTGTTATTTGTCTGTTCAGATCTATTTATTTATAATTAAGTCTTGATAAATTGTATGTTTCTAGGAACTTACTCATTTCTTCTAGGTTATCCAATCTATGGTATATAATTGTAGTAGTCTTTCCTGAAATTTTTTTATTTCTGTAGTATCAGTTGTAATATCTTCTCTTTCAGTTCTGATTTTGAGTATTTGCTATTCTTTCGTAGTCTAGCTAAGGGTTTATCAATTTTATGTATCATTTCATAAAACCTACTCTTAGTTTTCTTGATGTTTCTCTTATTTTTTTAGGCTCTTATTTCATTTATTTCTCATCTGATCTTTGTATTTTCTTTACTTCTGTTAACTTTGGACTTAGTTTGTTCTTACATTTCTACTTCCTTGAGATGTAAAATTAGGTTGCTTACTTGAGATTTCATTCTTCTTAATATAGGTTTTGATTACTATAAATTTCCCTCTTAGTATTTCTTTTGCTGCATCCCATAAGTTTTGGTATTTTGTGTTTCTATTTTCAATTGTTTCAAGATTTGTTTTTTTAACATTTTATTGGAGTATAATTGCTTGACAATGTTGTCTTAGTTCCTCCTATATAAGAAAATGAATCAGCTATATGTGTACATATATCCCCATATCCCCTCCCTCTTGTGTCTCCCTCTCACCCTCCCTATCCCACCCCTCTAGGTGGTCACAAAGCACCAAGCTGATCTCCCCGTGCAATGCAGCTGCTTCCCACTAGCTATATATTTTACATTTGGTAGTGTACATATTTCCATGCTACTCTCTCACTTCATCCCAGCTTACCCTTCCCCCTCCTTGTGGCCTCAAGTCCATTCTCTACATCTGTGTCTTTGTTCCTGTCCTGCCCCTAGGTTCATGAGGACCATTTTTCTTTTATTCCATTTATATGCGTTAGCATACGGTATTTGTTTTTCTCTTTCTGACTTACTTCACTCTGTATGACAGACTCTAGGTCCATCCACCTCACTACAAATAAATCAATTTCGATTCTTTTTGTGGCCGAGTAATATTCCTTTGTATATATGTGCCACATCTTCTTTATCTATTCATCTGTCGATGGACACTTAGGTTGCTTCCATGTCCTGGCTATTGTAAGTAGTGCTACAGTGAACAATGTGGTACATGACTCTTTTTGAATTATGATTTTCTCAGGGTATATGCCCAGTAGTGGGATTGCTGGGTCATAGGGTAGCTCTACTTTTAGTTTTTTAAGGAACCTCTATATTGTTCTCCATAGTGGCTGTATCAATTTACATTCCCACCAACAGTGCAAGAGGGTTCCCTTTTCTCCACATCCTCTCCAGAATTTATTGTTTGTAGATTTTTGATGATGGCCATTCTGACTGGAGTGAGGTGATACCTCATTGTAGTTTTGAATTTTATATTTGTAATATAGTCTGATTTGCATTTCTCTAATGATTAGTGATGTTGAGCATCCTTTCATGTGTTTGTTGGCAATCTGTATATCTTCTTTGGAAAAATGTCTGTTTAGGTCTTCTGCCCATTTGGGAATTGGGTTGTTTGTTTCCTTAACATTGAGCTGCATGAGCTGCTTGTATATTTTGGAGATTAATCCTTTGTCAGTTGCTACATTTGCAAATATTTTCTCCCATTCTGAGGGTTGTGTTTTCGTCTTGTTTATGGTTTCCTTTGCTGTGCAAAAGCTTTTAAGTTTCATTAGGTCCCATTTGTTTATTTTTGGTTTTATTTCCATTTCTCTAGGAAGTGGGTCAAAAAGGATCTTGCTGTGATTTATGTCATAGAGTGTTCTGCCTATGTTTTCTTCTGACAGTTTTATAGTGTCTGGCCTTACATTTAGGTCTTTAATCCATTTTGAGTTTATTTTTGTGTATGTTGTTAGGAAGTGTTCTAATTTCATTCCCTTACATGTAGCTGTCCAGTTTTCCCAGCACCACTTATTGAAGAGGCTGTCTTTTCTCCACTGTATATTCTTGCTTCCTTTATCAAATATAAGGTGACCATATGTGCATGGATTTTTCTCTGGGCTTTGTATCCTGTTCCATTGATCTATATTTCTCTTTTTGTGCCAGTACCATACTGTCTTGATGACTGTAGCTTTGTAATATAGCCTGAAGTCAGGGAGCCTGGTTCCTCCAGCTCCAGTTTTCTTTCTCAAGATTTCTTTGGCTATTCAGGGTCTTTTGTGTTTCCGTACAAATTGTGAAATTTTTTGTTCCAGTTCTGTGAAAAATGCCATTGGTAGTTTGATAGGGATTGCATTGAATCTGTAGATTGCTTTGGGTAGTATAGTCATTTTCACTCAAGATTTCTTTTTGATTTCCCTTTTGATTTCTTCTTCGACCCACTGGTTTTTCAAGAGTGTGTTGTTTAATTTTCACTGATCTGTGAATTTTTCAGTTTTTCTCCTCTTACTGTTTCTAGTTTTATTACATTGTGGTCAGAAAAGATAATTTGTATTATTTCAGTATTCTTACACTATCTAAGACTTATTTTGTGACCTAACATAATGATCTATTCTAGAGAATGTTCCACGTACACTTGAGAAAAATGTGTATTCTGCTGCTGTTAGATGAAATGTTCTGCATATCTAAGTCCATTGATTCTAAAATATAGTTGAAGTCCAGTGTTTTGTTATTAGTATTCTATCTGGATGATCTGTCCCTTCTTGAGAGTGGGGTATTGAAGTCCCCTACCATTACTGTATTATTGTCTATTTCTCCCTTCAGACCTGCATTTGCTTAATATATTTAGGCTCTCCAATATTGAATGCCTTTATATTTATGCAGTTGTTATATCCTCTTGATTAACTGACCTCTTTATCATTACATAATGACCTTCTTTGTCTCTTGTTAAACTTTTAAAATTAAAGTCTATTTTGTCTGGTGTAAGTGTAGCTGCCCCTGTTCTCTATTGGTTTTCCCTTGGATGGAATATCTTTTCCCATCCATTCACCTTGAGCCCATGTGTCCTTAAAGCTGAATTGAGTGTCTTTTAGGCAACATATAGTTGGGTCTTGTTTTTTTATCCATTCAGGCACTCTATATCTTTTTTTTTTTTTTTGAGGTACGTGGGCCTCTCACTGTTGTGGCCTCTTCCATTGCGGAGCACAGGCTCCGGACGCGCAGGCTCAGCGGCCGTGGCTCACGGGCCCAGCCGCCCCGCGGCATGTGGGATCTTCCCAGACCGGGGCACGAACCCACATCCCCTGCATCAGCAGGCAGACTCTCAACCACTGCGCCACCAGGGAAGCCCTATATCTTTTGATTAGAGAATTTAATCTATTTACATTTAAAGTAATTATTGGTAGGTAAAGACTTAACTCATGCCATCTTATTGTTTTCTGACCATTTTGTATTCCATTGTTTCTCCCTCTCTCGCTGTCTTCCATTATGAACTGATGATATTCAGTCGAGGTACGCTTTGATTCATTTTTTTTTTAATATTTTATGTGTCTCCTATAGGTTTTTGCTTCATGGTTACCATGAGGGTTAGTTACATGAAATATTTTATAGATGTAAGTCTATTTTAATCTGATGACAGCATAACTTCAATCAATACAAAAACTCTAGGGCTTCCCTGGTGGCACAGTGGTTGTGCATCTGCCTGCCAATGCAGGGGTCGCGGGTTCGTACCCTGGTCCGGGAAGATCCCACTTGCCACGGAGCGGCTGGGCCCGTGAGCCATGGCCACTGAGCCTGCACGTTCGGAGCCTGTGCTCCGCACTGGGAGAGGCCACAGCAGTGAGAGACCCGCGTAACACAAAACAAAACAAACAAAAAAAGACTGTATACTTTTACTCCTCCCCCACATTTTATGTTTTTGATTTCACAACTTATCTTTTTTTATAGTATGTATCCATTAACAAATTATTGTAGTTAAGAGTTATTTTTAATGCTTTTGTCCTTTTACTTTATATTATAATTAAGTGGTTAACTCAGCGTCATATTATAGTATTAGACTTTTCTGAACTTAGCTATATGCTTACCTTTACCAGTGTGTTGTACAATATATTTCCATTTGTTTTCATGTTACGAATTGGCATCCTTAAATTTCAGCTTGAAGAACTCCTTTCAGCATTTCTTTTAGGTGTATCAGTGATTTACTCCCTCAGTTTTTGTTTGGTTGGGAAAGTCTTTATCTTGCCTTCATTTCTGAAGGACACCTTTGTCAGGTAAAGTACTCCTGGTTGGCACTTTTTTCATTCAGTACTTTGAATATATCATCCCATTTTCTTTTTCCTTGCAAAGTTTCTACTGAGAAATACACATATAGTCTTATGGAGATTCACTTGTATGTAAAGATGTTTTTCGCTTGCTGCTTTTAAATTCTGTTTGATTTTAGGTAGCATATAGTTGGGTCAATCTTTTTAAATCCATCCTATGTCTTTTAATTGGTATATTTAGCACATTTACATTTAAACTGATTACTGATATTGTAGGGATTAAATCTGCCATTTTACTATTTGTTTTATGTAGTTCTTGTTCTTTTACTCTTTCCTAGTCTCCCTATGGGATACCTGAATATTTTTCTCTTTTTTAGTCTTCCTATGAGTTACTTGAACTTCAAGATTCTATATTGATTTACTTATAGTGTATCTTTCATAGTGGTTGGATTGAATGTTACAATAATGTGTAACTTATTACAGTCTAATAGTATTGACACGTTACTACTTTGAGTAAAGTATAGAAATCTTATTTCTAATTATGTCCCTTTAGCCTCTCCACTTTTTAAATATATTTGTATTAGCATTTCGTCTACATACATTGAATACTACATAATATGTTGCTATTATTTTTGTTTTAACTATCAAATACAATTTAAGAAACTCTTTAAGAGAATGATAATGTATTATATTTTTCCCTATGTTTATCCATTCCATTGATCTTTTCTTCTTGAAGTTCTGAGCTTTCTCCTGATTTCACTTACTTAGCCATTCTTTAAGGGTATGTCTGCTATGACAAATTAGGTTTCTTTTTTCTTTAATCTGAAAAACATCTTTATTACCCTTCATTCATACAGAATATGAAATGTGTGCCACTTCCTTATGGCCCCCATAGTTTCAGATGAGAAATCTACTGTCATTTGAATTTGTGTTCCCCTCTAGGTACTATGGCACTTTTCTTAGCTGTTTTTAAGACTTTTTTGTCTTTCATTTTCAGAGGTTATGATGTGTCTTGGTGTGGCTTTCTGTTACTTATTGGTTTAAGCAGATTCGTGAATCTATAGGTTTATGTATTTTGCCATGTTTGGGAAATCCTTTGACATAAATTTTTAAAATATTTTTTTTAATTTCCTGCTCTTTTTATCCTCTACTTCTGGAACTTTGATGATAGAAATGTCAGTAGTGTCTTTGTTACTGTTGTACAAGTCCCTATGGCACTGTTCTTGTCATTATTAGTCTTTTTTCTTTTTTGTTCATATTGCGTAAATTCTGTTGCTCTGTCTTCAATTTCACTATTCTATCTTCTGTTAAATTCACTCTGCTACTGAACCCCCTCAGTGAGATTTTAATTTCTTAATTTGTATTTTTTTTTTTTTTTTTGGCCACACCACGTGACATGTGGGATTTTAGTTCCCCGAGCAGGGATCAAACCTGTGCCCCCTGCATTGGAAGTGTGGAGTCTTAATCACTGGACTGTCAGGGAAGTCTCAGATTTTAATTTCTATTGTTTTGTGTTTTTTTTTTTTACCCCATTCTATGACTTACATATGGTTCTTTTTTTATAATTTCAATTTGTTTCCTAAAATTTTTAAAAATTTTTCATTCGTTTCAGGGGAATTCACAATTTCTTGTTGAAGCAATCTTATGATGGATATTTTAAAATCTTTGACAGATAATTCCAATAATTGATTCATCTTTTTATTAGAATCGGTTGCTTGTCTCTTCTTATCCAGTTTGTGATTTTCCTGCTTATTGGTATGATTAATTTTATTTGACTTTACCCTGAACAGACTTTATATGGACTTTTAAAAATAGACATTTGAAATAAAATATTTTATTTTAGTAAGAAGTGTCCCGGTTTAAATTTGATGTGTAGATACTGGCCCATTTTGTAGGCTGTGTTTCCAAATGCAAGATAGTTTTCAGAGACCTTGTGGTGCTATTTTATTTTATTTATTTATTTATTTTGTTTTGTTTTGTTTAACATCTTTATTGGAGTATTATGGTAGTTCTATTTTTAGTTTTTTAAGGATCCTCCATACTGTTCTCCATAGTGGCTGTATCAATTTACATTCTCACCAACAGTGCAAGAGGGTTCTCTTTTCTCCACACCCTCTCCAGAAATTGCTGTGGTATTTTAATCAGCTTGGTTCTTACTTGAGAGTTCCTGACTGATCCCTGCTGGTGCCATCTGCAAGGTGTGAAAGGCCCTTCGCTGAGTTGCCTGTTGTCACTAGTAAGGATGTGGAATTCTGGATGTGTGGGATAGAAAGTGTTGTCCCTTGTCTGTGTTCTCTGCCCACCTGGTAATGGCAGGTGTAGGGCAGGAGATGGATAACCTACTTGGGATCCACTGACGTCATCACTGCAAGTGTATTAGGCCACCATTCCTGATGGGGGATGTATTGGTCTTTCTGGGTTCAATGATGCCACAAAGGTCCTCACCACTTGGCTGTGGGTAGATATTGGAAATAAGGCTGCCCTCATGTCCCTGCTGGGCTTTCCTTTTCCCGATCCTTAGGCAAGAGAGAGTAGGCTTTTCTCATTTGTTTGCTTGCTTCTTTGTTTGTATGTACCTATTGGTATTTCTGGCTTATGGCCTGACCCCAGTCTAAGATATGTAAGAAGTAAAGGGGAAACCCTTGGAACTCACTGTGGTATCATCCTTCAAATCCTGAGTTACCTAACCTTTCTACCAATCTACCTTTTTCTTTCCACATTTCCAGTTTTTTTATGATTATCTCTTGAATTATTTCCAGGATATTTGGAGGGGAGAACAGAGAAAAGTGAGTATATACTGTCTTGTCTGGGACCACATGTCTAAATATGACTTTTGATACCAAATGATAGCAGTGCTTTAAAGCTTAAGACTATTTTTCCATACATTCTTTCTGTTGCATCTGCCAACACTCTGTAAGGTAGGTAGAGATTTTTAACATCAATTTTTTTAGATAATGATGCTGTAGTCAAAAGATTTTAAGGGCTTTATCCAATATGAGTATAGAGAAATTGAGGCTTGAATTAAGCGACCTGAGTTTAAGACAGATCTCCATGTTATGCCCATCTTGTAATACTATTAGATACTTTAGCTAGAGACTTTAAGCCCTAAAAATATACTAAGGGAAACTCATTACGAATATTTTACTTTAAAATTTTGTATTTAAAATAAATAAAAAGGAATTTTTTTCATATATTCTCAGTATTTTCCCTTGGCCATCATATCTGTAAATAGACCAATCAGTATAATTTTATGATCAAAGAATTTTAATGTCATGTGACTTATGTTCTTAAATTAACAGAGTGAAATCAGCTCTCTGAAAGATATCTTTAAATGAATATTGATTTATATTCTGTCTTCTTCAATTAAAAAAAAACAAGCTTCTGCTGTTTTTTATGCCTTCACAATTTCTAAAAATGTTCGCTACAGTCCACATAATGTTGGAACAGTTTCTCTTAGAGCTAAATGTGGGTTTCTGTCAGTTCCACTTTGAGGCATGGCATTATGTGTCCCTCAGTGGTTAGATCTGTTGACCAACACAGAAGACAAAACAGAAAGGTGAAACACTGATCTAATTATTACAAGCAAGTTCTTTCAGAAGTGGGAGAAACAGATCCAGATCATCAATCCTAAGCCAGATAATTGAACATTAACTATGGATTACAGTTGAAAATTTTAAAAATAACAACAAAAAAAAAACTAAGGGAGGCTTGATCTCAGTTGCTTAGGTAAGATGATCTGATTTCCCTGTTAATACATGTAATTTTAAGGTTTCCTAAGTGCTATGTTTCACCAAGCAATCCTTTCCAAAGCTGATGGCTATAACAAAGCAAACTTTTTTTAAGCTAGTTAGGATAAAAAATGAACATTTATGATATAATCCAATGCATGATTGTGGCCTAACCGCCAGGCCTCTCACAGTGTCTGTATATGCTCAGTGGGACCACACAGTTATAGTTAAGGGCCTTTCCATGTTACTATTAAAAACCCATCTCTTAAAGGAATTATGTTTCCAAGAGCTCAAGATTTTATGTGCTCTTTGGGAGAACAATTTTAGCTTGAAAAGTTGCCTTCAGAAAAACAAGGGGGCAAACATTATTTGGTGTTTTAATACCAAATCTATGTAAGGAACCCAAATAGATTTAGAACCACTATTACCAAGACACCACTTCAAGTTAGCAATACAAAATCAATTTGAAATTTTATTGATTTTATTTGTTCTTGAACTTCTTACTAATAAGTGATAAATCATGCATATTATATTAGTGTTCTGACCCATAAAACTAAATCTTGTCATTTTATATTGGTTTCATGATATTTCTTTCATTTTTAAAAGTTTTATGTCTCTTCTCCCACATTATTTTTTCAACTTATTCTAACTTGTATCCTTTCTCTTTGCCTTCATACTTGTTTGCTTAACCCAGATCTTTCCTTTGAGGCTGTTTTACTCAGTGCTCCAGTGCTTTGAAGCTACAGAAAAGTGACCCTTTCCCTCTGATTCTAGTACTCAGTTCTTATGTATCATAAATCATTTTTCTTCCTTTAAGGTAGATTATCTACCTGCAAAGAAGTTTAGACCATTCTTCCATATGACAAATATTTATTGGATAGCCACTTTGCTGGTAGAATTGAGTTATGAACCTTGAAAAATGCAAATAAATGCAACACCTGAACCCATTCTTCAAAGGAGCAGTATTGTTGAGAAGATACTACGTTAAGCTTTAAAATAATGAGGAAAGTTTAGTAAAGGTGTGAGAAAGCATCCATCATACAAGAGAAAAATAAAAGACAACCATCTGTAAACAGGAATATCAGGGAAGGCTGGGTGATAGACCTGGAATTTGAGCAGAATTTTGATAGATGATTGGATTCACAGTCATTCTTAAATGTTCAGCTCCTGCTGAATTGCTTCATTTGGTGACCTCTTTTCTCTTTACTCCTTCTCCCTGGGTTGTTGCTCCTATTTCCATGGTTGTACCTCCCATCTGCATGTCGATGAATCTCCATTTTTCCTTTCAACTCTGATTAAATCTGTCTGCTATGGTAAATACACACAAGTGTTATACTCATTTCTGATTACTCCATTAGCTTTTGTTTCTATTATGCTATTATTGCTTAGGTAATGCTAGATAGTTCTATCCTCGACTCCTACTCCAACCAGGTCTGTGTTTGTTATGTTATTTTTCCTTTTACTTTCTTCTTTGAGACTTGCAAAACCCATCCTTTCTATTACTAAACTGTTATTCTTACATGTGTTCTTTTAATCTTTAGTCTATACTTTCTCCATGAAATGCTTCATGCAGGAAAATATATCTTATACTTTATGACATTTATTCTCTGAAAAATGTCTTTTTTGGAATGGATATCCCCTTTCACTACTCACATAATGTACATTCCTGCTCTTCTCTCTCTCCGTGCTTTTCATATTCAAAATAAATCCAGGGTTTATTTTTTCGTATTTAAGGTTATGCATGGTTTCTGTCTCACTCCATTTGATTCATTTTTCTTGGGAACACTGCCAGATGTTGTTATTATTTTCTCTATTCCACTCTGATTACTAATATTTATTTTAAAAACAAAAAACAAAAACCCCACAAGAGTCAGATAAGCATTCTTGGATCTTCCTTAAGAATAAAGTTCAAAAAGGTCCAAGTACCAGCTTGGTATATTGAGAGAACATAGATTTAACCCCCAGACACTGAGGGAGCTCCTGATAAAATCATGACCTAAGAAAGGGTCATATGAGCATATACCTTGAAGTAACATGAGCATCTTGGACATCATAGTATTTTTTTATTTTACAACAAAAAATGTTAGCTTCCAGTAGTTTAAGAGGATTTTCAACAGGAACATCAGGGTACTCTCCCTTGAATTGAGTTCCCTATGACTGTGTTAACACATTTTAAGTTTAATAAATCTTATACACGCTATATTTTCTGTGAAAAAAATGTGTTACATCTGTTTCTCCCTCTTAAATGGAGAAATTACCTTTAACTTCTACATGTGGAAGATTGTATGTCTTCATCAGTACCTGTATGGGTTGATGTTCCCCTAATTTTATTTGTCCACTTGCCATTCAGGTTCCACTGAGAACATGATTTATTTTGTACAGGGCATCTGTCCTTATAGAAATGGAAGCTTGGCTGAGGCTTATTTAGAATGTGTACATCTCCCTGCGAATTTTAAAAGTGTGTTTCTTCTTACTTTGTCTCACAACAGGGGCTTGGCAATTTTCAATCACTGTTCATATTTAATTAGAATCCTAGTGCCTGGAGCCATGTCATATTAGCTCTTTCCCAGCATAATTTCAAAATTACCTTTTCCACCCATTTGAAACTCAGCTTTGTGAGTTTTCGTGAGAACATAACTGAATGATGATACCATTTCTCAAGTTGATGTACTGTCATACAGATTCTTTTTTTTATCATCTTCATATAACTCATAACTCACAACTAACCAGATGCCTGATACCCTAAAATCAATGGATTCCTCTCCAAAATTTGTCGGGAAACAGCCCAGTTTGCAGGTAAATAGATACGTGTGATAGTTGCTTGTTTTTCTCAAATAGGGTAGTATTCCCATTGTTTTGTTCTCATAATAATGTCAGTGTATGGGATAGTATCTGAGGAAACCTTTGTAAATGGTAAGGCACTAAAGCACATAAGTTGATGTTGCTATCGTGGTAATGTAGGGTGTGTAAATTGATATGTGCTAGAGACTGTTCCCTGGTGATAAGAGGGGCTCAGACGCTGATTTAAAAAGCAAAGCATTGAGTTCAAGGAGGTTTTACCTATTACATGGCTTCTTCACCTGTTGTATGTATCTAATCAAAGAGCTCATTTAACATCTATCCTCACTCCCTTTCTTCTCTCTCTTCTTTCCCCCCACTTCTGGGTTCTTTCACGTAACAGCTTGTGACTTAGAGCTTTCTATTTGCAAGTTTATTTGGAGTAAGGAAAGTTGAAGAGATATTGTGTTTAGATCTCCAAAGAAAACCATTGTATCCATGTATGATTATATGAGAAATAAATATAGTAAGTGTGTGTGTGTGTGTGTGTGTGTGTGTGTATGTATGTCTGTGTCTGTGTCTGTGTGTGTAGTGTATCAGGGGGCACAGTGAAATAATATGGCATAAGAGATGCATCTGGGTAAATTAGGGAGGACTTCTTTTACAAGATGGACTTTTGTGCTACGTTTTTAAAAGGACTGAAGAGGTATGCCATGACAGAAAGAGGAAAAGCAAAAGAAACATGTTTTACATGTGGTTTGACTTGAGGAAGATTTGTGGTGGAAGAGAGCAAGCAGTTTTCCTGACTAAAGCTAAGATTTAAGCAAGTACTGTCATATGTTAAATATAAAGGTAAATGATCAGAGTGAGAGAAAAGGCAGAAATGTTATAAAGTCGGAGGAGATTGAGGCAAGTACTTGTATGCCATCAAGAAAAATAAACAGATAAATTTTCTTATCCTAAGTTTGATGGCCTTAAGCTGTAGAAAATGTAGTTCAGACCGTAACCAAGAAGCTTACAGGTTAGTTGAGGAATAGCTAAGAAATGGGACAAGATGGTTACAATCCAAAGACATAAAATGGGTTCCTGTTACAGGCTCTGTGATCTTATACCTCAGCTGATTTTGTAGGTTTTTGTTGTTTACAAGACCTATTTATTTTCTAAAGCATTTTCACAGATGTGAAATTATTTCCTAGTAAGCACTCCATAAAATAGTAAAAATTAATGTTCTCATTAAGAGACCAAGGCCTAGAGTTACAGTGATTTATCCACACCAGCTACTGGTAGATCTGTTAATCCTTCCCTTGTGACTCTTCAGTTAGTGACCTTTCCCCCTAAAACACTGCCACTAAGCATGGTGTGAAGCCCAGGGGTAAATACCATCAAAAGTCTCTGGGATTTATAATCCTCATGTCTCCTCTCCTAAAAGATGCCAAGCATCAGTACCATTGTAGCAATCATGAACAGGAACTTAGAACAAGAACAACAGCATTGTTATGCTAATTAACATCATTGCACAACTTGGGAATTCATGCTTAGAAGAATGCTTGAGTACTCTGCCAACATTCCACTGGGTTTGTAACATCCCATTAATAAGTGGAATGGGATTGTGATTACCATTTGCTAGTATCTGTCAGCACTCATGGTACCTGCCATTCTTAGAAATACAGCATTCCCTAAAGAATGGTAAAGCTGTTTTAAACTTATTAAATGTTTAGCTCGCTTCATGGGCAATATGCTATCCTTCAAAGAAAAGTTTTCTTATTAAGAAGGTGTTTATTGACTCCTTAACTGACACAAGGTAGATAGATCTATTAAATATTATTTACTGCTCTTTGGTTCCATAGTCCCTGCTGTCTATATTTGTCTTGTCTTGAAAGTTGTTGCCTTTTATTCAGAGGATGTTTTAATGCTGTGTATGGTATATGTATAAAAATTCGTAGACAAATCTAGCAAAGAAATAACTATTAATTTTTTTAACTAAGTCTGAGGTAGACATTTTAACATATTAATGTAGATCGGGGAACTAAATTTTCCACAAAAGCAAATTCATTATAGCAGCAAAAATGGTGATGAAATATGTAGTTGAGAGGATAAAGAGATGATCATCTTCCAGCCTAGTTATTGTAATGATTTAATACTGTCCGGATAGTGCTGCACCATGTGACTACAGAGAGGAAACCTAGCACAGCAAGCAAGAATGTGGACTCTCTCTGGAGCCACACTGCGTGGGTGCAGACCCTGGTTCAGCCATTTATTGTCTATATGAACTTGGGCAAATTACTGAACCTCTGGGTACCTCAGTTTCCGCATCTATAAATAGAAGTAAAAATTAATCTTCCTCACAGGCTGCTGTGAAGATTGAATGTATTAATATATTTAAAGTGCCTATATCAGTGCCTGACATATAATAAATACTGTATAAGTAATTCCTCTTATTACTATTAAGCAAAATAGTGTTTCCTCGGACTCCAATGTGGAAGAAAATACTTTGAAATTTCCTGAAAAATATGTTTAATCATAAATAAAACCCACAGAGTTGATTTCAATACATTCATGTTATCTACCATTACTTTTATGTTACTACTTTTATTATTAATAGCTTCCAAGCATCGCGTAATTAGTGTGTGCCAAGCATTACATATATTATCCCATTTAACCCCCGCAGTAGCTCAGTGAGATGCGTGCCATTATCCCCATTTTATAGAAAAGGAAACTTGTGATTAGTTCTTTCTTCTAATAAACTTAGAAAATATAAAAGAAGACTTAGAAAATAAAATCTAGGCAAATGTAGCTCCATTCATGTCAGCCTTTTCTTCTCATTTCCCTCTCCATTTTAATTGTCTTGGTAGTAGCGCTGAAATAGCACAGTGTACTTCCTTTTATAAAAGAGCAGCAGATGGTAACATACTAAATGTGGTCTCCTTAATGAAATAAAGTTGATTAAAAAATTCACCTTTCTAAAAAATAATTCACTTCTGATGTCATATAATCAGTCCTCCAGTTCACTTTGGGCGTGAGATGATTAAAAACCAATATAAATTTTCCATTCTTAGGTGAGCACAAGATATGTTTTACTGCTGCCACAGAATACAAAGCATCTTATTAAATTGCACAAAAGATCATTTAATGAATAATTTAATGAATGTTAGAACCTTTATAAAGATGCCCTTGGTTTAATTTTGCCGAGGACTGTTTCATTGTTCCTTTCATATTGTACTTTTCCTCTGGTCAAATTTTAGGCTTACCTTAAAGACATGTTAACATGCATCTTATGCTAATTTTATGTATCCTGAGCTTGACAATAAAACTGAGCTTATTGTATTTTTCCCTTGGTTCCTGGTAACATAAATAAATTATCATTTCTCTGTCTCTCTCTGTGTTCTATGGAAGCAGAAATTTTAGTGGCTGACCCAAATTGCTTCACAAGTCCATGTAGTTTTTGTAACATCCTTAAAGCAGAAGATTTATATGTTTTTGATCATCACATGTTCAAAATTATCTAGAGCACTGATTATGTTGCATCACAAGTGAATTATGAAAAGAAAGGTTAACTATGTTGACCAACTTTATTCCATTAAGAAGAAAAAAAATACGGGGTCTTTTAAATATTTTTCTATAGCCACTCATTCGTAATCCCAACCACTAAATAAAGGAGAAACGAAGCATTAATTCATATAAATATGTTCCAGCCAATGTATTATTAATTCTGTCCCAATTTCCTACTAATTCTAATTTTTAAGTTGAACGGTGCTGATTAACATATTTTTATTGTTTAATGAATGTGGTAGATGTAAATGACAAATTCCACAGCTGAGTAACAAGGTAGAAAATGTAGAATTTTTTTTTAAAGTGAGAGAATAATAATCTCTCTTTAAGTTCAGTTCCCTTTGGGTCAACAATGATTTCTCCACCTGCCTCACGCCAGTCACGGAGTCAGAGGCTTAGACTGAAGAGATGGGAAAAAAATGGCCCTCACGGTCGTTTTACATCCTATTAATGAGACAAACAAATGTTTGGAACTTTTCAGTGCAAAATGGTAGAGACTGATTTTCACAGGGGGCTTAGGGAACAGAGGAGGAAGACTGAAGGCATCCAGAGCATTTTGTAATTTCTGCATGACTTTCATTGACTGCGCCTTAGTTTTAAAGCACCATACTAGGCACAGGGTGGAAACCATGCCAACAAAAATCACATAGAGGGTGTTTCTGGGATGGATGCAGGGAAGTAAATAAGGAATATATAAGGGTGAACTGAGAACATCTCTAAAAAGGTAATTGAGAGAAATAAAGTCAACTATTTCTGTCCGGAGTTTACGAAGGTGTTTGCACAGAATAAATAAGAAAAATAATGTTTTGTGATGCTTTTTCCCATATGGTCCTTGTCTCTAATGGTTCTAATTCTAGGCTATTTCACAAATATTGATCAGTTTCTTTAGTTTGTGCAAGTCTAAATTTAGTTTTATATAGAAATTAATGGATGATGTGCCTCGTTTTCAGAGGTTATTCATATTTGTATAAGATAATAAATGGATTATATATCATGAACTATATCTAAATTTGTTCCCTGAAAATCTGTAGTTCCCCAGAGAATTGAGTGTTACTGTTCATTTGTTTACCTGTTTATTGTTTGTTTAACCTTGACTTATTCAAAACAGGAAGTTTGTTTAGTCAAGGAGTATTGAATAATCATTCTCTTGTAGCTTTTGACCATTATTCTGCCTACCTATGTGTGATTTTGCTATTGTTATCTTCTGACTTGGCTTCATTGTGTCACCTCTGCCTGATTTCTATCTCAGTCAGATTTATTAGCTGCAAGCAGCAGTGTTCTCTCCCTCAAGTCTGTCACAGAGAGAAAGAGCCAAGCTGTTAGAAGCATCCTTCACTTTTAACCTCCCAATTGTGGTCTGGCAATCGATAGCTATATACTTTCATGGACATTTTTTTTTTCCTGTTAAAAAGCAAAGTCAATAATATTAAATAACTCAACTTAGAGAAAGTTATTATTTAAGACAGCTATTAGAAAAATAATTATTTTAATTCTAATGTCAGTATAGTATAATTGAAATGATTTTTCAGTGGTTTAAAAGAGATGGTGTGTGTGAGATAATTTTTTAAAATGCAGATCCTTATATAAAAGCAAGAATGACAAAAGAACAGCCAGCAGACTTTATATGCATGTATAATGTACATGCATATGTATAATTTATACGTCGATATACACAGATATAATAATGTGAACATCTTCAATTTTCACAGTCTCTACCACTCCCTAATCTACTACATCCAAGCTATTTTACACATTTTTATTACCTGCCTGGACCAGTAGCCATTGGAGTCTGTGTCCTCTGAGAAAGGGAGGTGATGGAGAAGAGATCTAGTGTTTGCCTACTATGTGTCAGGTTCTGTAGTAGGAACTTTCCATGGATTATCTTAAATCTCATAAAACTCTGTGATGCAGTGATTATAATCCCCGTTTTACAGATAAGATAATAGTCTCTGAGAATTTAATAACTGGCCCAAAATCACACTAAGTAGAAGTCAACAACCAAGATTTTTGTTGTTTCGTTTGCTTTGTATTCTTGTTTGAATAGGTAATTTACTATTGATACATAGCCCAAAATGGATAAGCAGTGAAAATTTTCACCCCCTCCTTCTGTCCCTTTGCTGCCCATTTTCCTTTCTCAGAAATAACCAAATTTATTGGTGTCTTACATATTCTTCTATAGATATGTTTTATTCATAAACAAGTAAAAGAATATCCTATGTCAATTTATATAGAGTTTTGTTTTTCAGTAAAACATAGTGGTTTCAATATATACACATATCATATCATCACATTGTACACCTTAAATATATACAATTTTTGTTTGTTGGTTATACTTCAATAAAGCTGGAAAAAATAGTTTTATAAATAAATAAAATAAATGATAGTGTTTTAAATAAAAGTGTTCATTCTAAGATCTTAGCATACTTTATTTGCTCATTTAGGTTGTTTCCAAATTGTGTTATTAAAATTTTTACTACAGTGGATAAATCCAGTATATAAGTAATTTCACATATATACAGTTAGAAAGAGTTCAATTTGCAAATACAAAATTCAGTTTAGTATATGATGCAGGCAGTATTTCATACTAGAAGTGAAAGGATAGATTTTTCAATAGGTAAAACTGAGACAAGTGGATTGGCATTTGAAAAAAAAACTGAATTCTCATGTTTTATCTAGTATACCTCTCTGACAATAATAATATCCTATAAATATATTGTTGGAGCTTTCTAGATATATGTTCATTTCAGTTCTAACATCCATTTCTCAGATCCCATCAGTTTAATTTCCAGTGCTACAAATAATATTTTGTTTTAATTAAACTCTCTATTGCTTGGCAAGGTGTCTGAGCATATCAATTAGCCAATTAGTTCTGATCAGTGAAGTGTCTCTTTGGCTCTGTTTCCACCAGGGCACGGCCATGCTCACAAAGGACCACCTCTTCGGATTAGAGGCTGAGGCATCTCTCTGTGTCCTAAGGCCAATTCCTTAAGGGTTATTGTTAGGATTAAGTGAGTTAATAATGTAAAACTGAACGGCTGTCAATTAGCATGGAGAAAACACTTCAAACACGTAATAGAGAAACAGTGTATCAGTGGTTACATGTGCAGACCTAGGAGCCTGGGTTTGTATCTCATCACTGTCACCTGTTAGCTGTGTAACCTGTGGCAGATTTCTTAACTTGTTTGTGCCTCAATTTCTTTACCTATAAAATGGGAATAATAATACAGCCTACCTCCAAGGATGCCACTGGCTTACTCTGTGCCTTTGTGTGAATTCGGAAAAAGATAGACATCTGATAATTTTGCAAACTAAAGGTGTCTTTATGTGAGGAAATAGGAGCCCCTTCATTCCCAGACCAGAGCAAGGGCAGGATGCACTAACCACCGGCAGGATTTTAGCCCCGGTCCTCACTGTCTGCCATGTGCCTTTGGCAATTCGATAGCACAACCTTTCACCACGATCATGTCTACAGTGTAGTATTTTTCAGTGAGTTGACACCTATATATTCAATGAGTATATTCAATGAGTTAATACCTATAAACACTTAGAACTATGCTCAGCACATAGTATGTCCTCAGTAAGTACTAGCTGTTCTCCCATCTACCTAGTCCTTCTCCACAGTTTATTTCCCAACTAGGTTTTCCCACTAACCGCCAACTTCAGCACCATCTTATTTCAAAGCCCAGAAGGCAGGTAGAGAGCTTTTCCTAATTCCTCCTTTTTATAGTCACCACCTGTTTTAATTCTTTGTAAGCCTGTTTATACCTGATGTAATCCAAACAGTTAACTTATAGGGGCATACATACGACACACACACACTTTTTTCTCCTTTGGGTCAAGTTTGAATTGACTCAGACACCGAACTTAAAACATCTACTGAATTCCCAGTTTGTACTCATACCTGGGCCTGAGTGAGGTCCTTCCAATGCAATGTTGAATGAGACAGAATTGGAGTTCTTTCTAGAGGAATAAAGTCAGTTATTACAGTTCAGCGTGGAGCACGGGGCAGGGGCTGATCAGACAGCGAGTTGGGAACAATTTCTAAGGGAAGAACTGGAAAAGGAAAGTTCAGGCAGGACAAAAGTATAGAGGCCTTAACCAAGTCCATTTCCCTGGGCAGAGGCTTTGAGTAGTAGGGAGAAAGTTAAGAGAGATTGAAACCAGGTTGGGGTGGGTCATGAAAAAGGTCAGGATAAATATTTAGAAGTTGATCCTGTACATAAGAGAGAGCAATTTGAGTAGCTTGTGCTAAAGTTCATCTCTCTGAAACTGTATTGAGGATATAATTTTGTGGCTGAGTCGCATAGACTAAGTTGGAGCAAAGAAATGATGGCAGTAGGCCACTCGAGATAAGGAACCTGAAGTGAGAGATATTATGAAGGAGGAAATGGTGTGGTTTGAAGATTTGACTGGATGATAATGGGGCTGGCTGACATTTTAACTGTGAAAGTTAAGCAGAGAAATTATAACCAAGGGATGACATACATTTTTCTTTCATGCCTTGAATTTAGGGCTCTTTTCGTAAGGAGTTATTTGATTTCTCTTTCAGAAAAGAAACGATATTTCTCAGGCCCTGGTGGTCTGGAAGAAACCTCAGATTTTCTAGGTTCGGGCAAAACAACTTAGAGGAATCTTTTGTGTGTGATAGTTTACATCTTTTCATGATTATCTCCTTATCCATGCCACATGGGACACCTCTAAATGTTTGAAACAGCAACTTCTCCAGAGAACAACCTAAGGATTTTTCATAATGAAACACATCTGTTAACAGCTTGATAAACCATATTGTGCAAGGTGAATCTCATACATTATAGTTCAGGAACGTGGCACAAGTCCCCCATCTATATAGAAAGTCTATACATGCCTATTGCTATCTTGTAAGAGAAGTATCTACAAATTAAGGTTCATATGCTAGTAAATCTGTCCCAGTTTATGAAGACTTTCAATGACCTACCTACAAACACCTGCTCATGTCACTACAAATTGGGTTAGTATGTATGCATTTTGAAGCCTAGATTTACTGAATCTCATTAGATTAATATTGAGGGCACTGAAAACATATTTCTTTACTTGACAGATCTCTTGTATTTATCCCCAGGTTAACTATAGTCATTTTGGATTTTTTTATATTGGGTAATATGTCCAATTAGTATTCTGAAATAATAATATGAAGAATATGAAATCATAATAAGCTTTTACCATAAAAGCAAAGTTATGACAAGCACTATGGAAGTATTACAGAATTTATAAAATTATTCCTGAGGGTTGCTAGTAATGGGATTAAAGCTCAGAATAAGATACACATACTTGCCTCTACCTCTTCCTTTAGTAGTTCTTAAAACTATAAAGGATACTATCGTCATTTGAAAACTTTAAGCGCCATTCAGGATGACTTGACAGAAACTGAGAAAGCTATTTATTTGATGTATCACTTGTGAAAAAAATCAAATACTTATTTCATTTTGTGAAAAAATGTGTTTTCTCCAGGATGGAAAAATAAGCTATGCAAATTTTGTGGGCCATTAACATACGCAGAACAATTTTTTCTAGAATTTGGCCTGAAGAATAATATTGCCTCTTATTTCACTTTCTCAATTCTCTTGAAAATGAATTAAGTTTTAGGAGCACTTTTGAATTTTATTTATTCTTGAATCTTAGAGAATTCCAACCCTCAAATTGTAGGGTCAGAATAAGAATCTGAAAAAGGAGACATGGTAATGGCCAAAGGCATAGGAGGAATACAGCAGGAGTGTTGACACAAAAGCCAGAGAGGCTTCCAAAAGTAAGAATTCATCAATAATGATAAATGCTGCAGTGCAGTCAGGTAGGATGTGACCGAAAAATTGCCCACTGGATTTTGCAACAAAAAAGTTATTAGTACATTTGGCAGGAGTGAATTCTTGGAATGTCAGGAGTTAGAAGCTAAAATGAAGTGAGTTGAAACATGAGGAGGAGATTATCAAGGTGTCTTAAGGTCATGGCAAACCAAAGAATTTCTTTTTTTTTAAGAATTTCTGACATAACTGTGTTGCTAAAAATGCTCCAAGGATGACGATAGTCATGATGATGATGATGATGATGACAAAGATGGCAATGATGATGGTATTTAAGATTTCCTGAGCATCTCCAGGATACCAGACACTGCAATAAACACTTTACGTATATTGTCTCTTATAACCTTCACAGCAAACACTTTACATGTAAATGAGACATTAATAAGTTAGCTCACTCTGCTTTCTTCTGTTTGTTTCCCTTGATGCCTGCCTGCCTACCTTCCTTCCTTTCCTTCCTGTAATGTCTAGCACACATCTATTTAACTCTTTTTAGATTCTAGGTAGTTTGTTATATGCAAGAAATACAGTAGTGACAGAAACACTACTTAGTATGTATAGTAGACGTGAAAAATAATGACAGTCTTTATTCTTCTTTGCTTCTTGAACAAAAGTCTTTTCTTGATTACTTTCATTTTCTCTAACCCATCACTTTCTCCATATCAAACTACCTCCGTTTGCTAGGGAGAGTTTCCCTGAATGCTATTCTTACTTCCTCGCTCTCCCTCTTACATGCCAGGATCTTGCATAGTAGCTTGTACTCCCAGATGTTTAATTTTCTGTGAAGGCCATACAGTTAACACATATTTAAACTTCTCCGAGAAAGCCACTGTGTTTAACACGCGAGGGCTTGGGGTGTCATTATTAGAACAAATCCACATGAGAGTGGTGAAGACAAAGCTTTTTGCAACCTCTCCCTCTGGATTGGTTCTTCTAACATCCTAGCCCAGGAACTTCAAAAACGTCTTTAATATTGCTATCTTATTTTGTGAAATCTGTTCTTAAATCTCCTTACTTTCTTCTATATGTTTCTCCCATATTTGTCTTTTCTGTCACAAGCAGCCCTCAGCAGACACTATAATATTGCATATGCCTAGTTGCTATTACTCCTACTTTCAGCATACAGCCTTCCCAAACATCCTCATCATGGTGGCCAGCAGTCCTTCTCAACACGTCTCTTTGGGAACAGCCCCACCCCCTCCCAGAAGACCATAGGCACCAGACCCTCTGTGTAAATTACACCAGGTCCCATCCCTTTGTAGTCAAAAGTCCAAAGTGGGCCCAGATAACATTGTTTATAAGCGGTTATTTAGCAGTAGCTCTGTGAATATTCTGTACTTTATTGACTCCATCTCTGATTTTAAATCCACCTGTCTCTCAGTTTTAGGAACCTTGTAGAAAGTTATAGCCAAGCATCATTTTTGTGGGCTGAGTGGTGGCAGAGTATGCTTGTGTTGCATTTGAAATTCTGCCATCAGCACACCAAAGACTACATTTTCAGGAACCATGATGGTTTATCAAGGCCGGAGACTTTTTGCTCTCCCTCTCCCCTACATGCTGTGCTTTTGAATACAGCCTTCATGCAGCAGCTTTACAATTTTATGCAAATCTTCAAGGAAAATTTTGATTCTGCTTGTTTTGGAAAATATTCATCATTGATTTAATAGGTAAATTGGTAAGGGCTTTTAATCACATTTTGGGAAAGTATTCTGCTAAAATTATGTCCATTGATTGGCTCCCAGTAAATCAATATTGAAATCAGAAGCATTTTCTTCATATTTAATGTAATGTATGACAATTTTAACGTATCTAGTACAATCCTCCTAGATGTAGCAACACATTTTTAATATTAAAATGCCTTGAGTTTTTTTCTCATCATTATTTCTGATGTGATTGATATATATATATATATATATATTTTTTTTTTTTTTGGTATGCGGGCCTCTCACTGTTGCGGCCTCTCCCGTTGCGG
>NW_020172463.1:1953095-1988978 GCF_003031525.2 Neophocaena asiaeorientalis asiaeorientalis | reverse complement strand
CAGGCGGACTCCCAACCACTGCGCCCCCAGGGAAGCCCTGATGTTATATTTTAAAGTCTCACTCCCAGGGTTCCCTGAGATCAAGAGAACTTGAAGTTTATCTCAAAATAATGATATATTTTCCATTGTTTCTATTTTTATGCCTTAATCCTGCTGTTGGACTTCAGTGCTTTTCTGCCACTTTCACTCTTGTGAGCAAAATAATTTGTTTATTCTGCGTAGCTTGTGGCAGAAGGATTTTTTCTTCAAAAATTTGAGTCATATGTGCTTGGGAATCAAGTTTGAAGCACATCTGACATTATAATAATTTAATTTTACATTATAATCATTTTTTTCTCTTTCCTTTTTATATCGTTTTCTTCAGTGAGATTTTGAAAAGCTCTAAATCCAAAATTAGGAAAAATCCTTGTTTTAGGCTGTACCAGCAACATAAAATTATTGTACTCTAAACTGGTTAATTCAGAAATTAAAGTTACACAAGCACAACATATGAAAATGCAGAAAAGCTGAATAAATCTGATTCTTCCAGCCAAGAGGAATAGTTTGCCCAACACACACATACATGAAAAGTGTCTTGGAATTTAAATTTTTTTTGTCTTTTTAATGCGTCAACCAAAAATGAATGCAGGGGCCTGCAAATAAGAAAAGAGTTTATTTGGGGTCTTAAGAATTGAGACACAGATTCAAGTAACCCTGAAAGAGTATTCCAGGGAAGCAAAAGAATCAGGGGCTTATAAAGACAAAAAGCCATGAGGTTGTTGAAAGTTGCCTGGTGAGAATTGTGATTAACTGATGCAAGTCCAAAAATAATTGTCCTTAAAGAATCGTGAGTTGTTTTAGGGTAGGGGTCCAATAAGTAGGTAGACTGTCATGAGTTGTTTTAGGCTAAGGGCCTAATAAATATCATGAGTTTCTGGCAGATGTTCTAGATGCCTTCATTAGGATAGTAAGTGGTCAAAGTTCAGATTCCATCCAGGCTGAACACATGCATAAATCACACTTCCTCAGTGGCCTCCTGGCTCCATTTTAGAGAGCTCTCTTAGCTATAACAGCCTCATTTTGATTTTCCTTTCACACGTCTCCTCACTCACTTATACTACACATCCAAATGTAAGCCAAAGAGGGAAACAGATCCTCTCTTAGAATGGCTTTTATTACAAAGCTATTTGAAGAGTTTAAGATGCTTCTTTATTGACCTAGCACAGAGTAAAAGTTCAAATATGTATTGAATGTAGTAGTGATAAATAGCATGATGGACAGACATGTAGTATGAAAGATGAGTGGAAAGATAGTAAAAGAAAAAAATTGAATGGGGAGGGATGGCAAGAGGAGAGGTAAATAGAAAGGCTGTTAAGAAGGATGGAGACAAGAAAACAAGAACGATAAAGAAATAGAAAGGTAGGGAGGTGTGTGCGCGCGCGCGTGTGTGTGTGTGTGTGTGTGTGTTTTCTCCCTGTGCTATGTGTTGGTAATTTAAATGTCAGTATTTTGAACACCAGTATATCATTGACAACGCAATCCCTTTAAGTTAGAATTTTCAAAATAACTAACCATCGCTTTGCAATGACAGAGTTTGTGAACCAATACTTTGTTTTGTTTTCATCTGGATGTAATAAACATGCATTTAAGTACAGAATTCTTTTCTTGATTGCTAAGACTGAGGAAGAAGGTATGATGCTAAAAGGCAGTTTCACAATGAATACGTGTGACTCCCATGAGTTGCTTCACTCCGCTGACTCACACACTCATATTCTTTCTGTAGGATGCCAGCAAACCTTCTCACTAGCCAACTAAATCTCAGACAACTATAGGATTTGTGTCTGGGAGTTTCTGAATAATTTATTTGAAAGAATAAGTATAATCACATGATGCCATATTAAATGATTGGTAGAGTGAACGCTAGCTGTGTATAGGGGCTGGATATCAAGTGGTTATTTTGTTTTGTTTCTCTAAAAACACTAGAGAATTTAGGCAAAATGAGATGCCCTGGGGAGCAACGCAGTGGATGTGCATCCCTGAAAAGTAATTTGGTGTTTGCAAAGTCTGCAGCAGTCATTATTTCTGCATTTCCCAAGATGACTGTGGCTATTCTAAATACTGATTTGGTTTAAATGTACTTCTATGTTTATCCTGTCAGTTTAAGGAAATGTAAAACATTCACCTTTTCAGAATCTAAAGGTCATTCCCAAATGCCATAGAGAATTTGAAAGCACTGAACTGTCTTAAAATCTTTGCTTATTCTTTGAAGTAGTAGCTTTAAAATAATTGTATACAGCATAGCTGGAAAACATTTGAGGAAGAACAATGCATACATGAAAATAAAGTATTCACCTAAGTTTTATGAAGTCATTGCACACTTAATTAAAGTAATCTTTATCTCTGCTGCTGTCAGTGCTCACTTAATAGGAAAATAGAGGAATATTACATTAGTGGAATGTGTCTCATATCAGTATATTTTCCAATATGCGTAAGTTTTAAGTAATTGAAAAGACCTTTGCTCTTAAGAGATTTTAGATATTCAGTCTCTGCATTTATAATTAATTTAAAGATTTCATTTTTAGAACCCTCATAGATGTGACTAAAAAGGAAAATGAGCCACAACCATGTTAATGCTACCCTTTGCTCAGAACTATCTACTCACCAGAGTTTATGCAAGGTCCAGCTAGGTAATCATGTGAAGATAAGGTTTCTGCGGCTAATTGGTTTTCCCCACTCCACAGGTTATTATGTAATTCCTAATGAAATTTTTATATTGATGAAGTTCAAAAACTGCCTTGTCATATCTCAAGGATTTTAATTGTCAATCTGGTATGCATTTATAAGACATGGCAGATTGGTGAAAAAGGAAAAGTAGTTTCCATTTTTACTTATAGAATATAAAAATTCTCAATTATAATTTCACTATTTAAGAAAGGCAAACATATTTTGTATGCTCTTTTATCAAACTGAATATATATTACCAATCAAGAACTTCTAAGTTAAACACAGAGCTATAGCTTCAATTGCTCTTACATTTGAAGTTTTAGATTTTTTCCTACTAGACACAGGCCAGAAAAAAGAATGAATCACTGATCAGCAGTTTCTTTTCCACTTCTCAGAAACAAAAAACAGATAAACATAACACTGACAAAACAAATACACAGATTGGTGCTCGAGAGATATAAATATATATATTCTGAACAGAAGATTTACCTTTTATCTTTATTATTATTAAATTATTACTCATATAACAAAGTGTAAGATGGAAAATGAAAAAGGATATATATGTGCATATATATATATGCACACACATCAATGTATTTGTATATATAGGTACATATATATATATACACAAAACCATATATAAAAACACATACATATGAACATTCTTCAGAATAAGAAGGGCATTCATAAAGCAGCATTTCCTAAGCAAAGTAGATGCCATGAGAGCCAACCAAGTGCCATTACTGTCAGTAACTGACTAGTTTGTTAACACCTAAAGAGGAGTAGGGGTAGTAGATTGAAAGAAACTCTTCCAGAAATCCCCGGACACAGCGAACTAAGAGAAAAGAGACGGTGCCCATTGCAGTTCACAGGGGTTCTGTGAGCTACTCTAAAGGCAATAATCTTATGATTCTAGAAATCTAATCTCCAAGAAAATTTTGCATTGATTTACAGATAATTACTAAATTTATGTCTCTTGCAAATGTGTTCATGCTTACATTAGTTGATATCTGCTGTAGGTAAAGGTAAATTGTCTCCTTTATTCAGAATACTGCAGAAGGGTTATTCAGCAAGCAATATGGCCATCGGAATGTTTTAAGCATGTGTCTGCATCATACCTTCTGCCAAGCTGCCTTTCCCTTCTTGTCTGTGAACTTCTTGTTTTTAAAACCCAGTTTGAATATATTATCTTCCTGGAAAATTTCTCTGGCTTATTTCCATCCCTACCTTCGTGGAGTTTATCATACCCTCCTCTCTGAGAACTCTGTAGTCTGTGTATCTTTTTATTGGTGCTGCCACTGCACTGCACTATATCCTTTTCACAAGTCTTTTTGTCCTAGCGTATGTTTAATAAACTTGTTGAATTTTGATTATTCAGTGAAATCCCTGAAAATAGGGAGTGAGGCTTACTGACCTCCCTTTTAGCAATGCCTGGCACAGAGCCTGATGTAGAATGTGTGCTCAATAATTATTTTTTAAATAAATGAATGAATGATGACTGTGACAGGCCCTGAGAAATACCATTTTCCTCCAGTTTCTTGAAAACGGAAGGATGCTTAACAGAATCAGGATTGTCACTTTAAAAGGATGTATAAAGGAGATGGACAGTAGAATGTTGGTTACCAGGGGCAGTGGGAAGGGGGAAATGGGGAGGTGTTGGTCAAGAGGTACAGAGTGTCAGTTATGCAAGATGAATAAGTTCTGAAGATCTAATGTACAACAGTATGACTGTAGTTAAGGATATTATATTGTATACTTGAAACTTGCTAAAACGGCAGATCTGAAGTGTTATCATCCCCCCCTGCCCCCCGAAAAAAAAAAAGGAAAGAAAATGATAACTTTGTGAGGTGAGGAATATGTTAATTAATTTGATTGTGGTATAGTATTTCACTACTAAATACATATATTATTTTTAATTCTCTATTATACCTCAGTAAAGCTGAGGGGGAAATGATGTTTAAAGAAGATAGAAAGTGGAATATGTCCCAAGATTAATATAGTGGCACAAATTTATAAAAAGTCATCATAAGCTGGGCTGACAAAAGATGTCATATCACTAATAACAATAACAAAAATCCCTCTTTATATCACGTATAGGAAGATACTCATCACCATTACAATGTTAAAGGGTGAAATAGCAAAACTCTGTGACTCCTGGTTTGTTGCATGTTTTTCTTTAAGGGAAACTGTCTTCACAGGGGAAAGACTAGGAAAAAAGTATGTCATGTAGAAAAAATTAAAACTCAAGTTGTCTAAATGAGTCTGTTAGCGTCAAGTTTACAAAGATGGCCCTGAGAACTGTCAAAAAATATCCAGTGGTCCTATTTGAAATAGTGCAAATTCCCAGACCCAGATGCTGGAAGTAATTGAAATGGGGAAATTATGAGTATCTTAACTGTTTCCTAAAGGAACAAATGAGTAGATTTTGTGAATGACAGATAGGTAGACTTGTCAAACTTTGAAAGAATAAACAAACAAGAACAAATTACTAAATAGATTATTTTAAAGCACTTAGCAAAGAATGTCGTGATCCTTAGGAGCCAGAATGACATCACTAAAAATAACAGATACCAAACTAACAATTATTTTGTGGTTAGGCTACTAGATTATGGCAAGAGAATACTATTAGCAGCCACCATTTAATAAGTTAACGGCCATGTGCCAGGTGCTGTGCTCAGCGTGATAGGTTTTGATTTTCATTAAGATACTAGCGTAATATCTCAGGTTATCTTTATGGGTGAGATAGAGAAATAGGGATTAAAAGATAGGCAAATTTAAAGCTGGTTGGAAAAGTGTACATAAAGAGACTTGATAGTCTGTAGTGAAATGGTGTTTTGCTATCCACGTTGTCATATTGCATTAATATTAGAAACAATGTAGGGAGTTCCTTGGTGGCCTAGATGGTTAGGATCCTGGGCTTTCACTGCCATGGCCTCGGTTCAATCCCTGGTTGGGGAACTGAGATATCCTGCAAGCCATACAGCAGGGCCAAAAAAAAAAAAAAGAAAGAAAGAAAGAAACAAGTTATATTGATTTGCAGTTGTCGGTGGCTCAGAGCTGGGAATTATAACTACTAATAATTATAGAATGACGGAATCAAGATTTCCAAACTACTCAGTATGAAACTAGTAAGAAACCAGTATCTTAAGAGAGAAATATAAATTTCTATATTCAGAGTTTTTTAAAAAGTTATTCTTTTAATTAATAGACTTTGTTTTTAGAGCAGCTTTAAGTTTATAGAAAAACTGAGCAAAAAAGGCAGAGTTTCATATAACTACCTCGCTCACACAGTTTCCCCTTTTATTAACTTCTTGCATTAGTGTGGTACATTTGTTACAATTGAGGAACTGACATTGATACATTATTATTAACTAAAATTCTTAGTTTACATTAGAGTTCCCTCTGTGTTGTATAGTTTTGTGGGTTTTGACAAATGTGTAATGCCATGTATTCACCATTACAGTATCATACAGAATAGTTTCATTGCCCTAAGGATGTCCTTGCTCGGTTATTCATCCCTTCTCCCTAACAGCCACTGGCCTTTTCACTCTCTATAGTTTTGCCTTTTCCAGAATGTCGAATAGTTGGAGTCATATGATACGTAGCCTTTTCAGACTTGTTTCTTTCACTTCTCAGTATGTGTTTAAAGTTCCTCTATGTCTTTTCATGGCTTGATAACTAATTTTTTTTATCTCTGAATAATGTTCCATTTTATGGATATACCACAGTTTATCCATTCACCCACTGAAGAATATCTTATTTACTTTCAATTTTTTGCAATTATGAAGAAAGCTGCTGTAAGCATTCATGTGCAGGCTTTTGTGTGAACATTAGCTTTCAACTCATTTGGATAAATACCTAGGAGTATGGCTGGATTGAATGGTGAGGATATGTTTAGCTTTGTATGATATTGCCAAACTGTCTTCCAAAGTGGCTGTACCATTTTGCATTTCCACTGGCAACGAATGAGAGTTTCTTTTCCTCTCCATCCTCACCAGCATTTGCTGTTGTCAGTATTCTGGCTTTTGGGCATTCTGAGAGGTGTGTAGTAGCACTGAAATCAGATTTTAAAAACGAGTTTCACATGTAGAGGAAGGGGGAGACCTGATTACGAAATGGTTCAAATGGGAAAAAAAATGTTCTTGGTAGAGTCTGTGGATCATAACATTAATATATATTGAGAGCTTGATAAAAATGCCCAAAACAAATCAAAACAAAACAAAAAATACCTTGCATGTTGTTGAGGTATATTAACTATGCCATTGCCCTGCTCATGTGAATAGTCACACCATGCTTTTTTGGTCAGGCCCCACGTGGAGAACAGTCCTCGGGTCACTTTGGAGCACATGGTACAATGACAGCTTGGATTTGTTCATCCAAGATGTCGAGGTTGTGGATATGATGTCAGGCAAAGAATGGTAAAAGAGAAGAGCAGGACAAGGAGAAGTATCAAAACTCTATCAAAATAGTACTATACACCTATTAGAATGGCCAAAAGCCAGAATACTGACAACTATCAAAGTACCTGAACAAGGGCTTCCCTGGTGGCGCAGTGGTTGAGAGTCCGCCTGCCGATGCAGGGGACACAGGTTCGTGCCCCGGTCCGGGAAGATCCCACATGCCGCGGAGCGGCTGGGCCCGTGAGCCATGGCCGCTGAGCCTGCACGTCCGGAGCCTGTGCTCCGCAACGGGAGAGGCCGCAACAGTGAGAGGCCCACGTAAAGCAAAAAAACAAACAAAAAAAAACCCTGAACAAATGTCACGTTAAAGGGATTGTGTTTTTTTTGTTTCCACATTGCTAAAGAAATCCTCCCTATTCTCAAATATAAAATGGGTATAATTTTACTAATCCCCAGAGATTTTTGGTAGAGTATATGAGATAATGTCTCATATTGCCTGTCTCATGATATGGGTTCATCATTGGATTGGATACCCAATGAGGATCCAGAGGTGAAGAGGAAGGTCTTGTCTGGGAAACACATAAGTGACACTTTAAATGATGTGACATTTGGGTGAGGTGAGTTGACTCACCCACCAGAGACACATACAGAGCAAAATAGAAGAAGCCCAAGATGGTCTCTGAAGAGACCAGGAGGAAAAGGAACTAGGCAAGGACGTTATTGCAAGAAAAAAATGAACAGAATCAGAGCTTTTGTGATTCTTGGCTCAGGTACCTGAAGCCAGGGGCCTGGGGAAACAGCAATTCCTTTATACAGATTTGCTTCTACCGTTTTCTCTCCTTTTATCCCTGAAGAAAGAGCCCTGTGAAAGAGTCACCATTAGTGAGATTATATGGCATTAATGAAGTCTTTCAGTTTCTCCATCTGTGTATTTGCATTGCACCTGTCACCACAGTACCTGGATGCTTATCTCTGTACTTGTAGGGAAAGGTTCACATGTATTCACTTTGCAGAGGAGGTCTGGCAGATTTAGGTCTGGATGTGGCAGTAAGGAGAGCTGTGACATTGTAAGACTACCCTAAAAGTAAAAGTAAAACCTCAGAGAATACAAAGAATAAAGAGGCTATTAGTGTTCAGTGTAAGGTGAACATGATAACGTTAATATATTACAAGTAAAAAAAAAATAAATTTCAAAAATTATTCCTTTAGTTTTCATACTAAAAACAAACATGATTTTTTTTCAGGAGAAACTCCATTAGTTACTGACATGCAATGGGTTGAAATGACCTTATATTCTAAAAATTTTTTAATATTCGAATAAATGGTAATATAACTTTCTGCATTTGAATGTTCACATTGAATTATATATTGGGGGGTTAATTTGGTAATTTTAGTATGGATTTTAAACTTATTTATGAATTACTAGGCATTCTTTATATGTTCCTCTGGTACCTGATACCCTGGTACATGTATGTGTTCCACTAAGTTTTTCTCCATATTTCTTAAAGGGATGTTTGCTTTACATTTTCTGCATACAGTTAAAGTTTCCTATAAAAATGAGACCTTCCTTATAAAAATTAATCAAGCAACAGCTTATTTGGTTGTTTATCCAGAAAAAAAAAACCAACAACTGTCTTTTTATGTTTTGAAGTTTTCTGAGTTTCATACTTTCTCAACTATTTATTTTGGGGGACTTTCAAAACCACTACCACAGTGGTAGTATACTGTTTTAATCCCAGAATGAAACAAAAAAATCATAAGCCTAATTTTAATACTATTAATGATATTCTGTCTTCATAGTGTGCTCTACAGTTTTCAAGGCTCTTTAAAATGTCTTACTCTTACCATCCAAATCACAGTTATTATCATCAAAATCAAAGAGACAGTACCACTTCCTGGTTGTAGATATGGGCATTGGAAGCAAATAGAACTGGTTCTGCAATTTAATTTATGATCTTGAAGAAATTACTTAACTTTCTGAGTCTCAGTTTCTTCATTTTAAATAATACCTCATAGGGTTGCTGTAAGGAGTAGACAAGATAGTACATATTCCACACTCAGCACAGTGCCTGGCACAGACAGGTACTAAACAATGCTAGTTGTCATTATCGTCATCATCCACATCAACACGTTACAAAGATATGGTTACATCAGTAACTTTAAAGATTCAGCCAGATCTAGAATCTTGGAAATAAAGCAAAACTCTTTTAAGTCAAGATCCTGAGATAGATGTGACTTTCCATTAATTATGCAAAACCTTTGTAAATGCCTTATATTCCCCAAGCACATATCCTAAGGGAACATTCCTTAGTCTTATAGCAATGCTCCCCAGCAAAAGGGCAAACAGTGTGGGGAAATTCTGCAGCACATCACCCTCTTGATAATTCACAATGAGCATTAGTGTATCAAAAGCCCTGATCCAGGAAAGAAACGTTACCAGCATTGCCAAAAGTGCCCCACTCATATAATAGTGCTTACACTATGCCAGACTGTCTTGAGCTTTTTACATAGAAATTCATTTGATTCTCACAAGCCTCTGAGGTAGATACTATTATCATCCCCATTTTGCAGATTAGGAAACTGAGGCACAGTTTCCTATAATAGGTAGGTTATAACATGTGCGAGATCCCTCAACTACTTAAGAGGCAAAGTCAGGAAATGTAAAGCAATTATACTCCAATAAAGATGGTTTTTAAATTAATTAATTAATTAAATTCAAATAAAAATAATCCCACCCACAAAATAGACATATTGTGTCTATCATCCTCCCAGGACACTGTGAGATAAACTAGTTCCATGTTCAACACCCACCAAAAGAAACTGTAAACTCCTTTGGAGGCCAGCACTGCATTAATACACTCCATAAATGTTTGTTAAGTAGATTATAAAGCAATTTCCTTTTTATTTTTCCTCTGCATTCTGAATATTAAAAGGAACCCTCTCATTCTAGTGCAGTACTAGAAATGTATGTTCTTTAGGCCGGTAAGCTCCTCAAGAAACTTCTGAAGTCACACACATTCAGATATAGAGAACAGGAAGGCCACAAAAATACTGCACAAAATCAATATTTAACACTTCCAAGTCACCAGTGGGAACGAAACTAATGGAGAGAAGTCCAACAAAGCAATTAGTTTACTGCAGGTGACCAGTGCATGAAGAAACACTTCTAGAAATGACCTTGATGTCAACATTTCACCACTACTGCTCACCACTGAAATAATTACTTTCTGTCTTTTTCTTACTTGTCATCCTCTATCATTATGTGAAAATCATATTACTATTGATATTACATTTCTCATGGTTCGAGGATCAGAGCATGAAGCCGCAGGCCCTTATTCATCTCACTATTACCTGAACCTATCACTGTGCCAGAGCAGGTGTTGAATGAATTAGTGAATGAATGAATGACCACCCTTGGTAGAAAACACAGTCACTGGAAAGTTGGGGTGACCTTAGTACTAGTCCCAGCTGCAACACTAGTCACTTTGCTGCCTTGCAGAAATTACTCTCCTTCCAACTCTGAGACTGTATTTGCCATCTATGCCAAAAAAAGTGACAAAAAAAAAGTAAGTGGAGAAAATGAGAAATGTTCCTGTAACCCTCAAGTTAATAAAGACCTGTTTTAATCACACAGACACAATCTTCTTAAGAATATTTCTTTTTAAACTCATAGAGGCCTCGGCATCCTATCTGAAAAACACTTTCATCACAATGAAGCATGTGCTTCTTGCATGCTGTATCCAAATTAGTCATCTCATTAATGAATGCAAAATTATAGAACATTTATTTGAGTTGATTAAATTATCCCTAAATGGGGGCAGTTTCAAGATATGAATAACTTTCCATCTTTTATATTTCTAACTAGACATTCCCTTTCTCCCTTATTCTGCCCTGAAGGTATGTAAAGGTTATAAATAATTTTAAAGAATACTTCCTAAAATGTCTTGCATTTTAATGAATTCCCAAGAATGAAGTCCCAAAAGGATTTTAGTATTGTTTAAATCATGTGAATGTTATGCATCAGTATTTTGTATTGTTCATGAAAATGTCATCCTCATACTAGTGCAATTTGATAACATAGGATGAAATTATAAGATATAATGAAGATATTATGAAGAAAGACATGGGAAAGTTGAAATTAAGGGTCAATCTCACATTTTTCAAAAGAAAATTTTCTCCTGATTTCTATAAAGAATGTATTCCTGGGGCTTCCCTGGTGGCGCAGTGGTTGAGAGTCCGCCTGCCGATTCAGGGGACACGGGTTCGTGCCCCGGTCCAGGTAGATACCACATGCCGCAGAGCGGCTAGGCCCGTGAGCCATGGCCGCTGCGATTGCGCGTCCGGAGCCTGTGCTCCGCAACGGAAGAGAGCACAGCAGTGAGAGGCCCGTGTACCGCAAAAAAAAAAAAAAAAAAAAAAAAAATGTATTCCTGAATGAATCAGATATGTTATAATTATTCAGAAATGGTATGAAGATTCATTTGTATGGCAGCTGCCATAGGCATAATCCTCTAATTCATTGTTATCCAAAATGCACAATGTACCATGAGAGAAGATTTTAAGTGTGAAGCACCTGAAGCTTTAGATTAAATGAAGTCACAAGTAAGAAAGTTACTTTCAGTTTACTTCTTATTACCTGGTTCTTATTACCTGAGCCTGCGCGTCCAGACCCTGTGCTCCGCAACGGAAGAGGCCACAACAATGAGAGGCCAGCGTACCGAAAAAAAAAAAAAATCTAATACAACTGTTTAATCTATATTCTATTTATATTTATTGGGTTTTTCCCCATTTATGTTGACGCATGCTGTTTCTTCTTTTACGCAGTGACACAACATTTCCTGTTTATATTTTGTAAGCTTAGTTGTGCATCAGTTTAAGGAAAAATACTAAGTAAACAGTAGTGCTGATGGCACACAGACGTGCCAAAGATTCTGACGGTGGTATATTCGTGACTAAAGTTTGGGAAATATTGTGCCAAGTTCAGACATACACAGCCTTCTAATACACAGCCTATGCCACCACAGCTGTTTGTCAGGACCATTAAACATAGTAGCAACTTGCCAATGATAGTGATGGGAAGGAGTGCCTGGATAGCAGAATGAAATCGCAGGATTAGGAACAGTGTTGAAAGAGAACATTGATGTCTACTATCTTCCAGTAATCACAAGATTGAGTGACTGCCTGTAAGCCAGATCAGATGCCCTGTGACCTTCATATTTACCTGTTGAACCGTTCACATGGTTATGTGGCATGGTAAAAGATTTTACTCTCTAAGAAACTGTGTGTGATTCCTCTGTGAGTCACTGACTCTTTGATAAAGCGTGTCTTCAGTTATCTTGTCCTGACTTCTCACATGTTTAATCATAGCATGGTACATGATCAGCAGTTTGCTAGCAGAGGTGGGTATGGGTGTGTGCTCGTGTTTTAGTATGCACGTGTAAACATATACATAAATATATATACATGCATATACTCATATTTAAATTATTGCTTCAAATATAAAGCAGGGAGCTAACATGATATACTTTCATGTTTTTGAGGATCCTCTTTTATCCTAGAACAGACAATGTTTTGAAATGGCGCTTTGTTTTTGAAAAGAAGTCAAAATGTCCTATGACCTATTTGAATGTGGTCCTACACAATGGGAGTGTTAGCAGTGGAATCTGGAAGTGTTTATTAAGTTCAGACTTGGTACATTTTTGCTCAGAGTGGCTCATTTTCCAGATGCCTATTAGTAAATCAGCTTCCCTAGCTGTATTCCTTCAGATAACATGTATCAGCATTATTAGCACCAAATACTGTTTTATTTTTGAATGTACAGAGAGTTTCTCTCTGGGTAGTACCACAATCTTTCCAGAATCATTCTGATGACAAATTTATTGTAACTGATGAACTGTCATCCACATAGGATAATCAAAATGAGTGATTCTTCTGAGAGACTGCTAGCTGTGCTTCTTATAGACGGGCCAAGGTTGATTGATTTGACCTGAAGTTAGGTATAACAGTCATAATTTAGATGCGTTTTGTAACTCTTCTGTTGATAAGTATATAGTCACAGTCTGGTTGTTTCATGCTTATGAGCATAATTGGGACACCTAAAATAAGATGAAATCACTGAAGCTTCATTTCAAGAGCGAAGCCCTGAGAAAACTATTAACAACTTACCATTTCTAGTTCATGTGTGAGTATATAATGAGCCTTGTTAAAATGACATTTTATAAAGAGTGCTGCTTTTCTGGTTGCCCACTCTGAGCATCAGAACTTGACTGCAGAGGACCTGCAGGACCCATCTGGTATAGGTTTTTATCAGTAACAAAATCTGGAACGGTTCTTTAATTGGTGTTTTATGAAGACAGCAAAAAGATTAGCTGATTATGTATCCATGTCCAGTTTCTTTCTTGAGGAACTGGAGAAATTCTTAGATCAGACTCTGTTCAGTTCAGAATGCTCATTTTTATGTGTTCATCCAGGATCTGTTGATTCTCCTTGAGAGGCTCACATCTTATTTATCCCAGTTGAAATCGGTCACTTCTCTCATAGAAAATTTTAAAACTTAAAAAATTAAGTGTCAAGAGCGTCTGTTTAAATATGCCAGAATAAAAATATTTTTACTCCACTCTCCTGCCCTGTGTCCCACTAAAACTCACTGTAAATAAATATAGACAAAAGAGAAAATCATTAGCATCAGAAAGAAGTCAAATCTATGGTATTTATTTCAGTTTCAAAAATTCAGAGACATATGATTTTTCAAAAAAAATTCTAAATACATACTAGATTTCAAAGAAAAAATTAAAAGACTAAGACAAAAGAAACATGAAATAGAAACTGGCAGGGATTGATAAAGAGAGAGATGAGGGAAAAAAGTATTATAAGTATAAAGGCCTTCGTGGTTCAATGGTAGAATTCTTGCCTCCCAGCTTAAAGGTACAAAAGCTATATTAAAGGCAACAAAAATAGCATAGAAAAGATTTTTAAAAATCAAGAAACAGAGAAGATAGGCTTGAGGAAAGAGATATATGAAAGAAATATAAAAAAGGATATATAGAAGATGATACACGTGGGAGAGACAAGGTAACCTCACCTATACATAACATGTTTCGATAGAAGAAAATACATTAATAAATAAAATAGAAAAAAAATTTCCCCAAATTATCAAGTTTGAATTCATAAGTGAAAACACTAGATCTCAGAAAATCTGATATAAAATAACCAACATCAGAGTAAATGCTGATAAATTACTGTAATATTCTGAAGCATACTATCATATGTTGCATCGAAGGTTTAAAAAAAAAGCAATTTATTATTTATGTACAAGGAATAAATGCCAGGTAAACCTTATACTTTTTGGTAGCAACACTCAATATCAGAGTATAGATAATATGTACCAGATTCTGAGGTAAATTAAGTTTGAATCAAATATTTTAGTCAGCCAAATTATTTTTGCAAGTATGTGTGAAGAATTTACGTCAAACAAGGGACGTTCTCAGGCAAGCAAGTATATAGCTCATGGGTCCCTTCTTTAAATTTTCTACTGGATTTCGTAATTCAGCCAACCAAAAGATAAACCAATATAAAGATTTCAGAATAGAAAATCCCTGGTTATCATCATTGATTAATTTCAACATTTGTGAATTACGGTAACAAAAAAACAGCATATAAACTTAATAACTGTTGATAATTTAAAAATTTTTAAATCAAACAAAAATTCTGGGTGGAGGAAGGCAGGTGGTCAGGAGATGTGTGCTTTCAAGGCACTTGAGAGGTTCAGTATGGCTAACACATTGGATGAATGTGACTAAGGTGGAAGCTAGAGAGGTAACCAAAGGTCAGATCACTCTGGGCTCTTAAAACACGTTAAGGAATTCAGACATTTTCCTAAGAGCAGTGGGAAGCTAACATAGGGCTTCAAACTGGGCTTCTATATTTTCTGAGAAAACAGGAGGCAAAGTCTCCTGCTGAGAGTGATGGGGGAAATGATGGGGTCAGAGGTAAGAGAAAGGAGGTTTGGAATACTTGTATGAAGAATAACAGAAAGCTTCCTAGAGAAACTGAAGAGGTGCAGAGCTTTTCCTGTGCTGGCACCACTGTGCATATTGGCTGCTAATGACTATGGTTGTCCACTTCGTGGGGCTGAGAACTGCTTCACCTAGGAGATTAAGCCTTCACTCCCTGAACTCCACCCTCACCTCCTGGATGGGAGGCAGCAGCCCGCAGTTAATGAGTGACTGGCATGGGAGTTCAGTCGGCAAAAGGCCTGTCCCAGAGCTTCCACGAGACAGGCAAAAGCTACTTTCCAGTTAAGACCACATCTTTGCTTAGCTTTCCCCCCTCGTCCTATTCTGCTTTTCTCACTCTCGTTTTCCTGAGAACACTCTGTCAATAAATCCTTGTGAAAGACTTCCTGTCATGGGTGCTTTGAGGAAACCCATTTATTTAAAGACAGAGGTTTCTGGGCAGTTTTTTTTTTTTTTTGCAGTACGCGGACCTCTCACTGTTGTGGCCTCTCCCATTGCGGAGCACAGGCTCCGGACGCGCAGGCTCAGCGGCCATGGCTCACAGGCCCAGCCGCTCCGCGGCATGTGTGATCTTCCCGGACCGGGGCACGAACCCGTGTCCCCTGCATCGGCAGGCGGACTCTCAACCACTGCGCCACCAGGGAAGCCCTCTGGGCAGTTTTGAGAGCCAAGTTCAAGTTAGGTACTGCAGATTTATAAGTGCCCTTAATCTGTGCAACTGTGATTTTTCGCCAGTATTGATCAATAACCCAGAGGTAGGCTAGACATTTATAGGCTAGACATTTAGATTGATCCATAGTTGTGAATTTTGTCATCTAGGTGTGATAGAATGACTATGGGATAAAACAGTGTTCATGAGGAGAAGTTTAAGTGATTGGCCATGAAAGCTAGGCTGGAGAGGGAAGAAAGTGCAGACAGGATGGAAAGGAGGGATAAAGGGAAGGTAAAAGAGAAAAAGGACTAGGGTGACTAATAACATTTTTAAAAGGAAAAATATATACATACACAGTATTATATATATTATACATATATACACACTACTATACATGTGTATGTATAAATTGATGAAGAGCCAGAAGAATAGAATAGGAGAAATACTGAAGTTAAAAATTTAAGAGCTAGGCACTTTATGTAAAATAAATTGCATAAGGATCATATTATGGAACAATTTTTTATTCCTCACTTAGCCAGGCTTTATTTGAAGCAGCACTAGCTCCCCAATACAGTAATGCTAATCAGTTTTTTTTAATGCATCTAAATCCTTAGGCCAATGAAACGTTTATCTTTAATGAGACATATACTTACATAAGAAGTGTCACTTCCTCTTTCTCTGCCCAGCCACGGCAATCGGAAAAGATTGCTAGGTATGAGTTTGGACGTCTTTCTCCTCTAGAGCAGGGATTCTGAAAACGTGGCCCAAGACCCATCAATGAATCATGAGGGTCCTATAAATGGACCAAAAAGGGATCTAAATTTTTTTTGACTTATCTGAGTGGCTTACTCTTTCATAAGCTTTGGTTTTTACTTATGATTTAAGGTTCTGTGCAGAGAGCCAACTAAATGAGTTGTTGATGATTACTAAATTTGTAAATGAACATTTGCGCATTACCCCAGTTTACTGATGATTTTAATTCAGTGTTCTGACTGCAGCTCAACCCTGGAACAGAAAGTTGAAATTTGAAGTTGCCCAGGCAGATAGGAGCTAGAATAGTAACTGGGCCACTTTTTTACACCCCACCAAAATGGCCTTAGTCAAAACATTTGAGAGGCTGTACTGTATTAGAGCTCAACTGGATAGCATCTTCAGTGCTGTCTCCAATAGCATTCCATTCCGCTTCTAAATTTAAAAAAAAGCCCTGAAGAACCTTCTCTTCCCATTAATACTCCTCTACATGCATCACATCCTAAGGAAAGAATGAGAGGAACAGCGGGTCTCCGTGAGGTCAAACTGAAAGGCAGGACTCTAACTTTGAGACATTTTTGATGTCTCTATACCACAGTCAGTTCAAATTAATTCAATTTGAATGCATGGTACTGGTATCCAGATTAGTCAAAGACAGATAGAAAGAAAATTATTGGATGTTTTAGAAATCCCTATGTGGTTATTATGACAGATGACTAAACTTTAGAAAATATCAAGGTATTTTCATCCAGAATAGAGGGAAAAGTACTAAAATGGCTTTAATAAAATAGGATTAGTTATATGTTATAACAGAAGAATAATCAAAGAATAATAGTGGAATGAGTTCAGTAGTTTTCATTCACCCAGAAAATATGAGAAGAGGGCATATTATGTCCCAGGCACTGTTCTAGGGATCAGGGATGCAAGAGTGAATTTAAAAGATTAGGCTCTGCTCTTGTGCTCACAGGTGAGAAGAAATAAGACCAGGTGTGGCTAGCCTGAAAGCAGGATTTTGAGCTTCAAATACTGCTTGCTACTACTGTCCCGGGTCCAAAACAGGGGCCCAGCCCTTCAGCACTATCCCCCAACCTATATTGTGAAATGTAAATCATATCACTACCTTCCGATCTTTATTCCTCTGTCTTAATAAGCTCACAGGGATTTCAGGATATTCAGAAATGTTCTTCCCAAACCATTTTACAGCGCTCAAGTGATTAATCTATAAAATATATTTTCATTAATATAGCTCTGCTTAGTAGTTCTCTAAAGCTGAATAAAGAGCATTTGTCATGAAGAAGGGAGATACAGGGCCACACACTCACTGTGCAGTAGCTGGAAATAGGATATAAACCATGCATTGTTCTTCAATGTCAAGTTAGCTGACAGGCCATATGGTATCTATTTGGCACATTTAAAATATATTTTGAAATAAAAGAAGCAAACTAAATTGTATCTCAACTTACTTGCTTTTTCCTGAATGAAGAAACTGCCCTTTCTAATCTTCTGTTGTAGGTGGGAAAAAGAGTTTGCATCAATAACTTCTGTGTGTTTAATCTGTATGTTCAAATCAAACAGTTCTAATGCTCAATTATGTTAAATAACCTCCATTTGGATTTTTTTCCAAAATAAATCTAAGTAAATATTGATAAACAGCTCAAAGCATATCAATAATTTGTTGTCTGAGCTTGTTATTTAAGGGATTAAAATCACAGCTGAGAGAAGCAAATACATATTACAAGTTACTCTGCATCATATTTCCCAAACTTCCCAAATTATTAGCAAATTGACTGGGTAAATGCAGCGGCAAAGCACAATCTGTTCCACATGCAAATCTGAACTCCACTTACTAGGCATAAGAGGGTGTAGATGGGATTTCAGATATATAATTACAGGAGAATTATTGATTCACTGTTTTCATTTCCAAGCAAGGTCATTCTAAGGATCACCTTGTAGGTTTACCCAAAATGAAACAAGAGAAGAGTAGATCAGGTTGTTAATTAATTCTTTCCTTGTGTACAGATTTGGAGGTCACTTTAGCCAGTTTGTACCAACATGATGATTGGTGTATGCCACGTAGAACCTATCCTCAAATAAATTGCAGTCAAATAGGAAGTGTATAAAATAAGTACACAAAAGTCTACCGCACAGAAGAGTGAAGATGCCTGTAGCAGTATGAGAACTGTGAAGGGAAGAGAATGTGTTTAGATGGGGAAGGTAAACTGGAGTCTTGCTTCCTTGACTGGAGTTGGGCCCTGAATTCATTAGGAGTTTAACAAAAGGCAGAGGAGAAGCAAAGGCTTTTGAAGAAGAGTTTGTGTAACCAAGGATCACAGTCACATTTGCCTTCCAAGGAAGGAGGATCCCTATCTTTTTGCTGAGGATCTTATCGGGCAGAGGTATGTAAAGGGGACCCCAAAATGGCTGTGAAGTAGAGGCTGAAGAGAACTGAAGTACTCTGCTTAGGAGGTGGGAGGTGTGAGGCTTGCTACTGAGAGGACGAGAGGAAGGCAAGCAAAGGGGAAAGATGGAGGAGGAGGATGAAGCTAAAACTGAGGGACTTTGTGTTACAGGACTCTCTAACATGAATGTGGCTTCATTTCTACAGTGTAAGTCCTCCCATCTACCTAGACTTCTGTATTTCATTTGTTCCAGCAAACATCTTGTGCGGGTGGGTTTTTTTTTTTTTTTTTTTTTTTTTGGTTGTGGTATCTTGGTTTAGTTTGGCTTTGCTATTGGGATTCTTTTTTTTCCTTGAAATTAAGGAAGAGGACTGAATTCTGTGACTGGTTAACTAATATAAAAGAGAGACCACATTAGCAGGAAGGTTAAGTAGAGCTGTAAACTAATCATAGACTCTCCTCTAGTTACAAACCGGTAACCAAAAACCCTAATTGTGCATGAACGATTGCTATTACCATCTGTTAATGTCTGACAGAGCTGTATTTGTATCTACGGCAATTGAAAATATTTAAAAATTGAAGTGATTCTGTTAATGTTACCCCCTTCTCTACTCCCACTACCCTCGCAAATTCCTGTAAATCTCAGGGAAAGCTTTCAGTTCCATATTTTGTGGCATAATAGTTCAGATCCCTTTAAGTCTCTGTCTTTAAGTGTGCAGAGACTGCAACTAATGTCCAGGTTATATACGTAATCCAATCTGGTTGGAGCAAAGTGTGTGTGAAACAGAAGTAGAAAACTTAAAAGAGAGCTTGGGACCAAACTGTGCAGGGTCTTGAATGTTTAAGTCAGGAACTATGTTTAGTTTAACCATGAAGCTCCCAAAAGGCCAAGGCTGCTGGGGGGGTGAGGTGGGAGTTGAGTGGGCTAATGAGTAAGAGCTGATATGTCTAATCTAAGTATCTTCCTTGAATTCCACATCTATTATATATATTCTGCCTGCTGTGGACATTTCCACTTGGATTTCTCACAGATACCTTAAATTTGACTGTCAAATCCATCATCCCCCCTAAATATACTTCTGCCATGTGTTTCCTGTTTTGTTTGGTGACACCGTCTTCCCGACCAAGAATCTAGGAGTCATCTCTATCTCCATTTCCCTTATGCCATACAACAAATTGGTCACTGTGATGTGTTCATTTTCATTTCCTGATATCTCTTCAATTCATCCTTTCTTTTCCAACCCACCACCTCTCATTTAGTCCTGACCGTCATGGTTTTTCCTCTGAATTACTGCAGTAGAGCATGCTGGGTGAGCCAGACTGCCTGAGTTAAATCCTACACACCTCACCGGTCATGTGATGTCTGCTTGCTTCACTTTTCTCCTCTGTAAAATGGGGGAAGTGAGAGCACCTACCATGAGCGAATGAATGAATGAATTGATTAATCATAGAAGGGAATTACTAAGAAAGAAATTCTACAACGTGTCTTAACTTTATCTGACTATGAATCCAGGCCATCAGACTACAGGGCAGCACTATCCGATGAGAGCAATACATGTAATTTTAAATGTTCTAGTAAAAAAGGGTAAACATAAACAGGTTAAGTTAATTTAGTAACAATATTTATTTAACTCAATATATCCAAAATTTCTCCTTTTTTTTTTTTTTTTTGCGGTACGCGGGCCTCTCACCGCTGCGGCCTCTCCCTTTGCGGAGCACAGGCTCCGACGCACAGACCCAGCCGCTCCATGGCATGTGGGATCTTCCTGGACCGGGGCACGAACCCGCGTCCCCTGCATCAGCAGGCGGACTCTCAACCACTGCGCCACCAGGGAAGCCCCCAAATCTCCTCCTTTTAACTTGTGGCACTAGCCACAGTTCAAGTTCTCAGTAGCCACATGGGACTGATGACTCCCATTATTGGGTAAAGCCGCTCTAGAGATTATTTCATCAGAGAATAGTAATGTCAAAAACAATAAGAGGAAACCTTTAGAAGGTGCTGTGGAGGAAAGATGATGTGTTTATCCTGGTCATAGTGAGTTTCAGGGAATGCAGACAATTCAGTTGGAAATATCTTAATGGTCAGTGGGAAACACAGCTCTAAAGTAGACAGAATTTGGAATTACATTTCAGAGGCAAAAAAAAAAAAAAAAACCCAAAACATGAAAAGTTAGCCATAAGTTTTGCTTTCATTTTAGTTCACTTCAACAAGTGTTTACTGAGCACTTAATACTTGACTGGTGATGTGTGATGTGCTGAGGGACCCTCTATGACATCACTCTTGCTCTGCCCCTCCTCAGAGGTTCCAGTCCTCTCTGCCTCTCCAGATCCTGCCCCAGTTCTTCTGTTAAGGCTTTTGCAACCATTTTGTCCCCCTTCATATCCTACCACACGTAAATTTATTACTGCATACTTAGGCACTTAATTCTCATTACTCTAGGCACTGACTCTATCTTTCTAGCTTGACTCTAAGCTCCTTGAAGGCAGAGAGCCTTCCTGCTTCCACCGTCCTCAGAATTAAGGACTCTGAGTGCTCAGTGAAGGATTCTTGACATAATGACTGACACAGGCAACATTAAAGCTTCAGCACTTAAAACAATCAGGGCACATCCAGGGAATGAAAAATTCCAGAACATTGTTTTTAACTCAGTGCTAATGGTCATAGTGCTTCCAATTGCACATAGCAGTTAGGAATGGCAGGCTCTGAAACCATTTGTGACATTAGTTGGGTAGCCAGGAGTGTACAGTTTCTGCCTGCAGCTATTCTTCAGGTTCACCAGGACCCGAGGATTCAAGGTGGTTCTCTTATAAATCTTAAACTTCTCAATGCACTTTTCAGTTAATTCATCTTCAAAGGAAGATGTTTTCTTCACTGAGTTGTGAACAGGAAGAGATTAATTTTAAAAGCAAGCAAAAGAGAAGAGCCTAAACAGTCCACTATTGATGCCATTTCCCATTTCCTGCTTTTGATGTACTCTGTGCCTGTGAATGATGGGGCAAACTCCAGCTCTGGAAATTCATGTTTCATGGAGATAATCCATTTCTATGCCTTGCAAAGCAGAGCTACAGGTGCAGCGAGAGAGTAAACAGTACCAGGTGCTTGTTGGCTGTGGTTCCTTAACGAGAAATTAAAGACCAAATCTAGGTTGGGCGGTAGTACAGAATCTGAGAGACGACAGCCGTAGATTTTCATGACTTGGCTGCAAATCTAGCGTCTCCACCATAGAACAGCATGCTGTCAAAGGGAATGCAGCATTTAAAGGCTAGATGTCGAGGCTAGTTTCTGCCCATATTCTGGTGAAAATATTTAGTGACGATGTCCTGGCAGGCATTGTTACTTAACCAAGAAACTCATACTGTATGCACATAGTAAAGCTTTTTTGGCTGATTTGAGGTATGATGTAGAGTGTGTTAAAGTATAAACTAGTCACCAAAAAAAAAAAAAAAAGTACATTTGTATTATAGATTCTAAAAAAAAGACCTATTTTCAGGGAGCTAAATGGATTTTTTTGTAACTTGTAACATGAACTAACTTTTTTGTGTGTGACTAGTTTATGCTTTTAGAAAGGGACCTCTGTACAGAGTCTATCAGAATGAAGAAGAATTTGGTACAGATATCAGAGGATCATGAGTCGTTCTACATATACCATGAACTCACGTTTTTATGATGAGTTTATGCTTTCAGAAAAGGACCACTATGCAGGGTTTATCAGAATAAAGAGGAATATAGTACATGTGTCAGAGAGTCTCAAAAGGTGTTATGTAGTTATCTGTTTACTTTATTCTCACCAATTACCTTGTGCCTTATAGCATTATATGTTTAGTGCCACCAAGGGTCAAGAGAACAAAGTGTCATCACATGTGACATAAACAGCCACCAGTATCAAAACTTGCCTTTTATTGCTCCTGAATCACTTTTGACATTTTATTACTTCATTTGACATTCCGAGACTTTTCATGAATTAAGGGAAAGAATTTTCATTAGATGAAATTAGGTGGAATTTCCATTAGGTCAATGATGGTGGAAGTTGAAATAACCATCTCTAAGACTTAACATATAGTGATTTTTTTCCTACCTATATATCAAATTATAAACCTTCAGAACTGCCCTATTTTTTATCTTCACAGTAAATGCTGTGGACCACGATATGTCACTTGGCAATGCAAAATGCTAAGAGAACACTCAGTGGGCATGTCATGCCATTATCTCTTTTAAATGTAGTATTAGGGCTCTCGTCACCGCTTGCAATACAGTTTAGCCCAATGAAGTTGACTCCAGTGCCACTGCCCTTGTGCTGGCATTGTCACATCATATACCCCTTACTCCCATCCACTGTCAAGACATGGGTGCAGAGGCTGGGTGAAAAGGTGAATGAAATACCAGTGCACATTCCCTGCAAGGGAGTAGAAGCCAAACATTATTTTCAAACTGGGTCTTTTCAGGTAAACAGCCTTTGCCCTGCTCTGTACCATCACTTTCTGTTTTGACCCTGTTATGCCCCAGGAGAAGAAACTGTAGCAAAATGCAAGTTCTTTTTGCATGATTTCTTCTCCAAATTCCAGAATGCTTTTACGGGTCAATTTGTAGGAAGTAGAAAGGAAAATACCTTGAGTATTGAAAGGAGTGTGCTGTGTATTCATAGGAGCCCTTGATAAGCTATCATCTGCTTTGCCTCTGAATGAGGCACTGCAGAAACAGACAACTAAGAAGCTGCTGAAAGGCAGCCATGATGCTTTGTGGTTTGCTTCACACACCAAGAGCCTCTGAATGTTCTCACTTTATGGCGACAATGACACTCCTGTCGCCGTAAAGAGCAGGTTACATGCTTTTCAGTATGATGGGGAGTTTTTCTGTGTTCTCCAGGATCCTGCTCGAACACCTTTCCTGAGTAATCCTGTAGTTTCACTCCGTGCCTTTGGTATAGAGCAGCCCTGGAGAGAGCTGCTGGGATCTTTGCATGTCCGTGCGTAGCGGGTTACTGAATGCTGTCTCCATCCCCCTGCTATGAACCAGTCTAAATGCATAGGTGTCGTGCGTGTCTCAAATATTTGGGTTTGCTTGTTGAAGGGCACCTGGATGGCTCTGAGGACTGGCCAGCTCAGGGTTGTGGCTGGGAGCTACGAGGTGTGATCTATCAGGGGAACATAGCAGGCTTATGCAGAAGCATTGCATGTAGACAGGGTCTGTGCACAGGGAAGTATGATATACAGAGCAACTGTGCTGCCAGATGGGCTCAACCAGGAAAAATCAAATAGTGAGAGCTAATGATGACAACATTTAAAAAGGGATAGGCAGAAAACTTTTTTGGATTTTGTTGTTTTCATTATTTGTTTTGAGTTATTTTGAGTTCGTGTGTAGGGAGCCTCAGACTCTTCAAACTTCATAAACCTCTCAGCCAGCTTGGCTAGTGATGATTCCAAGTATTAAAGAATTGCAAGTTGAAGACCGAGGTCAGTCACAAGGACTTTCTCCTCATTAAAATTTCCCATCTTCAGGGTTTTCTGTGTCTGCTTTGGCAGCTTCAGCCAGGAATGATACAAGTAGCTTTCACCTCACTGGTTTTCACTCCATTGCTCCTGGCTTTCTCAGGAATTGTTTAATTGGGTTACTATTGTCTCACTGGCAGGAACCTACAAAAGGGACTCATTTCTAAAGCAAGATCTTTGCCTCCAAACCTGGTAAGCTTATTAAGAAAATGGAGCCCCTTGACCAGTCCAACCCTTTGTTTAAACATAAACATGATTCTGGGCCTGTTTCATTACCTGTATACTTTTGTAAAAATAGGAAACCTCTTGGATTAAAAAGACTGATGAGGGCTTCCCTGGTGGCGCAGTGGTTGAGAGTCCACCTGCCGATGCAGGGGACGCGGGTTCGTGCCCCGGTCCGGGAAGATCCCACATGCCGCGGAGCAGCTGGGCCCCTGAGCCATGGCCGCTGAGCCTGCGCGTCCGGAGCCTGTGCTCTGCAACGGGAGAGGCCACAACAGTGAGAGGCCCGCGTACCGCAAAAAAACAAACAAACAAACAAAAAGACTGATGAGCTTGCCCCAGGATCTTTTCCTGAAAAATCTCCAGGCATCTGCTTATGCGAAGGACCTTGTCCAGAATGGCATCGCTCTGCTTCTCGTTTCACCTGGTCCTCTACTTTGAGAATGTGCAAAACTCTTGAGAAAAGTGTTTACATCTGTTCGTAGGACTTACCAAGTTGGATGTGGTTTTAAACAAGAGAGAATGCCACCTTAATAGCAGAGAGATCCAGGACAAAGTCCTCTTTCTAATAGAAATTTGTTTATTTTGCCTTTAGCAAGAAGCTGTTTTCTGGGCCCCAGATTTTCAATCTGCTGACGGAGGCAAATGCACTTAAAATATCTGAGGATGTGTGCGAGTACTGGGTGCTTTATGGCTAAAACAGAAACGTTTCTTGGGGTTCTCTGTGACCTCGGGCACAACTTTACAACTAGGTGGCATTTGCAACTTTAGTGCCTGCAGGCATGTGGGATCCTGCTGCTTCTGCTTTCACTTCTTAGCTTGTGAGCCCACTTGCGTGTGTTTTGTTTTCTTGGCTTAGAGAGTTTTAAAAGTAGTACAGAATGTACCAGGATAGGCTCAGCTGGAGGTGACTAAAAGGAAATCTTGGGGAAGCTGGCAGAAGGCTGCGCACTGGTGAGAAGCAGGGACAACTGAAATTCCTTTGGTCTTCTGTGAAGGCAAGCAGTGTCCTTCTGAGCAGTTAAAAGTGGGGTTGACAACTTGAATTTCAGACCAATAGCTTTGCTACTCACATTTCAAGGTGTGGGAGAATAACTCTTCTCAAAGCGTATGTATTAAGACCATAATAATACCAGCTTGCATTTATTGAGCATTTACTATAAACCAGAAATTGTGCTAAGCCCTCTTAACACATTATCTCATTTTAATTCTCACAACAATCCCTAGGTGCTAAGTGCTTTAATTACCCTATTTATAGATCAGGAAACAAGCATGGAAAGATTAAATAAATTATCCAGAATGACACGGTAGAGCAAAGTGGCAGAGCTGGAATGAAAACCCAAGACAGACTCCAGAATCCAAGCTCTAATAACACTTTTGAGGCATTTAATGCTTGAGTAGTCATGGCCAGCCAGCAACTCCGTGGTAGGGGAGAGAGTGGGTTTTCAACCAGTTAGCCTTACATTTTCATTTTGCTTTAATGATCAGTTTTCTTGTCTTTCCTTACGTTTGTTTCTTCCTCCTCCTGCAAGAGTTGATGTATCTTTCCTTTCGTTCATTTCCCGAATTTTTCTACATCTCCAAGATTTTAAGTTTTTACCCCTTTATATCCCATTGTCTTTCTTGATACTGTTCTAGAATAAGCCATTCATTACCTTACTCTGAAACCCACTCTCTCCTTCGATGTAGAGGAGAAGGGATCATATATGAGATGGTGTAGGCTAAAGTCATCCCTTTTCATCCTCTTTCATTTTCTTCCCACAAGAAAGTAGAAGAACATTCTACCTCTCATGAAAGAGAGGGAGGCGCTGAAGTGAAGAGTTGTGACCGAACCAAACTCAGGTCCATTCACCCGTGCACAGTAAAGCCAATATACTGACACCGGCTTGTTATTGGCAAAAGGAAAAACTAGTTTTACCTGACATTTTTTGCACGGCCTATATACTGGAATATTTTTTCTACTAATGTTCAGAATATCTAGCTGGATTCAGCCTAATTTTCTAAGTGTTAGTTAAGGATAATTTAATGCATTAGTATTAATTTTAATAAGTTAATTTAATATTTAAACCTGCTGTTTTATATGAAATGCAAATAAGTTGCCCGCTTTTTGAAATTTTTATTTCACTTGTTTTCCTTTAAATTAAAGAATATAAAGCTAAAGATTTGGGTTAATTGTGACTTTCTGATTCTTTATTTTTTTTAAGAATTCAGAAAACTTTTAGCAGATTTCAAGCACACGCAAGATAGAATCACTGTGAGTAGGGGAAGTGGAGGGTTGATTTGACACTCAAGAGCTTCATAAAAAGTAGCAGAGACTGTCAGAGACAGGGGAGCCACATACACGGACTTGTGCTCTCACACAGCTTGACAAAGGGCAGAACACAGACTATCCTGGTCTAGATAATTGTTCCTTCCTTCAGCGGTGTCTCCTTCTGTATGGAGCTCCGTTCTCCCAAACTCTAGGTTTTCCAGGTGCGAAATTCCTTGGATCTCCTCACTACTCTGGGAAATGGGCAGCAAACGATCTTTTGGAGTGGCCAGTTCTGCTCCCCTACAAAATAAAATGCAAGCTGTGAGAATCATGGGATCTTTACTTGCCATAGCTTCTGAGACGTCCTTTGTCATCTACCACCCGCCATTCTTTCACTTTCAAGATTTTTTTCTTCTTGCTTTGACTGACCAGTTGCATAAATAACTTGGGAAAAAACCTTTTGATTAAACACCTACATGTAAAACTGTTAATATGATTTGCAAAGCCAATAAAATACCTGATAAATAGTCAGAACTGCTTTCATTTAGCCTTTGAAAGGGAACAGTTTACATATTATAATCAGATTGAATTCTAAAAGTGAGCTACCACCCACTGCTTTCCTTGCTCTCTCTAATTAGCAGTTATTAGCATCTAGAGAAAGTCAAAAGAAAACAGACAAACTGTGATCTGCCTTCACACCTTCAGTCAGCTTTTGAAAGTCCTCTTATTTGCAAGTGTCTCAAATAATCACCGAACCACTCATGCACACATTCCCCTAAATGAAGTTAGTAATCATAGAGGCTAATCAAAAGTTCATTGAAAAAAAAAAAAAGTTCATTGAATCAGCAGGGAGTGTAATAAAGGTATTCCTAAACCGAATAGGTGTTTTCTTTTGCTTTTAAAAAAATGCATACCTCACTGATTCCAAAGAGGAAATTCTCATAGAGAAGCTGTGAATCTATATACCAGAGCCAACCTAGGCAAAATTGTGAGTTGGGCACTTTGAACTTGGTGGAGCCTTCTCTCTGGGATTTCTGCCTTTCTCTTTCCCTAGTAACCCCTCCTGATGAACTTGGGAGAACTTAGTCATTAGCATCGGTGAAAAATTGATCCAAGAAAGAAATGGAAAATTTTATTCAAGCCAAACTGAGCATTATAACCTGGGAATAGCATCTCCAAAAGCTCCCACCCATTATAAGTCAAGGCACAGTTATATAAGTTTTTTGAGCCAGAGGGCTGTACATTGAATGATGTATTATTAACAGTTTCCACAATCCAGATCTAAGAGTCTCTGGCCGCTTACAAGATCAAGAAAGAATGTTACCTTTTAAGGTATTGTCTCGATGTTAGGAGGTTGCTGCTCTTCATGGTTAATCAGGTATTTCTGCTGGTGCGGGAGGTTTGGCTGATGTATATTGCAAACCGACAGTGCACACTATGGGGGAGAGAGGAGGCTAAAGGGCAGAGAAAGATTTTTATGTTTAAATTTTTCTTGTCTTGCCACAAAGTGGCAAGTATTTTGCCTCATACTAGTAATCTTGGTTGAAAAGTTACCCCTTCTGAGGTGTCAATTATGAACACATGGCCATTTATCGTGTAGGGGAGAATTTGCCACCCCAAGATATTTCTCTTTGGCATATTCATTATTTGAAGCTGGATATTTTCTAAGAAACAGCAGACGTGGGAAAAATTCTGAAAACTAAGTAGGAGTTACCCTTTTGTAAGAAACATTTACAGGAACTCTGCATATGTAAGGATTTCTCCCTCTCTGTACCTGGACAGGGAAGATGACCAAATTTAGAAACTCTTTTCAATGGAGAAAGCAATGACTTGAATCTGCATCACAGTCACCCTGGTTTACTGTGCTTTTCCTGGCAACTTCCCAACTGACTCTCTCCTCCCTCAGCATCCTCTTTTATCTTTAGCTGAGGCATTTAAGGTGAGGGCTTCAGCCATTTTGGAGTTACTCAGTTTTCCTGGGTCTCTCCCATGTATATATGTTATTAGACTTCTGTTTGATTTTCTCCTGTTAACCTGTCTCATGTCAATTCAATTCTTAGACCAACCAGCAGATCCTAGAAGGGTAGAGAAACATTTCTTCCTCCCCACCAAGCATACCACATGTCTTTGTGTTTTACTAAAGAGTTATAAGACCTGAAACATTTCAAGACTTGAAGGACTGGTGGTCTGCTGGGGAGAATCTCAGGAAATAGATCAATTGTACCACTTTGGGGGACACATCTCTGCCTGTTCTTAGGCTTCCCTCTTCAAAAGTGTTTCAGAAAGTTGGAAAGTTTCCTTTTTCTCCATTGCCAGCCTTATTTGTGAATTTCTCCCCTATATCTGTGTAAGGGATAGTGAATTTTATTACTTCATCATAATATGAAAGAAGGTAAGGAACTTCTGAGTTTCATCATCAGAAGAAATAGTTAAAATCTAAAAGCTAAATATATTCAGAAATGGAGGGGTGTTTTTCTCTAATTGTTATACGCTTCTGGGAATGCTATTTAACTTTTTAAATTAGTACTGCACTAATTATCAAGGTAATTTTATTATTTACATATCTAGCCCATTTCAAAATGAAATCTACCATCTGTTGAACATTTTAGCTGAGGAGTCTATGGGCACAATCATGTGTGTGCTTTTACTTTCTATGTATTTCTTCTCTGTCATCAGTCCTACCCCCTTCCTGCCCCCTCAAAGAAAAAAATACTTTTCCTGGATAATAATATAGCTTGAGCATTATAATTTTACACAAAGTATGGCTCAAAGACCAGAATCACCTGGGAACTTGTTCAAAATATATAATCTCAGGACTCACTTCAGGTTCTCTGAATCAGAATCTGTATTTAAACAAGATCAGTAGATGGTGTGCACACACACTAAGGTTTGTGAACTGCCGCTCTAGATCATGCCTTAAGAGAGGCAGTGTAACCTAGTGGTTAGGAAGATTCTGGATCCAAAATGCCTGATTCAGATCTCAACTCCATTTGCTACTAGCCATGTGATCTTAAGCAAGTTACTTAAACTTGTGATCCCTCAATTTCTTAAAACTCCCTTATTTCTACAAAAATGGGAATATTTATATAATACTTATATCTTTGGATTCTCATGTGGATAAAATGACTCAGTGTGTGTAAAACACAGAAGCATTGGCACATAACAAGTACTATATAAGTTGTAGTCACTTATTAAATATGACTATTTTTCCTGTTATGTTACTGTTACTAATATAATTATTATCGTTATTAATAACTATTATTAATTAAAATTAAATTATAAATTTAATATTTTAATAATTTTTAAATTATTAATAATTATTAATTAATAAATAATAATTATTAATATAATAATAATTATTATCTTCTAAGAGATTTAACTTTTTGTTAGTAGTACAAGTATTATATCTACCATGATACTGTATGGGGAACGTGTGTATATGTCTATATTACCCCATCCGGATCTCGGATGGCCTCGGCCTGCAGTAGCTTGAAGCAGGGTTTTGGTTCCTGGCGAGAGACTGAGGTCGGGTCGCGGCAGTGAGAGCGCTAAATCCTAGCCACTAGACCACTAGGTACCAGTGGCCAGTGACAAGGCCCTGGCCCATCAGCTGTGTAGAAATGAATTTCCACGTAGAGATAGAAGTAGTGAAGCAAGTAAAGTGTCTATTAGGAGGAAAAAGTGTGTGTGTGTGGATAGACACACAGGCAGGCTCAGAGAGGGAGAGTCGTGCCCTCATGGTAGTTTAAATCCTTATATGGGGCATTTCATCCGGGTTTCCTTTGGCCAATTATTTTGATTTGCCTAGTTCTGAGTCCGTATTTGGTATATCTCAGGATCCTCCCACGTGTGCCCGCGCATCTCTAAGCTAAGATGGAGTCCAGCAAAGAGGCCTATGGGTATCCTTGACATCACCTCCCTTTTGACCTCCAAGGAGTTTTCTAGTTGGGAAGGTCTCCTTGACTTCAAGTATGAGAAATACGTGGTCTCTTATCTGGGCAGGGACCAGCCTCCTCTCTTGATTGTCCTGCTATTTTCATCTTGGAGTATCGGTCCACAGGGAACGAACTCCAGCTGCTTACCCTGGGGGACCCATCTATCTCCTGCCTCAATCCCAGAGATACAGAGGTACCGAGGCTGAATGGGGCTGCTATATCTCTGAAGCTTGAATCACTTAGCACTTGGTGAAGGGCTGTAGGAGCCTGGCAGTCTGAGGCAGTGACCTCAGTGTTGCTGAGTCTTTGGCCAGCAAATGGGCCTAAGGAGAGACAGTCTCTCCACTCTGAGTTAGAGCTACAAAGCCCTCTAGCACTACACAACCGCTGGAATCACCATTTAGCTCTTATCTAGTAGCAGGTGATCTCTGTTAGGCCTTCCCGAGTCTCCGCCTGCATATGAGCAGATCAGTCCTCAGGAAAGCAGCCACAGTTATTGTGCAGATTCTCCTCCTCCCGTCACCCCAGCTCTACCATGCGTAAATTCTGTGACCTCAAGCCCAAACATTCTCTTTGTGCGTTCATTTTATAACTTTTAATTTGGACTGAAATTTTTCTAACATTCCATCCTAATTTAAAACAAACAAACAAAAAATGTTTTCAACTTCATTTAATAAATAATAGCAATAGATGAAAAAGTAATTTAAAAAAATCTTTCTTGAGCCTATTTACACGTTCAGCTCTTAGAATAGACAGAAAGGAAGCCTAATGAGAAAGGGTTAATGATTCTTTGGGAGTAAAGGAAGTAGAAGAACAATATGATTGAGTAGTAATAGCTGAAATAGTACTCTGAGAAGCAGGACTCTGTTTTGTGCAAGACTATATTTTTTTAATAATAAATTTGAACTGAGTAATTACCCGGCCCCATCAAGGATGCAGAATTTAGTATAAAACTGACATTGGTTTTCATCTTATTTCCACCCTTCAAAGCTGTATGAATTTGGAAAAATCCATTTCTCTTCATTTTAGTTCTCGTATACGTAACTAAAAAAAATGCACATCAGACACAAGTGCATTGTTTTCATGTCTTTATACATTACATTCACCTTCTAGAAATAAGATATTGAAAATTATCTTAAGAAGTGAGAAAATAATGAAGTCAAGTGATAAGTGAAAAAATAAATTATGCCGAGATTCATGTCACAAAAAGCACTTGCACATAACAAGGTTAATATTATATTCTGCCTTTTTTTGCAGAAATACATATATTATCTAAATCATCAACTATATTGCCAGCGTTTTTGAAATTGTGGTAAGAACACGTAATATGAGATTTACCCTCTCAAAATTATTCTTTTTTAACATCTTTATTGGAGTATAATTGCTTTACAATGGTGTGTTAGTTTCTGCTGTATAACAAAGTGAATCGGCTATACGTATACATATATCCTAATATCCCCTCCCTCTTGCGACTCCCTCCCACCCTCCGTATCCCACTCCTCTAGGTGGTCACAAAGCACTGAGCTGATCTCCCAGTGCTATGCGGCTGTTTCCCACTAGCTAGCTATTTTACATTTGGTAGTGTGTATATGTCCATGCTACTCTCTCACTTTCTCCCAGCTTACCCTTCCCCCTCCCCGTGGCCTCAAGTCCATTCTCTACATCTGCGTCTTTATTCCTGTCTTGCCCCTAAGTTCTTCAAAACCATTTTTTTTTTTTTTAGATTCCATATATATGTGTTAGCATACGGTATTTGTTTTTCTTTTTCTGACTTACTTCACTCTGTATGACAGACTCTAGGTCCATCCACCTCACTACAAATAATCCAATTTCATTTATTTTTATGGCAGAGAAATATTCCATTGTATATCTGTGCCACATCTTCTTTATCCATTCATCCCTCGATGGACACTTAGGTTGCTTCCATGTCCTAAATAGAGCTGCAATGAACATTGTGGTACATGACTCTTTGAATTATGATTTTCTTAGGGTATATGCCCAGTAGTGGGATTGCTGGTTCGTATGGTACTTCTATTTGTAGTTTTTTTAAGGAACCTCCATACTGTTCTCCATAGTGGCTGTATGAATTTACATTCCCACCAACAGTGCAAGAGGGTTCGCTTTTCTTCACACCCTCTCCAGCATTTATTGTTTGTAGATTTTTTGATGATGGCCATTCTGACTGGTGTGAGGTGATACCTCATTATAGTTTTGATCTGCATTTCTCTAATGATTAGTGATGTTGAGCATCCTTTCATGTATTTGTTGGCACTCTGTATATCTTCTTTGGAGAAATGTCTATTTAGGTCTTCTACCCAGTGTTGGATTGGGTTCTTTGTTTTTTTTGAAATTGAGCTGCATGAGCTGCTTGTATATTTTGGAGATTAATCCTTTGTCAGTTGCTTCATTTGCAAATGTTTTCTCCCATTCTGAGAGTTGTCTTTTTGTCTTGCTTATGGTTTCCTTTGCTGTGCAAAAGCTTTTTCAGTCTCATTAGGTCCCATTTGTTTATTTTTGTTTTTATTTCCATTTCTCTGGGATGTGGGTCAAAAAGGATCTTGCTGTGATTTATGTCATGGAGTGTTCTGCCTATGTTTTCCTCTAAGAGTTTTATAGTCTTTGGCCTTAAAATTAGTCTTTAATCCATTATGAGTTTATTTTTGTGTATGGTGTTAGGGAGAGTTCTAATTTCATTCTTTTACAAGTAGCTGTCCAGTTTTCCCAGCACCACTTATTGAAGAGGCTGTCTGTTCTCCATTGTATATTCCTGCCTCCCTTATCAAAAATAAGGTGACCACATATGCGTGGGTTTACCTCTGGGCTTTCTATCCAGTTCCACTGATCTATATTTCTGTTTTTGTGCCAGTACCATACTGGCTTGATTACTGTAGCTTTGTAGTATAGTCTGAAGTCCAGGAGCCCGATTCCTCCAGCTCCATTTCTCTTTCTCAAGATTGCTTTGGCTATTTGGGGTCTTTTGTGTTTCCATACAAATTGTGAATTTTTTTGTTCTAGTTCTGTGAAAAATGCCATTGGTAGTTTGATAGGGATTGCATTGAATCTATAGATTGCTTTGGGTAGTATAGTCATTTTCACAATGTTGATTCTTCCAATACAAGAACATGGTATATCTCTCCATCTGTTTGTATCATCTTTAATTTCTTTCATCAGTGTCTTATAGCTTTCTGGATACAGGTCTTTTGTCTCCTTAGGTAGGTTTATTCCTAGGTATTTTATTCTTTTTGTTGCAATGGTAAACAAGAGTGTTTCCTTAATTTCTCTTTCAGATTTTTCATCATTTGATTTCCATTTGCATGGAATATCTTTTTCCATCCCCTCACTTTCAGTCTGTATGTGTCCCTAGGTCTGAAGTGGGTCTCTTGTAGACAGCATATATACGGGTCTTGCTTTTGTATCCATTCAGCCAGTCCATGTCTTTTGGTTGGAGGATTTAATCCATTTACATTTAAGGTAATTATTGATATGTATGTTCTTGTTACCATTTTCTTAATTGTTTTGGGTTTATTATTGTAGGTCTTTTTCTTCTCTTGTGTTTCCTGCCTAAGAATTCCTTTAGGATTTGTTGTAATGCTAGTTTGGTAGTGCTGAATTCTCGTAGTTTTTGCTTGTCTGTAAAGGTTTAAATTCTCCGTTGAGTCTGAATGAGATCCTTGCTGGGTAGAATAATCTTGGTTGTAGGTTTTTCCCTTTCATCACTTTAAATATGTCTGGCCACTCCCTTCGGGCTTGCAGAGTTCTACTGAAAGGTCAGCTGTTAACCCTATGGGGATTCCTTTGTATGTTATTTGTTGTTTTTCCCTTTTAATATTTTTTCTTTGTATTTAATTTTTGATAGTTTTATTAATACGTGTCTTGGTGTATTTCTTGGATTTATCCTGCATGGGACTCCCTGCGCATCCTGGACTTGATTGACTATTTCCTTTCACATATTAGGGAAGTTTTCAACTATAATCTCTTCAAATATTTTCTCAGGCCCTTTCTTTTTCTCTTCTTCTTCTGGGATCCCTATAATTCCAATGTTGGTGCTTTTAATGTTGTCCCAGAGGTCTGTGAGACTGTCCTCAATTCTTTTCATTCTTTTTCTTTATTCTGCTCTGTGATAGTTATTTCCACCATTTTATCTTCCAGGTCACTTATCCGTTCTACTGCCTCAGTTATTTTGCTATTGATACTTTCTAGAGAATTTTTGATTTCATTTATTTTGTTGTTCATCATTGTTTGTTTGCTCTTTATGTCTTCTAGGTCCTTGTTAAACGTTTCTTATATTTCTCCATTCTATTTCCAAGATATTGGATCATCTTTACTGTCGTTACTCTGAATTCTTTTTCAGGTAGACTGCATATTTCCTCTTCATTTGTTTGGTCTGGTGGGTTTTTACCTTGCTCCTTCATCTGCTGTGTATTTCTCTGTCTTCTGATTTTACTTAACTTACTGTGTTTGGGGGTCTGCTTTTTGCAGGCTGCAGGTTCGTAGTTCCCGTTGTTTTTGGTGTCTGCCCCGAGTGGGTAAGGTTGGTTCAGTGGGTTGTGTAGGCTTCCTGGTGGACGGGACTGGTGCCTGTTTTCTGGTGGATGAGGCTGGATCTTGTCTTTCTAGTTGGCAGGACCACGTCTGGTGGTGTGTTTTAGGGTGTCTGTGGACTTATTATGATTTTAGGCAGCCTCTCTCCTAACGGGTGGGGTTGTGTTCCTGTCTTGCTAGTTGTTTGGCATAGGGTGTCCAGCACTGTAGCTTGCTGGTCGTTGAGTGGAGCTGGGTCTTAGCATTGAGAAAGAGATCTCTGGGAGAGCTCTTGCCAATTGATATTACGTGGGGCCAGGTCTCTGGTGGACCAGTGTCCTGAACTCAACTCTCCCACCTCAGAGGCTCAGGCCCGACACCTGGACAGAGCACCAAGACCCTGTGAGCCACACAGCTCAGAAGAAAAGGGAGAAAAAAAAAGGAAGAAAGAAAAAAATAAATAAATAAAGTTATTAAAATAAAATAAAAAAGTAATTAAAAAATAAAAGAGCAACCAAACCAATAAACAAATGCACCAATGATAACAA
>NW_020172463.1:1849917-1952965 GCF_003031525.2 Neophocaena asiaeorientalis asiaeorientalis | reverse complement strand
GGGGGCGGGAGGGGCACAGAGTGCGGGGCGGGCCTGCGGCGGAGGCCAGCGTGACGTTGCACCAGCCTGAGGCGCGCTGTGCGTTCTCCTGGGGAAGTTGTCCCTGGATCCCGGGACCCTGGCAGTGGCGGGCTGCACAGGCTCCCGGGAGGACAGGTGTGGATAGTGACCTGTGCCTGTACATAGGCTTCTTGGTGGCGGCAGCAGCTGCCTTAGCATTTCATGCCTATCCCATTTGTCCGCGCTCGTAGCCGCGGCTCGCACCCATCTCTAGAGCTTGTTTAGGCGGTGCTCTGAATTCCCTCTCCTTGCGCACCCAAAAGCAATGGTCTCTTGCCTCTTCGGCAGGTCCAGACTTTTTCCCGGACTCCCTCCCAGCTAGCTGTGGTGCACTAACCCCCTTCAGCCTGTGTTCACGCAGCAAACCCCAGTCCTCTCCCTGGGATCCGACCGAAGCCGCAGCCTCAGCTCCCAGCCCCCGCCCATCCTGGCGGGTGAGCAGACAAGCTTCTCCGGCTGGTGAGTGCTGGTCGGCACCGATCCTCTCTGTGGGAATCTCTCCACTTTGCCCTCCGCACCCCTGTTGCTGCGCTCTCCTCCACGGCTCTGAAGCTTACCCCCTCGGCCACCCCCCGTCTCCGCCAGTGAAGAGGCTTCCTAGTGTGTGGAAACCTTTCCTCCTTCACAGCTCCCTCCCACTGGTGCAGGTCCCGTCCCTATTCTTTTGTCTCTGTTTTTTCTTTTTTCTTTTGCCCTACCCTGGTACATGGGAGAGTTTCTTGCCTTTTGGGAAGTCTGAGGTCTTCTGCCAGCGTTCAGTTGGTATTCTGTAGGAGTTGTTCCACATGTAGATGTATTTTTGATGTATTTGTGGGGAGAAAGGTGATCTCCACATCTTAACCTCTCTGCCATCTTGAAGGTCCTCTCCCTCTCATAATTTTTTAAGTGTACAATACCGTATTAATAACTATAGGCTCCATAGTTTTATAATATCATCTACTTTACAGAGTCATTGTGATAAATGAGAATACACATACATAGCAACTGTCACAATGAGTAGGTACTCTTTGTGTATTAATTTCTGTTCCACGTTGTGTGCAAGGCCCGGTACTCTGCAGCTTCTGCTCTGATTTTTTTTAAGGCTTTGTCACTGATGAGATCCTGTTCTGTTAGTGTTTAAAGCTGCAGTGTCTACTAGAATCTGCTTGAGAGTCAAGTTCTAAGTACACTCTTGAAGTATACATTGAAATTGACCTAACATATTTCTTCCTGTTCAAGCATCCTTTTGAAATTTCCCAATTTTGGCCTCTTGGCTTATTTTTCCCTTCTGTCTGCAACTTAAGAAAGTATATCCATTCAAAATATCTCATCTAAATTTCCATGCATGTCCATTTATGAAAATAAGACTGTTTCTCACAACCCCTATAAGATACATTAAGAAAACGTGCCTTATGAGCCCTGTGTTCTCTATCATTGCTAGTTTTTAGTATGTGACAGAAAGATTTCCCCAACTCCATGCTAACTCAGATGTGTTGCTGTAAAGCTATTATAAGTAAATCTTTTTAAAGGTCCTCAGGAAAAAAGAAAAGTAAATTATGTCTCTATTGGCCACACAGTTGCCATTTAAAACCTCAAAACACCAAGGAAGCCATATTGGTATGATTTCCTCTTACCAAAACTCTGCAGCTTTTACCTCCACTCGTTAGATACACAAAGCTATTCAGTGGAATTGACTCTTTTAAATTATTCTCCCCATCTTTTATGCCTGGAAAGCTAGTCTTGCTGATGTATATCTTGTTTCCAGGGTTTTCTCAAGAGTCCTTCTTCTAGATGGCAATCACATCAGCAGTCTCCCAGTCCTCTGGCAAGGAGATTGTTTGCAATAACAGTTTACAAGTTTGGCCAATGGCTCCACAATTTCACCCTTGAGTTCCTTCAAAACTCTTGGGTGAATGCTGTCTGGTCCTAGTGATTTATCTACGTCTAATTTGTCAAATGGACTCGGAACACCTTATAGTACTCGTCACCTTTTGATCTATTACCTCTGACATATATAATTCCAACTTTCCTCCTTCCTTTTGCTCTCTTTTCTGATCTTATTGCTCAAGAAGTCATTAAAATAAGGTTCGAAGTCATGAGTTTGCTTAGTACTGTGTAAAGTCATATTTCATTTTTGTTAAGTCAAGTTACATGGCCAAGTTCTGGACAGCACTTCTAGCTAAAATTTTGGTATAAGTGAGAATAGAACTGAGGCATCAGTCTGAAGGAATAGAAGGAAATAAATGTCCCAGAACTATCCTTATATTATAACTAATCATTGCCAGAGAATAGGAAAGGACCGATGAAATAGGACTTTCAATGAATATACCCTTTTCCGGAAAAGGCAGAATTTTTCATTTCAACCTTTGTAGTTTTTTGTCATTCAGTGTAGTTTAAGGTTTCATTTTGAATGGAGTGTTCTTAAAAGGGTCTGGGTGCATTGTTAAACTTTATTTGGTTTTTATTTCTCAAGAGAACAGTTGTTTGTTCTAATGGCCCTCTCATTTTTTTTTTTTTAATTTACATATTTTTTATTTGAAGCACTCTCCAAAATTTTCAGTTCATGGAGTAATTCTTGACTTCTTGTTCCTCACTTCCTGCCAAGAACCATTGGTGTGTACTGTTTGGTAATTGCCACTGTTAAGCCCTCTGAAGGACTGTTATTCAAGCGTTAGATTTAGTGATCCTAGTTACTGTTGTTCTGGTAGCAATAAAAAGGCAAATGATGAGCAGGCTTTCAACAAACAGTCCTTTATTGGGGCCAGAACTACTCTGGACTGACTCCACCCTGAATCGTTGTGACAAACTACTATAGAAACTCAAAAAGGTTTGAATAATAACAGGAACTCTAAAGTAACAAAACAGCTAGTGTGCCCCAGTGTCCTCTGGCATTACCATCCAATGAGGATAAATTAGGTCACCTTAACGTTAGTGCCTGTTTATACGAGGCTGTCTCCGATCAGTAGGACCTCAGCCGCCTTTCTGAAACCTTCCACAAGTGTTTCTGAGCTACTGTAAACGGTGTGGGCTGTCAGCGTTAGTACCTATGCAAGCTCAGCCCACTTCTTACTATGCAACTTGAGCGTCTCATTGTCAGTGTTCTCTACTTATGAAGCTGCTTGGGGCATCCTCAGCAGAGCCTTTTCCGATGGCGTCCATAACACTGATAATTAATGTGCATAAGGCACTGTCTTTCACTGTTCCCCAAGCTGCAGTCTCCCAGATGTTAAAGTGCACTTGGATTCTGTGTAAAATTTGAGAAAATGGTTAGATCTCCTGAACCCTCTTGCCTAAAAAGGCAGCATTGTTCAGTCCCAGACCCAATGCCAGAGAATGATATCTTTCCTAAAATCAGCTCTTTCAGTTTCTCTTCTTAACCCATCTCTCGCTTTTTTTTTTTTTTTCTTTTTTTGCGGTACGCGGGCCTCTCACTGTTGTGGCCTCTCCCGTTGCGGAGCACAGCCTCCAGACGCACAGGCTCAGCGGCCATGGCTCACGGGCCCAGCCGCTCCGCGGCATGTGGGACCTTCCCAGACCGGGGCACGAACCCGTGTCCCTGCATTGGCAGGCAGACTCTCAACCACTGCGCCACCAGGGAAGCCCACCCATCTCTCTTTAATGGCTTTAAACTCATTCAAAGGTTTGGGTGGATGTAGACACCAAGATGTTACCCCATTGCAATCTTCACTGTCCTCCTTAGCCTCTGTCTCCCACCCACCCCCCACACACAAGCCTGTATGCATATTAACTTATGAACATAGATCAACAGATTCCAGAAGAGTTACCCACCAATTCTAAAAACAGCCTCGTCTTTATTTTAGGCTCAGCAGGACATCCTTCTTTATTAGCATTTATCCAAGGTTCCCCTTGCCAAGCACATTATTCCTCTTTGTAGTTAATAAAAAGAGTCTGTCCTTGTTAGTATTCTTACGAATGCCAGAAATGATCTGGCATCCCTTTAAGAATTAGAGGGTGGGCCCTAGTCACTTGAACTTTGACTTTCAAAATGCAGATACATATCCAAAAGCATTGCATGTGCACTAACTCACCTTCTGGAAATTTCAGGCTAATCAGTATTTACTGAGATTACATAACTGTCTGTAATGAACTTCCTAACTTCTAAGCAGCTTTCCATCTTTCTTGAGGTGGGGAAGGGTATTCCTTTATGGCCTCCTACTTATTGCCATATTTAAACCTTACTTGCTTTTTATCAGCAAAAGGATAAAAATGTTATTATTACAATAGCTACTAGTAGTCCTACTCTCCCTATTACTTACTACCTTCGTTTCCTCTCATTTATCATATGCCAGGCTTTATGCTAAGTATAATCCATTACAGCATCTCATTAAACCCTCACAACAACATTTTAAAGTAGATTATATTTGCACTTTCCAGATGAGAATACTGAAACTCACTGTACCATCAAACTTAACTAAACAGGGAGATTGGTTTGCAAAGCACCATCTAGTTTTATACCACCCAATAGGGTAGCCTCTAGCAACTGTGGTTATGTATATTTAAATTAATTAAAGTGAAATTAAAGTTCATTTTCTCAGTCACATTGGCAGTATTTCACATTCTCGATAGCCACAGGTGTTAGCAGCTACCATATTGCCAGTACAGACTGTAGAACATTTCCATCATCATGGAAAGTTCTATTGGACACCACTGATAGTCCCCTCTCGTTGCCATAGTTGCTCTCTTTTCAGCTGAAAGCATCAGTGTCCTGAGTTTTCCTGTCACATTGATCTTCTGTGCCTTCTAGTGCCCTTCCACCCTGCTGACTGATCCCAACAAATGTTAACACAGCTTCATCTATTTGTCAATATATCCTCTGATAAGTTCCGTAATGCACTTGGTTATTGCTTAGCAAGAAAGTATGCGATTTCAACCATTCTTTCCATTATTTATATTTGCTTCACTAGTGTCCAGTTTATGCTCTGCTCTTCTGTTGCATTTCTTTCTGCATTTGCAATAAATTTTGTTTCAGGGTGAATCATAGTGTAATCTTTTGGAAGATATTTTTAACAGAAATTAAGCTCATCATGTGTTGGACCAGCCATTCCCTTAACTCAGCAGGAGAGGCAGCAATATGGGGACCCATCACCAGGTCCTCAAACACACAAAAGTGACAACTGCTGTCTGATGACAGTGATGAAAACTTGCCATCAGTGGTGAAATACATCTCAATTTCAGAGGTACTTTAAATGTAAAAAGAAAAATGCATGTTAGAATCGATGAATTGTCAAAGCTTTGAATCTGAACTCTACCACTGAAGTCTTTGTGACTGTAGACAATCCAACCTCTTCAAGCCTGTCTCCTAATCAATAAAATAAGCACAGAAATGTCTGCCCCACAGGATTGTGGTGTTATCCAAATTAAATAATACATGTAAATGACTCAGCACTTAATAAGCACCTATTATGTACTAGGTGTTGTGCTGTGGGTTGGAAACACTAGGATGAACAAGACTTTGTCTTATTCTCAAATAACTCACAGTCTGGGATGGGAAACAGACATGAAAATAAATAATATATTATAGAATAATAAGTATTATATGACTAAGTAAAAGGCTGGAGGTATGGCACTAAGGAAAGAGTGGCTGATAAACTTTAGGAGATGGACATAAAGGCAGATGAGGGAAGCTTATCAGAGAGGTCTGTGAATGTGAATCCCTTTACTCCTCAGCCATGAGTGAATGTCTCAGAGCATTGGCAATGAAGGATTTCGTTAGGAAGTTTGTTTATCTTTATGGATTGTCAGGAGCAAGAATGGGTCATTTCAGGAGTCTTTACTTAGGTTGCTTCAAAATGAAATAACAGCCCTTCAGTATATTCGTTTCGGAAAATGGAATGATGGATAGCAAAATCACTACGCCCTGCCTCCCAAGCAGCTATTTTTAGTTACTTCCCTGAAATAATAGAAAATGGATTTATGCTTCCTGATGTTATCACGTCCTTTCATTAGGATTTTCTATAGGAAAAACAAAGATTTTTTATAGGTTTTCAGTGACCACCATTCAGTGCTTTATATCTATTACCCCATTTAATCCTCACAAGTTTAAAGTTATTTTAAGAGACAAAAAAGTATTTAGAATATGCCACTCTAAACCATGCCTAATATAATTTAAGAAACCTGCAGGGAATAAAACATTCTTCTTGACCATAGCAAGCCACAAAATAAAATTATTTGGCATAAATAATTTATATAGTGTTAGAGGCATTTAATTAAAAGTGTCAATACTTATTTTTAAATTGTGTGTATTACATAAATGGTGCATATTTAATATATAGCTCTAATGCAGATTTCCTCTTTGTACCAGATCCCCTCTGCATTCTTGGGCTCAGCTGTGGTTTACTGTATCAAAGCCCCACTCACCTATCCTGTCACACTCCAACATTATGCCTTTGCCTGTGGGAATCTTTTCATCTCTCCTTTAGAACCACTAGCTAATCTTCATTGTTCCAACATATTCACTTCATTTCAGAGCATGTTCTACCTTGTCAACCACTCCCTTGATATTACTGCTTCAGACGTTTGTTCGCTCTCACACGTGACCCATTCCTGCATCCAGCTACTGACATCAAGGCTAACACTTACCCGTTGCAGCCCTCCGTCTTCCCTATCTGCCCCCAGGGCTGGGGGTTCCCCCACCCACTCCCATTAATAGCCTTGCCTCCCAGAAACCCCTACCCACCTTGAAACCTTAATGCCTCATCAATATCACAGGACTGGACAGTGTCCCAGTCCCAAAAGATGAAACATTGAAATATTAAAGCTAATAACATTTAAACTTCACTTTATCATTGTGAGAGCAGTTGTGGCTCATGTTCAAGGTTTTATAGAACTCCTGGTTAAATGTTTACAGACCTTTAGAACCATTACCACCACCACTGACTGATCTCCTTGCTCCTTTCTGTGAGGCTGAGGATGTCTTCTTTATGGTGCATGGTGCTGCTTTGGGACTCCTTGAGACATTTGCCAGAAATGCTTCATTCTATTTTATACCTTAGAGTCAGAAAATAGGAGCAGAGGGAATATATTCCATGCTAAATTACATAATATTTTCCTTTCATAAAACTAGCCTTAGTATTTTGAACTTGGGGTATTATGTTTTAGCATGTATCTAGGGCATGCAAAAAGAATTGTTCTTAATAAGTCTCTACTTAATATACTCTGTATTCAGAGCTAGCATGTAATGTCTTCATTTCACTTTTGAATGTTTATAAACCTTTTAAGATACAATCAATCTACCTATTTTCGAAGACTGCACCCTATTCCTGTGCCTTCTCACTGACCTCAGTGTTTCATCCAGCAGTACAGCTTAGCACATTTAGGTGGAATGAAGGACAATGAGAATTGATACAGTTCTATAAGTCTTGAGATTCCTTGCTTTGTACAAAATAAGTTAACAGCATTCGTATTTGTCATTAGCTGAAAAATAGAGGAAGATGAGGCACAGGTTTTTTTTGTTTGTTTGTTTGTTTTTTTGCGGTATGCGGGCCTCTTACTGTTGTGGCCGCTCCCGTTGCGGAGCACAGGCTCCGGACGCGCAGGCTCAGCGGCCATGGCTCACGGGCCCAGCCGCTCCGCGGCATGTGGGATCTTCCCGGACCGGGGCATGAACCCGCATCCCCTGCATCGGCAGGCGGACTCTCAACCACTGCGCCACCAGGGAAGCCCTCTTCTGCCCATTTTTAAATCAAGTTGTTTGTTTTTTGTTTTTTTTTTAAATATTGAGTTGTATGAGCTGTTTATATATTTTGGATATTAACCCTTTATCAGTCATATCATTTGCAAATACCTTCTCCCATTCTGTGGGTTGTCTTTTCATTTTGTTTATAGTTTCCTTTGCTGTGCAAAAGCTTTTGAGTTTAATTAGGTCCCATTTGTTTATTTTTGTTTTTATTTCCATTACTGTAGGAGACAGATCAAAAAAGTTATTGCTGTGATTTATGTTAGAGTGTTCTGCTTATATTTTCCTCTAGGAGTTTTATAGTATCTAGCCTTACTTTTAGGTCTTTAATTCATTTTGAGTTAATTTTTCTATGGTATTAAAGAATGTTCTCATTTCATTTTTTTTTACATATAGCTGTCCAGTTTTCCCAGAACCATTTACTGAAGAGACTCTTTTCCCCATTGTATAGTCTTGCCTCCTTTGGTGTAGATTAATTGACCATAGGTGTGTGGGTTTATTTCTGGGCTTTCTATCTTGCTCCATTGACTGTTTTGATTATTGTAGCTTTGTAGTATAGTCTGAAGTCAGGAAGCCTGATTCCTCCAGCTCCATTTTTCTTTCTAAGATTGCTTGGCTATTCGGGGTCTTTTGTGTCTCCATATAAATTTTAAGATTTTTTTTTTGTTGTTCTAGTTATGTGAAAAATGCCATTGGTAATTTGATAGGGATTTCACTGAATCTGTAGATTGCCTTGGGTACTACAATCATTTTGACAATATTAATTCTTCGAATCCAAGAACACGGTATATCTTTCCATCTGTTCGTGTCATCTTCTGTTTCTTTCATCAGCGTCTTATAGTTGTTGGAGTACACGAGTTTTGCCTCCTTGGATAGGTTTATTCCTAGGTATTTTATTCTTTTTGACGTGATGGCACATGAGATTGTTTCTTTAATTTCTCTTTCTGATCTTTCATTGTTAGTGTATAGAAATGCAACATTTCACACCACACTAATGCTTGTCATTCTAGTTCCTTTATTTTACATTCCCTGTCTTCCCATTCTCATCCCTCCTCCCTGGCATCCAAATTCCAGCTCTTTCTCTTTAGCATAGTTCAGATGTCACCCATTACCTCCTCTATGAAGACTCCAGAGTTCCTCAGACAAAAGGAATCCTACCCTCCTGTGATCCCCACACACCCTGACCATTCCTGTCAACTTTATTAGGGACAGTTGCTTGCCCATCTCTCTGCTGTTCCCACCTCTTGACCATAGGCTGTGAACTTATGGTCAAAGGTTCAAATGTTCAAAGGTTGCAGCTCCAGCACCTAGGGCCAAAGCTAACCCATGATCTTATTAAAGGATCTATTGCTCAAGGAATTCTGAAATGGTTCTTTTCACTGAATATACAAAGTTTATTTTATCAGTGAATGAAAGAGGAGGCTTCTTAGATCTCACTTAGTTTAGTTCTAATAATTTTGTAGATCTGAAAGCAATAAATGCATTGTTCTCTCTCAATGACTTTGTCACCTTGACAATGACCCATCCCCACTTAAGGTTTGATTACAATAGAGAAAATAGCTTCAAATTCCTAAAGCCTTAGGACCAAGACATATAATTTTTAAAATATAATATTATAATTTGTAGCACAATGTAATAATTATAAATGTCAGATATATTATATTCCCCCTGCATACAGAGTTTTATTATCTCTGTGTTTTGATCAAATACTACCAAGTCATCATCCTACCCAGTCCTCTCTCCCACAGGATCTGCCATAATTCTTCATTCACTTTTATTTTCCTCATGCAGTGATTCTGTTACAGTCCTCTTCTTCTTTCCCTGAGCTTTGTAGCCTGTTTACTTTACAGAAGGACCATTCATCATCGATTATGGACTTATTCTGGATTCATTTATTTATTCGTTCAACAAATGCATATTGAGCATCAACTAAGTCCCAAGAAAGTAGCAGTAATCAAATGGAAAAGTGTCCATAGTTACTGAATGAAACTAATTTTTTAAGCAAATACATTTAGAATCCACACTCTGGGAAAAAAAGAAAAAAGGACAATGCTAATGCTGCCATGGGAACAAAGATGAAAAAACACAATCCCTGCCTTCTAGGATCTTTTATTCTAAGAGGAAGAAAAACATGTTGACAAATGTAAGCAGCGCCATGGAGAACCAAGTTGTTCATTCTGGTGACTTTGCATTGCAGATTTACATTTCTATTTTTCTATCAATTTTACTACTGGTTCTAAGTATAAAGTATTGATAACGGGGTCCGTTTTTAATCTCACTTATTCTACTTCCAACTACTTTCTTACATTTCAGTTTCTATTGCACTTATGCCTACATTACACATTTTAATGCATTTTGCTTTAAAATTGTGGAAGCAGCAGGGTGTAAGGCACAAAGTAAAAGCACCACTGGCTTCCCTTCCTGTTGTCTTTACTCGCCTGTCGACCCTGGACTCAGTCCATCAGCTTCCCCTCTGTATATAATATATGTTGCATTAACTGAGGATTCTCCTTCTAGGATCCCAGTGCAACAGAGATTACAAATTTGTACAACTTACAAGAAAATTTAGTTCTTTCAATAGTAATGGGCCACAGACTGGGGCCAGAGCAAGACAGGGGAGCATATGCAAAGAATTCTTCAAGAAGTAGATACCTAAATCTGTATCTCATCTAAACACATACTACTCTTCTATGATACCTTTCTGTCATACATTTTCTCAGTTAACAGATATTCAAAATAAAATTTGTAAACATGGACGTTAAGAAAGTGTTTGATCCTAAAAAAGATTCTTGTTCCCGAAAAGGTTGAGAACCACTCTGTGTATATAGGTCTTTGTTCAAAAAGTAAATGGATTAGACTTGATGGTTTTATTTTCTTCACTGACCCTACTACTTAGTTCTTAAAAGTTAATTAAATTTGAGTAATCGTTTTTTCTGAAGTTCCTGAAATATAGTGGAAAAGCACTGGCTTTGGAATCTAATGGTCTTGTATTTAAATTACTGCTGTGTGAGTTTAGGCAAGTTCCCTAACTTCTGCAGGCTTTAGTTTCCTCATCTATAAAACCAGAGTAATTTTTCCTTCATTCATTCAGGTATTTGTTCATTCATTCAACAGAAATTTACTGAGCATGCTTTGCAGTAGAAATAATGCTCAATGCTAGGGTTATAAAATAAAGAATAAAAAAACAACACAGGATCCCAGCCCTCATGGTTGGGATAGAGACAGATATAGACAGACAAATTGTAATACATCATGATAAGTACTATCATTGAGAAGTACTATAAAAACACATATTTTTAGATTTATTTTTCTGGCATCAGCTTCACACATTAAAAGTCTAGGAAGAAACCAAACACTACTGAAATTCTAGACGTGCAATACCAAATATTACACTATCATTGCAAACTTTGTAACACTATAGGGGATAGGTCTATAAAACATAATATTAATTTAAAATTCCAGGGCTTCCCTGGTGGTGCAGTGGTTAAGAATCCACCTGCCAATGCAGGGGACACGGGTTTGAACACTGGTCCAGGAAGATCCCACATGCCACAGAGCAACTAAACCCATGTGCCACAACTACTGAGCCTGCACTGTAGAGCCCACGAACCACAACTACTGAAGCCTGCCTGCCTAGAGCCTGTGCTCCACAACAAGAAAGGCCACCAAGAAGCCCGTGCACCACAGTGAAGAGTAGCCCCCACTTGCCACAACTAGAGAAAGCCCACACACAGCAACAAAGACTCAACTCAGCCAAAAATAAATAAATTTATAAAATTCCAGACACATAAATTGGAAGAAAGAATAGGGCTTACACACACACACACAGATAACAGTGTTGAGCACTGCTAGACTTCTCACGGAATACACAGTAGTGACAGGTATGTGAACAACTAACTTTAATATAATAGAATCTTTGTAAGATAAAACATGCTATGGAAGTAGAAGCAATGATTCTGTTGAATGTGGGAGGATTGGAATCAGGATAAAGGTATAGAAGAGGGGAACATTTGCAGTCTAGGTGATGAACAGGACTCAGCAAGACAAGGCAGGAAGCACACTGAAAACAGCTATATTTGTAACTCTATTATCTATGAAGGAGAGAAAATGAGAGTGAAGGAAGGAATGTGTTGTAACTAATTACTCACACTTACACCCCACTATGTGTCATATTTGTCTCAGTCCCATGCTATAGGTATTATTGGCTCCATCTTTACAGATGAGGAAATAATACAACTTAAATTGTATGAAATTTAAAATAAACTACCGAAACATCTGTTTTTTCATTAATTTCTTCTGTAATAAATTTCACCCATTAAAAGCAGTAAAAATGCATGAACAGTATCAAGTTAAAAGTGAAGCAAGAAATGTAAAAGAATAAAAATGAGATTAACAAAACTTCTGAATATAAAAGAAAGCGTAGAAGCACTTACATAGACTATGTAAAAAGGTAAATGGGCAAAAGACACAGTAGTTAATTCAAAAAAGAGAAATTTAAATGTCTAATAAACATATGAAAAAATGTTTACCTGAGCTATTTTCAAAGAAATGCAAATTAAAATATGGGCCAATTTCATCTTGAGTTTGCAAGGAATTGAAAGACTGCAAGCCTCAATACCTATATCAAGTTCAAGGTTGCTGATGCATATTGATGATTCACAACTGCTTGAGGATCAATCTGTCCTTCCATTTGATTTTCCCCATACTACAGATCCATCCTAAAATATACTGGGTTTTTTGTTGTTGCTTTTTAGTCTCTAGGGAACTTTGTTACTATTCCTTGAGGAGACTAAAAGCACCCTAGGTTTTCACAAAACCAAGACTCCTGAGAGTTAGAATAAAATGTTATTTTTTTAATGAATGGAAATAAGAAAACATTCTAGATGGCAGATGACTGGGGAATTGCCATGTAGGAACTTATAGTTGTAAAATAAATATACAGAAAAATATAAGTCTACTTTTCTGAGTCTCGTGCTCTGGTTTACATGTCACTATGACAGAAATAAAATAAGACCTTCAGAAAGAAATGGCTTACATCGTGTTGAACAGCTGGACGTCAAGGAGAATGATGAGCATGTTTTTGGGGAGACTGAGGGATATAACATATATCAACTTAAACCTTGTTTTCGTAAACCAGAGAAATGCCCAGAAGACTATTTAAATATGAATTTCTAATAATTTAGCTCTACCAAGGAAAAATATTTCTCCCAATTGTGTAGAGATGATGACATATGTGTCATTTCCAACCCCAAAATACCATGATGGACCCAGATCTCATTTATAGGCTAAATTTACCTCTAACTAAAACTACTCACCATGATAATTAAACCACCTCCATGAACCTAATTGTCCCTAGACCATTCTTTCTTTTATTGAGAAATTGTGTGAAATAAAAACATAAGACCTGATTATACATTTGGGTTGTTTTTATTTCACTCTACTCATTTTCACAGTCCTGATAACAACTGATTAAAAACTCAGACCTGAACACTAAATTAATTTTAGTTCAATAAAAACTGACAACATATTATAATCAATTTTACAAGAGATGATTTGGGCTGAATTTAGTGAAAACGACTGAAGTAAGTAGATAATGGAGTATTTATCTTTGTTGGAAGAGAAACCTAGGTAGCAAGACTTTTAGCTGCTGCTGAGAAGTTTTAACCAGGAAGCCGCCAGTCACAATGGACCCTTATGTTTCTAATTGCCCATATTAACAGAAGAAAAAGGAGCACAAGATTTTCTCTGGAGAAACTTAGACAACCTGCTGTTTTCAGATAAGCTAGATGGTATTGGTCAATACATTTTATATCTACAAGTTAGGTTTTATCATGATAAATGATAAATCAGAAAACTAGCAAACCAAATGCATTCAGGCATTTCTTTATGAACAAAATGTGGATGTTACATTCTTTTCTACTTAAAAGAGGAAACTGACAAACCGAATGTTCCTAGATGGTTTTTGTTTTGTATTGTTTTGTTTTGTTTTTATTAACGTCAGAGTTCTAAATCTTACATACCTACTTATCTGATGAACAATAATCAAACTTTATTCATGTGTTTGTATTTTTATCTATTGTAAATACTATGGCATTGTTTTTGTAAATTAGTAGTTCTGTTGATGCAAGCAGTTATTCTTACCAGAATGTCAACACTTAGCATTCTATAGTTGAAATCCTGCTGTTATGTTCAAAAAAGTTCTCATGCATTTCACATCATATATCAGGATGATTTCTCCACTTGACAGAGGAATTTTCCAACCTTGAGCATTTTTATGTATGGCATTAAGTTAAAAAGGTCTTTTTCTCCGTTTGTGTCTGTGGGTGTGTGTGTGTGTGTGTGTGTTGTTCAGGGTGAAGAGTGAGAGAGTATTTTTTCATTTAATTATTCTTTGATATTGTTTTTTTCTTGTCTCTAATCCATTTTTTTTGTTTTTGAATTCTTTTTTTTTTTTTTTTTTTACGGTACGCAGGCCTCTCACTGTTGTGTTCTCTCCTGTTGCGGAGCACAGGCTCTGGACGCACAGGCTCAGCGGCCATGGCTCACGTACCTAGCCGCTCCGCGGCATGTGGGATCCTCCTGGACCAGGGCACGAACCCGTGTCCCCTGCATCGGCAGGCGGACTCTCAACCACTGCGCCACCAGGGAAGCCCTGTTTTTGAATTTTATTTATTTTTTTACACAGCAGGTTCTTATTAGTCATCAATTTTATACACATCAGTGTATATATGTCAATCCCAATCACCCAATTCATCACACCACCAACCCCACGACCACCAATACCGCCGTTTCCCTCCTCTTGGTGTCCATACGTTTGTTCTCTACATCTGTCTCAATTTCTGCTCTACAAACCGGTTCATCTGTACCATTTTTCTAGGTTCCACATATATGCATTAATATATGATATTTGTTTTTTCTTTCTGACTTACTTCACTCTGCATGACAGTCTCTACATCTGTCCATGTCTCTACAAATGACCCAGTTTCCTTCCTTTTGATGGCTGAGTAATATTCCATTATATATATGTACCACATCTTCCTTATCCATTCATCTTTTGATGGACATTTAGGTTGCTTCCATGACCTGGCTATTGTAAATAGTGCTGCAGTGAATATTGGGGTGCATGTGTCTTTTTGAATTATGGTTTTCTCTGGGTATATGCCCAGTAGTAGGATTGCTGGATCATATGGTAATTCTATTTTTAGTTGTTTAAGAAACCTCCATACTGTTCTCCATAGTGGCTGTATCAATTCACATTCCCACCAACACTGCAAGAGGGTTCACTTTTCTCCACACACTCTCCAGCATTTGTTGTTTGTAGATTTTCTGATGATGCCCATTCTAACTAGTATGAGGTGATACCTCATTGTAGTTTTGATTTGCATTTCTCTAATAATTAGTGATGTTGAGCAGCTTTTCATGTGCTTCTTGGCCATCAGTATGTCTTCTTTGGACAAATGTCTATTTACGTCTTATGCCCGTTTTTGGATTGGCTTGTTTGTTTTTTTTACTATTGAGCTGCATGAGCTGTTTATATATTTTGGAGATTAATCCTTTGTCTGTTAATTCATTCGTAAATATTTTATCCCATTCTTTGGGCTCTCTTTTCCTCTTGTTTATGGTTTCCTTTGCTGTGCAGAAGCTTTGAAGTTTCATTAGGTCCCATTTATTTATTTTTGTTTTTATTTCCATTACTCTAGGAGGTGGATCAAAAAAGGTCTTGCTGTGATTTATGTCAAAGAGTGTTCTTCCTGTGTTTTCCTCTAAGAGTTTTATAGTGCCTGGTCTTACATTTAGGTCACTAATCCATTTTAAGTTTATTTTTGTGTATGGTGATAGGGAATGTTCTAATTTCATTCTTTTACATGTAGCTGTCCAGTTTTCCCAGCATCACTTATCGAAGAGACTGTCTTTTCTCAATTGTATATCCTTGCCTCCTTTGTCATAGAATAGTTGACCATAGGTGCGTGGGTTTATCTCTGTGCTTTCTATCTTGTTCCATTAATCTATGTTTCTGTTCTTGTGCTGGTACCATATTTTCTTGATTACTGTAGCTTTGTAATATACTCTGAAGTCAGGGAGTCTGATTCCTCCAACTCCATTTTTATCCCTCAAGATTGCTTTGGCTATTTGGGGTCTTTTGTGTCTCCATACAAATTTTAAGATTCTTTGTTCTAGTTCTGTGAAAAATTCCATTGCTAATTTGATAAGGATTGCATTGAATCTGTATATTGCTTTGAGTGGTATAGTCATTTTCACAATGTTGATTCTCCCAATCCAAAAACATGGTATATCTCTCCATCTGTTTGTATCGTCTTTAATTTTTTTCATCAGTGTCTTATACTTTTCTGCATAGAAGTCTTTTGTCGCCTTAGGCAGGTTTATTCCTAGGTATTTTATTCTTTTTGTTGCCATGGTAAATGGGAGTGTTTCTTCTAATTTCTCCTTCAGATTTTTCCTCGTTAGTGTATAGGAATGCAAGAGATTTCTGTGCATTAATTTTGTATCCTGCAAGTTTACCAAATTCATTGATTTGCTCTAGTAGTTTTCTGGTGGCATCTTTAGGACTCTCTATGTATAGTATCATGTCATCTGCAAACAGTGATAGTTTTATTTCTTCTTTTCCAATTTGTATTCCTTTTATTTCTTTTCCTTCTCTGATTGCCTTGGCTAGGACTTCCAAAACTATGTTGAATAATAGTGGTGAGGGTGGACATCCTTGTCTTGTTCCTGATCTTAGAGGAAATGCTTTCAGTTTTTCCCCGTTGAGAATGATGTTTGCTGTGGGTTTGTCATATATGACCTTTATTATGTTGAGGTAGGTTCCCTCTATGCCCACTTTCTGGAGAGTTTTTATCATAAATGGGTGTTGAATTTTGTCAGAAGCTTTTTCTGCATCTATTGAGATGATCATATGATTTTTATTCAATTTGTTAATATGGTGTAGCACATTGATTGATTTGCATATATTGAAGAATCCTTGAATCCCTGGGTTAAATTCTACTTGATCATGGGGTATGATTCTTTTAATGTGTTGTTGGATTCTGTTTGCTAGTATTTTGTTGAGGATTTTTGCATCTATATTCATCACTGATATTGGTCTGTAATTCTCTTTTTTTGTAGTATCTTTGTCTGGTTTTGGTATCAGGGTGATGGTGGCCTCATAGAGTGAGTTAGAGAGAGTTCCTTCCTCTGCATTTTTTTGGAAGAGTTTGAGAATGATGGGTGTTAGCTCTTCTCTAAATGTTTGATAAAATTCACCTGTGAAGCCATCTGTTCCTGTTCTTTTGTTTGTTGGAAGATTTTTAATCACAGTTTCAATTTCATTCCTTGTAATTGGTCTGTTCTTATTTTCTGTTTCTTCCTGGTTCAGCCTAGGAAGGTTATACCTTTCTAAGAATTTATCCATTTCTTCCAGGTTGTCCATTTTATTGGCATAGAGTTGCTTGTAGTAGTCTCGTAGGATGCTTTGTATTTCTGCAGTGTCTGTTGTAACTTCTCCTTTTTCATTTTTAATTTTATTGATTTGAGTCCTCTCCCTCTTTTTCTTGATGAGTCTGGCTAATGGTTTATCAATTTTGTTTATCTCCTCAAAGAACCAGCTTTTAGTTTTATTGATCCTTGCTATTGTTTTCTTTGTTTCTATTTCATTTATTTCTGCTCTGATCTTTATGCTTTCTTTCCTTCTACTAACTTTGGTTTTCTTTGTTCTTGTTTCTCTAGTTCGTTTAGGTGTAAGGTTAGATTGTTTATTTGAGATTTTTCTTGTTTCTTGGGTTAGGCTTGTATAGCTACAAACTTCCCTCTTAGAACTGCTTTTGCTGCATCCCATAAGTTTTGGTTCATCGTGTTTTCATTGTCATTTGTTTCTAGGTATTTTTTGATTTCCTCTTTGATTACTTCAGTGATCTCTTTGTTATTTAGTAGCTTAGTGTTTAACCTCCATGTGTTTGTGCTTGTTACGTTTTTTTCCCTGTAATTGATTTCTAATCTCATAGCATTGTGGTGTGAAAAGATGCTTGATATGATTTCAGTTTTCTTAAATTTACTGAGGCCTTGTTTGTGACCCAAGTTGTGATCTATCCTGGAGAATGTTCCATGTGCACTTGAGAAGAAACTGTAATCTGCTGTTTTTGGATGGAATGTCCTATAAATATCAATTAGATGTATCTGGTCTATTGTGTCATATAAAGCTTCTGTTTCCTTATTTATTTTCGCTTTGGATTATCTGTCCATTGGTGTAAGTGAGATGTTAAAGTCCCCCACTATTATTGTGTTACTGTTGATCTCCTCTTTTATAGCTGTTAGCAGTTGCCTTATGTATTGTGGTGCTTCTATGTTGGGTGCATATATATTTATAATTGTTTTATGTTCTTCTTGGATTGATCCCTTGATCATTATGTAGTGTCCTTCATTGTCTCTTGTAACATACTTTATTTTAAAGTCCATTTTATCTGATATGAGTATTGCTACTCCAGCTTTCTTTTAATTTCCGTTTGCATGGAATATCTTTTTCCATCCCCTCACTTTCAGTCTGTATGTGTCCCTAGGTCTGAAGTGGGTCTGTTGTAGACAGGATATAGATGGGTCTTATTTTTGTATACATTCAGCAAGCCTTTGTCTTTTGGTTGGAGGATTTAATCCATTCACATTTAAGGTAATTATCCATATTTATGTTCCTATGACCGTTTTTTAAATTTTTGGGTGTTTGTTTTTGTAGGTCCTTTTCTTCTCTTGTGTTTCCCACTTAGAGAAGTTCCTTTAGCATTTGCTGTATAGCTGGTTTGGCGGTGCTGAATTCTCTTAGCTTTTGCTTGTCTGTAAAGCTTTTGATTTCTCCATCGATTCTGAATGAGATCCTTGCTGGGTAGAGTAATCTTGATTGTAGGTTCTTCCCTTTCATCACTTTACGTATATCATGCCACTCCCTTCTGGCTTGTAGAGTTTCTGCTGAGAAGTCAGCTGTTAACCTTATGGGAGTTCCTTTGTATATTATTTGTCATTTTTCCCTTGCTGCTTTCAATAATTTTTCTTTGTCTTTAATTTTTGCCAGTTTGTTTACTATTTGTCTCAGCATGTTTCCTCTCGGGTTTATCCTGTATGGGACTCGCTACATTTCCTGGACTTGGGTGGCTATTTCCTTTCCCATGTTAGGGAAGTTTTCGACTCTAATCTCTTCAAATATTTTCTCAGGTCCTTTCTCTTTCTCTTTCTTTCAGGGACCCCTCTAATGCGAATGTTGTTGTGTTAATGTTGTCCCAGATGTCTCTTAGGCTGTCTTCATTTTTTTCATTCTTTTTTGTTTATTCTGTTCCACAGCAGTGAATTCCACCATTCTGTCTTCCAGGTCACTTATCCATTCTTCTGCCTCAGTTATTCTGCTATTGATTCCATCTAGTGTAGTTTTCATTTCAGTTATTGTATTGTTCATCTCTGTTTGTTTGTTCTTTAATTCTTCTAGGTCTTTGTTAAACATTTTTTGCATCTTCTCGATCTTTGCCTTCATTCTTTTTCCAAGGTCCTGGATCACCTTCACTATCATTATTCTGAATTCTTTTTCTGGCAGGTTGCCTATCTCCACTTCATTTATTTGTTTTTCTGGGGTTTTATCTTGTTCCTTCATCTGGTACATAGCCCTCTGCCTTTTCATCTTGTCTATCTTTCTGTGAATGTGGTTTTCCTTCTATAAGTTGCAGAATTGTAGTTCTCCTTGCTTCTGCTGTCTTCCCTCTGGTGGATGAGGCTATCTAAGAGGCTTGTGCAAGGTTCCTGATGGGACGGACTGGTTGTGGGTCTCTTTCATATTGTTGACTGAAGAAAAAATGCACAACGTGAGAGTTGTGAGTTAGGTTTTTTTTTTTTTTTTTTTTTTTTTTGTGAGTTAAGTTTTATTGGGGGCAGAAAGAGGACTATAGCCCAAGAGATAGCGTCTGAGATAGCTCTGAGGAACTGCTCAGAGGAACAAAGAGGTAAGGGGGTTGTATATATGTGATTTTAGTGAAGGGGGACACATGCAATCAAGCACACATCTTGGCAGAAGGTTGCTGCTAGTCACAAGGAGCAGATGTCTTTGTTAACAATTTTAGTGCTTTTCTAAATATGAGAAGATGCAAGAAATTCAGCTGATAAAATCTTCTCCTGAAAATATCTATCTTAAGACCCGTTCTGGCAATTTTTCCCAGAGCACAGAGTGCCTCATTCCTGATCTCCACCTTGAACTTCCTTCAGGGTGTGTTGAAGGTCATCAGCTGCAGTGGCTGGTGACTTAATCCTTGTAAAGGTAGATGGCAAATAACTATATTTAATTAACATCCAGTTACCTAAATTTTCATTTTCTACTCTCTGATTATGTTTGTTCTTCAGTGTATCTATCATTTACTACGTCTGTCATGAATACCCATTTCAATTACTTTTATTCTAAATCTCATATTTAAAAGAAGACTTTTACTGGCCTAAAAGTAACTGGAAAGTATTGCCTGATATCAAGGGAATAAATAATTAAGGAGGATGAGAAAACAGATCAGTCCACTGCCAAAGAAATATTGCACCAGTCAGAGCTAACAGTTAAACAGGCAAGGAAGACTTGTTCAAGGCTATTGCAGTAGGGAAGAGAGAGTGAACTCAACTCCCCAAACGAAAAGCAGGAGGATTTTTAAATGCTGGGGTACACGAATGGAAAATACTGGAGGACTGTGGGAGTGAGCGGAATGGAGAAATTCGGTCAGAATGGTTAGGCCATCTGTGTTTGCTAATTGGCACTTACCAAAGTTAGGCTCCTACCCTCCCACAAAGACTGGGAGATAGGGGTGGTATCTTTCTTGATGTTTACATTTCAAAGAGATGGCTCCCAGGTCCTTGAGAAAGATATTCCTGGGTTGTAGAAGACATACCTTGAAGAGGCAGAAAAGAAATTACAGTTGCAAGTTTCTAAAGTGATAGCTCTAAGAAAAGAGAGGTCAGGGGCCCACAATCAGGAAGAAACCCTTCCTTAAGTTTAGGCAAGCTGAGGGGAATGTTAAGGCCATCTCAGTCACCGTGATATTATAAAAGTTCCAGATAATCAAACAAGAGATGGTAAACTGATAGTTAAGAAGATATTTTCTAGACAAGCAATGTTATAAGCACAGGTGATAATGAGAGTAAAGTCAAATTCAGAGGTGCAACTTTAATAAGCATCCTTCTGACCCTGACGTGAAATCAGCAGTAGTACCTCAAGTCATTTCAAGCATTCTTCTTGTAATACCTGAGTCAACTGAGTTAACCCTGCTGTTTCACTTTCTGACTTGTCTTTGATCGTGGATTATTTGGTTCAATTTGACATTCCTTTGAAGAATCTTCTGCCTGATTATAGCATGTAGATAGCCAGTTTCTATTCTTGGCTTTTTCTCATACAGCACACATACTCACACATGCAATTCAGCTTCACGGAGGATTTACACCTCCTTTTTGCCCCTCTTTGATATATACTTAGGTCCTGTATATTTCATAGACAATGTTTAATTTTTAGTTTAGGATGCTACCCAATATCGTTAACAGATGTGAATGTAATAACCCTAGTCCTCTATAAATCAGAAATAGAAGAGGATAGACAATATAATATGTTGCCCTCTACTTATTTTTAAGACTTTTTAATATTTGGAAATTTATCTGTAACTGGATGGAACCCATTCCTGCTATGGAGATAGAAATGTGACAATTGTCAGTCTTTTCCATAGAAGTGAAGTCATGTGACAGATGAAACTGGAGTCATTATCTTGTTGATTGCTATATCTCAGCCTTGTAAGTTAGTAAATGTTCAAACAATTTTTAGTCTCGTTCCAGAGACTGAGCCCTAACCAAAACTTCTCTGTGTTCCTGGAACATTAGTTCTTTAGGTCAACCTTATCTCTAAGTTCTTGCCCACCAAACTGTTGCTCTCACTCACATTTCACTTTCCATGGCTGTTCTTTCCAGGTCAGCCCAGATATGGAACTCAACCCTTACTCCTTGGTCTTCTTAGGAATTTCTCACATAAGGCATTACCAGGTAATGTTAACAGAATATGTTAACAGAATTTATTGATGGTTTGGGCAATGTAAGATTGTGTGTCTGCCTGTGTGTGCAGAAATTTTAAATATAATATTCAATGTTTTTATTTTTACAGTTGCTTTGGCGACCTTGCCATCAGTGTGCTTTCATAGGCTTAATCTCCCTCTGCCTCTTCTTTTCTCTTCCTTACATTTATCTTCATTCCGTGTGCAGAGCAGTTTAGCTTTTCTTTTTTTTTTTTTTTTTTAATGGTCTCCCTTTAAAATAGTAAAGCTCCTAGGACCTTACTTTTTTTTTTTACAACCAAACAGAATCATCAAGGTATTTTCCTGAATATAAGCGTTCTCATGAAAAATCTGTTGCCACCTATTAAAATAACTATTTCCATCTCTTTCCACCATTTTATATCCTAGGTTATTAAGGTCTGGAATGTCATGCTCAACATTCTTTAAATTCACATCAAATTCATTCTACCTAAAAGTTGAATTACTAACTAGGAAGCTAAGTGAAAATATTTGTCATTTATTTAGTGTATCCCTTTGACCAACACTGAGCCAATCAAGAAACATAATAGTCAGAGTTCTTTCTCTCAGGGCCAAGAACAGAGATATAACCTAACCCTCTGTTCTTTTCTTTCCTGGATTCTATATGTCTTGAACCTATCAGACCTCACATAACCCTTTTCACTTATACATAGTTTCATAACATTTTATATTTCTCTCATTCATTCAATCAATAAGAGACCATTTACTTTGCATATCAAGATAACATGGAGCCCAAGTGAAGCTTAGATCAAGTAAGCAAGAAAATAAATAGTAAAATTTCATATAGTAAAAAATGCTGATAAAATAAGGTGGGGTACTGGATAAAGTGAAGGGAAGCTATTTTAGATAGTATGGTCAAGCCCTCTGAGGCATGTGATATTTGAGATTTGAATTATGAGGATCCAGCTATGAAAATATCTAAGGAAGAACATACCAGGTAAAGAAAAGGGCAGAAGTAAAAGCCCTAAAGTAGGACTTGGCTTAACACACTCAGGAATGGCAAGGGAAACAAAACAAAGCAAAATCACCACTTTGGCTCAAGTATAGAGAACAGAGAGGAGAATGGTAGGACCTGAAGTCAGAGAAGTTGGCAGGAATGGAAGGCCTGGAGGTCCCAAAATGGAATTTGGATTTTTTCCTGAATCACATTGGAGAGTATTTTTTTAACGGGGTATGAGTTTATCTGACTTGTTCTTTTCGTAAATCGCTTTGCTGTGTGGAGATTATATTTTATATTGGTTATCCGAAAACTTACCTTAAAGAGTCATCTTAAAACTGTTGGTATACTACCTCCAAATTACCTTCTAGTCTGATTTATTCAAGTTATGTTTCTTGAATACCTGCTCTTTTCCTGGCCCTGGGCTAGACCTGGAGATTCAACAGTGACAAGGATATGAACAAGAACACACAGCCTCATAGAAAAAGTTTTTGTTCTGTTTTCCATACACAGTAAAATTAATATTGTCCACATGCTCTGCATTCTTATTAGAATCAGTATGACCTTTTTTTCTGGATCTTGGTTAAGATCTGTTTTTAGTGCTATACTGTATTCCTCCATCCACTTCATACAGAATAAGTGTTTAAGAATGTATTTGCATTTTCATCATATTCTTGGAATTCTTTTCAATTTTGTACGTCTCCCAAGTTCTTTTTAGTAGGAAAACTGAATTCATTATAGGAAACAGAAAAATAATAGCACCTGTGTAAAACTTTTTCTCTTAAGACTGGTATCTAAGTTAATTCAAGGTTGGAAATATATTAAGTAAACTAGGAAAATACCTATAATGCTAAATCACAAAACAGAATTTTGTGTTCTGTGTTGGGTCGTTTCTATCTCTTCCCTGTACTGAACTGCAAAAGTGCAGCGAGTACAGACTGCCCCTCAGACTTCCAGTCAAATGCCTGATTACTTGTGGATGTTGCCTGACCTCGGAGAGCTGGGTGATGAAGATGAGGGAATTTTTTGAGCAGAGCACTGGGAAAGAAGCCAAAAGCTCAAGGAAACACCAGTTTTCTGTTAAGGTCGAATCTCAGTAAACATGAAGCTGGAGCTTTCTCTGCACTTTTGACCATTTGTCTTGCTTCTCCTCTTCCCTTCTCTCTTCATTGGGCTTTAAAATTTTAAACATTTTTCTCAGTCTATTTATCTCACAATCTCCTATTCCCTCTATTTGATCTATACATTTTCTTCTTGCTTTCTCTTCTGTATTTCCCATAATGTAAGAGATACTTGAATTAAACAAGAGTCTCTAAAGGACTCTGTCTTTGAAAATCCATTTTGAAGTTGAAAGAAAGGTAAAGCAGCTTTCTGAACTTCCTTTCCTCTTGGGGCCAAGAATGTTACTCAATAACTATTCCGCTCCTTCAAAAGAGCTATCATTCTGACCATTGAACATTTGGGGAACAATTGTATATTGTGTCTTACAGATCCAGCTTCACTATAGACTAAGTGCTGGTTAATGGAAATACCTTACACCTTCTCTTACCTTTATAAAAATAATTGTTTATGATCATAAAATTAGCCCAAGTGTTGTTATGGATATCCTTCAGGTTTCATAAGGAATATGTGCTCTTTTCTATATATTTTGGAGAAAACCTAGATGCTTTATAAAGGTCACTGAGAAATAAGAATACAAAACTCAATGAGCTATATGGTCCCCACAGTCCTCGCTGTCTACTGGTGGAGAAGGATGGAGAAATAAACCATTATGCAACAAGTGATAAGGGTTGTAACATTTGAACCAAGGATGATAGATGTGTAGCCACGGCTACCTTGCTAAGAATGATGGTCAGGAGACACTTTTAAGAAGGGTAGGGCTTCCCTGGTGGTGCAGTGGTTGAGAGTCCGCCTGCCGATGCAGGGGACACGGGTTCGTGTCCCGGTCCGGGAAGATCCCACATGCCTCAGAGCGGCTGGGCCCGTGAGCCATGGCTGCTGGGCCTGCGCGTCCGGAGCCTGTGCTGCGCAACGGGAGAGGCCACAACAGTGAGAGGTCCAAGTACCGCAAAAAAGAAAAAAAAAAAAGAAGGGTAACAATCAGCTGAGTCATAGAGGACAGATGGAATTTAGACAGAAAGTGAGAAGCAGGTTCCAGGCAGAGGAAACAGCATATGCAAAATCAGAGAGCCAAGGAACTGTGTAAAGTTGGAGCATGGAAAAAGTCTCAGCATGAAAGGTTTATGTGGGAAAGGAGATGTACTTGGGAAGATGTGATCATGGCAGACCCTGTGTGCCTAATTTTATATATAAATTTATTTATTAATTTTTGGCTGCGTTGGGTCTTCGTTGTGGTGCACGGGCTTCTCATTGCGGTGGCTTCTCTTGTTGAGGAGCATGGTCTCTAGGTGCGCGGGCTTCAGCAGTTGCAGCACGCGGGCTCAGTAGTTGTGGCTCACAGGCTCTAGAGCACAGGCTCAGTAGTTGTGGTGCACGGGCTTAGTTGCTCCATGGCATGTGATCTTACCGGACCAGGGCTCAAACCCGTGTCCCCTGCATTGGCAGGGAGATTCTTAACCACTGCGCCACCAGGGAAGCCCCCTGTGTGCCTTTCTAACAGGTTTAGACTTTAAAAACCAAAGGGAAGGGCACCTAAGGATTTCTAGTAGGGGTGGATTGGAAGGGACAAGGAAACAATTGGCAAAACTCCAGTTAAGAAGTGATGAGATTTTGCCAACGGTCATAGTCATGGAGGGGAGGGGAATTATTTGAGAGATGATTAAGGGATGGAATACAGGACTTTCTGAATCATCAGAAGAGGGAAGGAAGAAATCCATGTTCTCTCTTAGGTTCCTTGATTGGGCAACTGGCACCTGCAATGCTGATTATTGAGACAAAACACATTGGTGAAGGACCTCTTGGAGGAAAAACTATGAATTTTGTTTCGGCCATGTCAAGATTGAGGCAACAGGTGCTGCTTGTTAAAGCTAAGATGTCAATGAAAACAATTAACACGGTTCTCATAAACATATATAGAGTCAAAAAAGTATAGTGGCTCATGAAACCTTCACTCTTTCCCTCTATAGAAAGATATTTTTATTTAAAAACACCATTCATGTTTACCACCACTTCCCCAGTTTAGTGTCTGTTCTGAAGAAATGTCACACTTACAGACATTATGTTCACATGTTGTACAAACACTTTATTATGAATCCGTTAGGATATATATTTGCAAACATTTTGTTTCACTCTGTGTTATCCCTTAGGCAATGTCATGCACGTACTACTGCAAACAGAGTAGTGAGGCCAGAATGGAACAGCATTATCTTGCTAGTTATCAAATCTGTCAATTCTTCATTGTCAGTATGTCTCAATTTTGTCCTTTTTTCACTCTAGCCATTATCATTATCCCAAAATAGGATCCTAGTCACTGCCTGACTGAGATACCTTTATCAGAGTTCTTGAGTGCAAACAGCAGAAACTGATTCTCTTGATTTAGGTAGAAAATGAATTTATTGAAAGGCTGTTTGGTAGCTTACAGAATGACAAGAAAGGTGGGAGAACCAGGCTCGGAAAAAGCGAGTTTTCATAGCCAGGACCCCAGGTGGGGTCATCCCACAAGAACAGGCCAAGGAAGACACTGCTCTCTCTGGCCAAACTGCTATGGCTGCCCCCAAAACTAGCTGTGGCAGTCTCTTCCATCACTAGAATCAATTTTTCACAGGTGCTGCTTCTTTGCACCATGAGCTCCAGATTCAAAATCCCAGGCAGTTGTGTCTGACTTCCCAAACCTGGATTAAAAACAGCTCCATGCCCTAATTTCCAGGCTTCAGGGAAGGCAAGTATGTGGGCTTTTCAACTTCTGTAGTTGGATCTAGCACCCACCTCCCACTAAGATTTGAGCTGTGGAGAATTATCCAAAAATAGGAAAGAGGGTCTGAATCAGGGCAGCCACGGGAATGCAGATGTCCTCCTGAATACAACCAACTTACCTCCTGATTCTAAACTTTCATTTTTGTATTTTATTCTAAGCACTGTGCTGGGCACATGCTATGTACTAATGATGCAAATATCAAGAATGCAAGTACCTGATTAAGGCTTTCCCAAAATGTATCTATTATGTTGTTTCTCTTCTTAGACACTAGAAAAGTTTCCAATTAAGACTCTTCAACCTAGGATTCAAACGCATCCCATCAGTTCATCTACATTACATATACAGCTTTTTCTCTTATTATCTAACATAAATACTCTTCTCTAGCTAGGATAATTAACTTACAATTTATATATTTTCCTATGTTCATTCTCTGCAGAACTACTCATCATCCCACCTCTCTCTCCATAGCCGATGCCTGAACTCATCTTATTTTCCAAGTAGCACCACACTTCTATTCTTTGTTTCCGTTGTGATTCTACTTGAGAATCAGTGAGAGTTATGAAGCTACTGCAAATTAAAGCACATTATTTATTGTGAAATTACACAGTATTTGTGTATACCAATTCACACCTGCACCTTCATTCATAAATACTCTTTATGGATCCATTTCTGTTTTTACATGTAGATGTTTTTACCTCTCCAAGTAGATTGTAAATTATTCAGAGGCAAGGATCTTATCTGCTGGCATATCCCCTCTGCCGCATCTAGCATGTTAAATACAGAGTCTACACAATGTGTTTGTGGAGGAACAGCTCAGCAGATGTCTGGCCAGTTTCAGCTCTCACCATACACTTCCAAGGAATTTAGGATCTGAAACTTAGTTTGTTCAGTCCTCTTCCACTAACTCCAGGTAAGTTCTACTGATCATTGCACAAATGTACAAGCTTCATATCACAGTGAGAACCAGGCAAGGATGACCTGGCACAAATTTAGCGCCATTACTAGAAACTACCTGAAGGGAACGTCCGGGTGATGCCAATAGTGTCATCTTCACAGAGGAAAACTGGCTTTGTAATAAGCTGGAAGAGTACTACACCATATAATCCTTTCATGCTTTGCAAAGTTAAAACTGAAAAGAAATGGGACTCATTTAAGAATCTGATTATTTTGTCATTGTCACAGAATGACATATTAATTGAATAGTAAATTTGTAGAAAGCCCTTGTGAATGCAAACAAAATGTGCCTTTTGTAAATTAAGCAAAAAACAGATGCCTAATTCTCAGACAAAGTTCCTTTCTGATGCTGTCAGAACAAGTACTTTTTGAGAGAGTGAGTTTTGGCAGATGGCATTACAATTCAAATAAAATGGAATAGGCTTCCAAGTGCATCCACATTTTCTTGTCATGTGAATGCCAGAAAAATGTTTAAAGTTTCTAATGTTTCTGAATGTCCTCGTAAATATAACCTGTGTTATTGCATAAATATCAAAGATTAAATTATGACTCTAATGTTAGCTGAGATACTGTATGTTGATGTCTTTCTGCACAGCCAAAGCCGACATTCACTGTATCTATTGCACAACAAGGAAATGCAGTATGAAAGGATTTGAAAATATTGAACTTAGACTCCTACTGAAAAGCAATGTGAAAATTATTTCAGAGTTCTGGGGCATTCCTAAAAAAGGATGGATGCACAGATGCCAGATCTTTCCCTTCATGTGTCTCTTCACATTTTCTTACCAACATTTAGAACATTGGGAGTCCCAAGAAAGGACATCCAGAAAGGAATCCTTTATTCAAAGGGATTTCAGCACCACCACCTTCCACCATCATCAAAAATAATTTTAGTTGGGCTCTAAGCAGTTAAATAGTATCCCCCCACCTAGGGTTGTTATGAGGATCAAAAGGATGATACAGGTAAAGCACTCAGCACAGTGTCCGATACATGTTATCTCTACGTTGTATAATTGTAGCTAATTTTAGTACTTCGATGGTGCTAAATAATTGAGATAAGGCAGGAAGGGTTATAACTTTGGCCATGAAAAATTTAAAAGATAACCTCCTGAGATGTTGGGATAGGAACATAAATAGCATTTATTGAAAGTAAATGCCATTCTTTTCAGTATAGAGTAAACCCCCCTCAGTAAGAAAAGTTGTCAGGTAAATGTTGAGTCGTCTTTTAGGACACAGCTCCACGGGCATTTCTCTGTAAAGTATCTATTGTCTACTTCACCCCTGCTGTAAATGGCCATTCCTTCATCTGAGAGCACCTGGGCATACTTCTACCATGACACGTCCCAAAAAATCTATGTTATCAAAAGCAATGTACCTAAAACTTTAATGCCTATTTTTTGTATTCTTTACTAAAACAGTTCTTTAATCCATATGTGCTCCTCTAACATCTCTGTTATGGAAATGCAAGGGAGGGAGTGAGCTTTATGGAGCGTTGCCAATAGCAACATTTTCTTCTCCCTCTCCACCTCGACCCAGCACACCTGAAAATATCTGAAATATGGGGCACACATTCTCAACACAAGAACACCTGACTAAAAACTGAGTTAACATTTGTTAAATAAATAAATAAACAACTGAAGTATTAGTGTCATAGGAAGCCAACATTCCTTGTGCTACCCAAATATCTGAGATTGCTCTTCAGACGAAGTTATAAGACATTTTAGCTTTCTAGGTGCCACAGTGGGTACCCGATCTCATTCATTCCTTTAATAAATGCCAGTGCTGAGCCCCTCCTATTAGGTTTGAGGAATAGAAGATGAATAAGATATGCTCCCTGTCTTCAAGTTTCTCACCGAGAGAGAGAAAACAGATGGTTATAACGTAATCTTCAGAACTCAATAGAAATCCCTTTTCTCAATGGTATAACGTATTCTTTCTCCCTGCATTGTTTTTCCTTTATCTTAGCTGCCCATGAAGTCCTTTCCAGTCTGTCTTGTTACATCTGGTCTTAGTTTTCTAACTCTCACCTCTCACTGTGGAACTTTCGTGAATCACAGCAGTTTTAGAACTATCTAATTTGTATCTCTATTAGGTTCCTGAGTATAATATGCTAATTTTTAACACTGATAAAGTAGGCTTCATGTTCTTCTTCACCTTTTATCTGTTTTCCAGATTCAAAAAATTTCCTTTTTCTAGCACCATAATTCTAAGACATAGATTTATCTTTTCCTTTCAAGTGTGAGCTCTGAGTGACAATAATTGATTGATCTTTGAGCAGAAATAGATTTTTTAATCACTTATAGTTTTACTAAAAGAAAAATGTCACCATATCAAACAAAGGAATGTTCTAATGAAAATATCATTGTTACCTTAATTATAGTTGTTACTTCAAGGACTATATTTATAGTTCGGATGTGATTTTGATTTGTGAACTAAAGAAATAATTTTAAATATGCTTGTTAACCTTATTTTTTTCTAATAAAAAGCCACAACATAATACTTTTTCAAGAATAATTTATAGGTACATTAAGTAAGAATTATAATCAGACATAATTGTATTTGTTTTCAGGTAGCTTTCTTTATGAACTCCAGTTGCATCCCTTTGTATTAAGCAAAATACCGTCTCTATAAATAAAGCCCCTTCTCCCATTTCTGAAGCTCGACTGCTATCAGTCTGAGTATCCTGAAGGCTTCAAGCCAACTTCACACGGGAAGAAAATAATAGAAAGGATTCCCCCTCCTTAATTTATCAGTCCTTATTTTTCACACCCAGTTTTATAAGCTCTTTTCCATATTTCAAATAATTCCCAAAAACCTTCTTCTTCCAATACTTATGAGGCAAAAAGGCTTCTGGGCTTTACCTGCCACACTAAATATGGAGCCATCATTACTCCATCAAGTCCCACTGTTGCTACTATTACAGTTACTACGGATGATGACAATGCCGCTGATGATCACGACGATGGTGACAGAGTAACAACAACATCAGCAGTTGTCATAGTGAACCCAGCACTTGTTGAGTGCCAAGCAGGTCAAGCACTCTACATTTCTATTCCTTATAACGTCGAGCAGGATGAAGAGACTGAGGATTATCCGAGGAAATCCAAAATTCAAATCAGGTTTATCTGACTCCGTAGCCTACAATGTTTCTGTCAAATATATATGCTTAAATACTTGATTTTAATTTAATGCTAGCATAGCAAGGTTGGTATTTGCAAACTACAACTCATATGTAAGAAAAGATTTTAATTTCATGTAACTAATCTCATTTGTGTTAGAGGCTTCATTACTGTTGAAGGAGAGTGAGAAAACTTAAACTTGCCAACTAGAGGTTTTTTCCTGTCCCTTTTAGTTTAAAACGGCTTTATTTGGGGGAAGGTGATAGCCTGTCAGTATTAAAGTTCAAATTTCCTATCAGGTTTTTTTTTTTCCCCCAGTGGGTCTTTCCTCTCCTCTTCGGTCCAAGGTGGTGCCAGGTAGTAGATGAACAGGTTATCCCTATGGTGACAGTGGTGAGTCTGTGGTAGGCCTGCTGTTCTCTGCTGCAGGATGCCTTACACTTGCTCGAGTTATGGTCCTTGCCTTTGTCTAGAGCTCTAAGAATTCTGTACCCTGAATCCTCTCTCCCAGGGCTTTGTACCGGCAAGTTCTACTCCCAACCCTGTGACATGGAAGTCACACATTGATTCTTGACCGTTTCTCTTTATATTCCCACTTGAGCAGGCCTGAATCTCCTAAAATAAGCGACTGCTTAAAAGAGGGAGACTCACACGCAAGGAAGTGTGAAAAAGAAAGCTATGTTAATATGTTTTAAAAAGCTATTGTCATTGCTTATACTTGCACTCTGGACTATATGCCCTGTGTATATCAGAGCCGATTCTGAAAATGCAAACTTAAAAGAATCTCAGGCTACATATAAAATGTAACCTAAGACCTTAACCCAATTATCTTACCATATGGATAATACCTTTGCTAGCGATGCTCTGTGAACAAATCAATATTTTCAGTGTTCTTGGCCTCAAAAGGCCATACAGGTCAGAAATTATGATTCCCTCCATGAGACCACGTGGCCTCTAGAACTCCCTGTGTACTTTGTCTGCACAGTACCACTGGTGTTGAATAGTTTGAATTTTTACATGTAGAGTCTTACAAAAAGGGCTGAGTCCTCCATCATACCACACTGTCACTGCTTGTATGACTTACAAACAGTGCAGTTGTTACCATGGGTACAAATCACAGCTCCACTGGGACCTTTAACATTTCCTGAAAGCCTGGCCTGTAAGTTAGACATGCCTGCAGGGCAGCCTCATTTGTGGGACTGACTGGCCTTTTACATGCCAAGCAACCCAACCTGAGGAGGTTTCTGACAGCTTTATACAGGTAATAGTTTCCACTGAGGTGAAGTGCTCTCCAAGAATTTTCCCCATGTTTTAGGCATCTCGATACCTTGCAGACACAGCAGGCATCATGTTTTCTCTTCCAGGCCTTTTTATATTTTGCAGATTTACTTACTGCAGACAACGTTAGGAAATCCCGCCCTCAGCTTCCACGTTCCTTTGTTTCCTTCTACCAGGAAGCAAAGCAGTAATGTAGTACATGCTGTTAATTCCAAATCCTGCACTTTTTTTACTTTACTATATCATACCTCACTACCATATTTTACAATTTTATCGAACAGGATTTTGTGTTTTAATAGGAAGAGATTTTGTTTCCCTATTCCTGATATCTAATCTGGTCCTTCTGTCTGAGAACACTGCAAAGATGGGACAAACCTGAATAGGTAAAGATTTGTATAAATCACAGTGGCCAAATCATTGGATAAAATACTCTGCCCTCTTTTGTTCTAGAAGCTTACCAATAGAAGCCATTGCTCTTTTCTGTGTGGGTCAGGAAATTCAGGATTTGTTCTAAAGTTGCACCACTTCCCTCTCTGAGTAGAATGCTGTATTGGAAGCGGATGCTTCTGATGCCACCACAGTGTATATTAATAGACACTTTGCTGCTTTTTTATACTGGCTGGTATGATGATGATTCACTATTCATTATAACCTAACTGAAGGTGTATTTCTAACATTTATACCATTCACACCCCTCAAATTTAAAGATGCCTGTGTCCTCTCAAGTCACCGTTCTCTACACTATATTGCCAAGATAGGGGGACTGTGATTCCAATATCTCTACTACAGGATCCAGCTAAAATAATTTGGACAGGAAATTATTTTGGTAAAGAACACTTGGACAGTCCCACACACACATCTGGCTATATAAATATAATTTAAAATCTGTATTTTGGCATTTCTGTCATTAAATTTTAATAGGCAGCAGTAGTGCCTTAGATTAATCCCAAACAGGGAATGAGAAACCTCATTGCTACAGTCACACACTGAATAGTGAACCTCCCCTTTTCATGTCATGGAAAAAGCATTTCCCTGCTTGCTCTTTGAATTTTCATTACCTTTGACACTCTGTGATCTATCTGTGATAGGTACTGCTGAGAATTATACATTTTCTCCACCTAGAACAAGTATACAACAGAGCACTGTGGGCTTGATCAGTTTGCCTATTCTGTTAATATTTAAAAACATTCCACAACACAGAGAGAAAATATGGAAGCTATCCATGCTTCCTTTCTCTCCCCAAGTGATGTTGACAATTAGTATTTTTATTGATCTTTCTTTTTAAGTGTCCTTTTCAAAAATGTCTATGAACTGATTCTTTGTTCTGCCAGAGAAACACAGAGCTCAGTAGACCAGATAAAGCAGAGAATCTATGACAACCCCATGTCATCCCAATTTGACAGATGTACAGCTTACTTACCTATAAAGCATGCAAGCCTTTTAGGATCCGTGAGTTTCATGGCAAAAGCAAAATTTGTGTTACCATTTAATGGCTTATAGAACTGTCATGATGCTTCTTGCACCCAGTGTTGTGGGAGATGCTTCAGACGGCACCATCTTAGAGAACTGGTGCATCTTTCTGCACATTTTAGTTAGCAGCCCTAGGTTTATGCTCAGTCTAATTTGTTTAACTGGTCTAAGTGGCATTTTAATTAAACAATGCTCTGAGGCTGCATATTACATAGAAAATGAAATTAGGGTATATTCCTATGTAGAATTCAGCTCATCTAATATAATAAACAAAGGTAAAGTTTAAATTTCATGTTTCTAAGTCCTTACCATATTGACACTCAATATTTAGCCGTCCCCAGAGATTTGATTTTATTTTAATTTTTTAGTGATTTATTCAATTGTATGTTTATTCAGTTACATATTTAACAATTTGTTTGCTCATCATTCTTTCTTTTTTTTTTAACATCTTTATTGGAGTATAATTGCTTTACAATGGTGTGTTAGTTCCCCAGAGACTTTAAACAGTAGGATTTTCTTCTATATATCCAATTCATTAAATTTTAAAAGACTGCTCTGCTAGAAAAGTGACATCCATTGAGTGACTTCATCCCAAAATACCCAATTGACAAATGTGTTGCTGACTTATTACATTAGGATTATTTAAATCAGTTGTAATGAATTATACCCATGAAATGTAACAGCCTGTGATTCCAAGCTTTTCAAAAATCACCTGAGGGTTTAGGTAGAGTAAAATATACATGTACTTCTCCTAGTAGCATGTATCATAAATTATAATTAATTAATAATTAGTGAAATTATTTGTTTAAAGGCTGGCTTTGCCTGAAAACATCAGCTCCATGGACGTTGAGACATATCCCTATACCTTCACAGCCTAGTTTCTTGCCTCCCTCAAAGTAGATGAGCAATAAATTTTCTTGAATTAAGAAAAGGCTCATAAAATATGTTACATTATGAGAAATGTATTAAGTAATACCATCAGTGATGAATTGCAAATTTCTCTTAAACTAATATATCCAGATCTCATGAAGAACACTTTCAACCACAAAACCATAGAATATCCTACTGAAAGCCAATGATTTCGGGAGCATAAGAAAACAGCAGTCACAACAACCATCAAGACCGTAACAGGATATGGCAATTTCTCTCAGTTGTTTTTCCTAAATCTTTAAAATCTTCATTGATAAGGCAAAGTGGGGAATTAAAGCAAATTTTTGGTTTTTCTTTCTAATAACCTATCCAGATCTTCATCTTGACTCCCTGGAAAGTGGTGGCTAAACAGTTTTTAAAGTTTCCATTATTTATCAATACTTACTATAATCATTTATTTAATATAGACATTTATATTTATTTAATCATTTATTAAAATGATTTATATTTATTTAGTCATTTATTTAAATGATTTGTAAAATCATTTATTTAATCATTTATTAAAATATAGACACGGTCCATTATGGAAGAGCATGTTATGAGCTACTTAGCTCCAAGTCCTTGCGTCCATCAGAGTCACCCAGTTGGGAGCTGCCACACTGAGTAAACTGTTGAAGAGACTGACCTCCCTGTAGGGGGAAATATGACAATCTAAGGAGAAAGAAGGCTTTCAGTCTCCAGCCTCCTACTCTGGATCCGACTTCTTCTGCAAGCCATATCCTCTTACCAGCCCACAGGCCAAGACTACTGTACTACTGTATCTCTAAACAGGACCTTGCATCCTGAAGCCAAAATGTCATTCGTGGTCCCACAAAGGCGACAAAGCTCCGACAGACTCCTGCTCCCCCGCCGAAAAATACCCGTTTTCAGTTCCCAGGCTCTTGTAGGTTTCCTGCTGCAATGACTTTATATCTTACATTCCAAATGCCCAGTGTCTACAAGAGCTCTGAGGCTTTTAGGTTTATCTGGAATGGCAGATTCCCAGAATGAATGGAATCTACCTCTGCAGTTTCCATAATGCCCAGAGTTTCTTTTCACAGAAGCCTCCGATACCAGCTTTGTAAGGTCACTGTCGGCCAAAGACCAGGGGTCACTTGGAAAGACTTTGATCAACCCTGACCTCTCCAGAGATCTGTGCCTTCCCCTCTGAATTCTTAAATTCTAGTCTGGCCTCAGGTCTAAACCACTGAAATGAATGTTTGCCCCGCCCCATACTCTTGAAACTTCGTTACTGCGGCTTTTTTATTCATGAGGCTCCTAAACTCCAGACCCACTGAGTTTCCTAGTGCAAGAGTCGTAAGAACTGATATAAATAAATTAACCCCAAGACCCAGAAATCAGTATCCTCATGCTCCCTGTCAGGAAAGCATACCAAATTGTGCGACGTTATAAATACAGCTCTTTACCTTCCGGGTCTTTGTGCAATGAAACCTTAGTCAGTAATTTCTTTAATACTTGACTTTTTTCTGAGTGGTTAGCAGTTTCATATACAATTAGGGTCATTTCCTTTATGTTTGTATTCAGTTTGAGGGTTTTTTCATCCTTTTACATTTTTTTTGAATAAAGGAACATTGACATGGATTATAAAAGATTTTCCCGAAAGTGTCTCATTCTCTCTCGTATCCCTTCAACTTTATCGTCCATGCCCATCTTTTGCAGTGAAGCAGTTTCTTCAGTTGAAGGTTCACCTTCTTGTATACATTTTCTCAAAAATAAGCATGGGAGTCTTTTTATTTATCAGTATATTCCACAAATCACCATATATCAGATCAGAGAGATTTTTCTCATAAGTTTCGCAGCTGTATACTACTGCAGCATGTGCACATACAATGTTTATTTAACTTGTCATCTCTTCTTGGATATTTATGTTGTTTCCAAGGTTTACCAGTAAAATAATAGTGCAATGAATAACCTTGTGTATTTGATTTTTTGCATTGTTAAAGGTGAAACTTTAGGGAAGTTTCTCAGAGAGAGATAGTTGAGTCAAAGGGTAAAGTATGTCTGGTTGTGTTAGTTACTGCCAAATTCCTCTCAATAGAGGTTGTATAATATTGCTCATCCACCAGCATTGTAGGGTCGGGGGGCAGTTCTTCCACAATCTTGCCAGGAGAGTGTGATGTCAAGCTTTTGAATTTTTGCTGATGTGATAGGTGAAGAATAGTTTCTCAATATAGTGTTAATTTGCATTTCGTTTTTGTTAAAGGAAGTCGGGCATCTTTTCATGTGTAAAGGACGATTGTGTATACTTTTTGTGAACTGTCTATTCCTGACTCTTACACATTTTTCTATAAAGTTTTTGAGCTTTTTTTCCCTTCACTTTTTTATTAAGTTATACTTGGCAATGCAATATTATATCATACAGTATTATTTTAGTTTCAGGTGTAGAACATAGTGATTTGACATTTTTATACATTATGAAATAATCAGCACAATAAGTCTAATAAATCCATCACCATACAACATTATTACAATATTGTTGACTCTATTCCCTATGTGTACGTTACATCCCTGTGACTTATTTATTTTTTAGCTGTAAGTTTGTACCTCTTAATCCCCTTCGCGTATTTCCTTCATCTCCCTACCCCTTTCCCCTGTGGCAACCACCATTTTGATCTATATGTCTGTTTCTGTTTTGTTTTGTTTTTTAGATTTCACATATGAGTGAAATCCTGTCATTTGTCTTCCTCTGTCTGACTTATTTCACTTAGTATAATACCTTCAAGGTCCATCCATGTTGTCACAAATGTCAAGATTTTATTCTTTTGTATAGCCGAGTAGTAGTAGCGTGTGTGTGTGTATACCACATCTTCTTTATCCATTCACCTATTGGTGCACACAGGTTGCTTCCATATCTTGACTATTATAAATAGTGCCACAATGAATATAGGGATGGATATATCTTTTCAAATTAATGTTTTCATTTCCTTTAGATAAGTACCCAGAAATGGAATTGCTGGAGCCTACAGTAGTTCTATATTTAGTCATTTGAGGAATCTCCAGACTGTTTTTCATAGTGGTTGCACCAACTTACATTCCTACCAAAAGTGCATGAATTTTCACTGCTATATGTTACAAACATTTTCTCTCGGTTTGTCATTTATCTTTTAATATTGATTATGGTGTTTTGGGTTGTACAGAGATTCTGTTTTGTTTTTCTGTAGTCAGATTTGTCAAGTTTGAGTCAGGTTAAGAAAGTCTTTACTCACCCCCAGTTTATAAATTATCCTTAGTACTCATATTTTTTTCCACTGGGACCAGTTTTCATAAATTGTATTTTCCTAAGAAATTATCCATTTAATTTAGATTTTCAATTTTCTTAGCATAGGTTTGTACAAAGATTTGTGTTTATGATTGCTTCCCTTTTGTCATTTTTTACTTTGTTATATGTGACATCTCTTTTTAATATTAAATTAGTGCTTATTTTGCTGTTTTTTAAAAGAAACAGCACTTCAATTAATGTTACTATTTTTCCATTTTCTACTGTATGAATTTTTGCTCTTATCATTTATATTTCTTTCTTGTGTTTTGTTTTGTTTTGTTTTGTTCCTGGAGGGATTCCTTTATTGTTCTTTTTCTAACTTTTTGAATTGGGAATTCACTTTCATTATTTCTATTCTTCCATATATATATATATGTGTGTGTGAGTGTGTGTGTGTGTGTGTGTGTACACGTATGTATGTAATATATATATGCTATAAAATTTCCTCTGATCACTGTTTCTTTTCTACAGATTTTGCTACTGTTTTCACTCTCATTACTTTTAGAAATTCTGCAATTTCAGTTTACATTTCCTCTTTGACACATGAGTTGTTTATTTAGAGTTTTTAATTTCTAGATGAAAGTTCCACTGATTATGATTTTGGTATTAATGTCTAAATTTTTCTGCCTCATGGTCAGAGATTATTGTTTGTATTATTTCTGCTTTGTAGAATTTAAGACTTTTGTAGTTCAACATATAGACAATTTTGGAGAACGTCCCATGTGTAGCTGAGAAGAATATATATTCTCTATTATTGGGATGTAAATCGAAAAAGAGATGAGGGGAGAACCAAAAGATTTGCCTAATTAATTATGCTATATTTAGTTCTTCTTTACCTGTAATTTTGTCAACTTGACCTATCTTAGACTGGAGCGGTCTTAAGTATTTATTAGTGCCTTTCTAGTTCCCTTTCAACTCCTATAGTTACCATTTTATAAAGGTAATTTATATTATTTGACATACAGATATTGAAACTGGTATGTCTTCATTATGAATTGTGACCTTTATTGTTATAGTGTTCCTTTTCCTGGTTAATGCTTTTGACTTCAGTTCTGCAGACTGGCAGCAGGACTATACTCCCTGCTTGTATAAGTTTTTCCATTTGTCTGGCATACCTTTACCCAACCCTTTCTTTTTAGCCTTTCTGAATCACTCTATTTAAATGTGTCTCTTCTTTACAACATGCAGTCGGGTTTTTCTTTGTGAGCTAATTAGAAAATCTGAACAAGAGAAGTAAATTGCATTCATTTCTGTGTTTTAACTGTCATATTGTTTTATGTTGCATTTATTGACCATATCATGTTATATTGACTGAGTTTCTCTATATAGTCTTTTTGGGTTGGGGGGAGAGTTATTTGTTTCTTCCTTTTGGTATTTAGAACAGTATGTATTTGTGTTTTTATGTTTGCCTTTATACTGATACCTTTTGTGAGGCTCTTGTTCCTTTGTTAGCTTTAAATGGTATTCTGTGACTCCTGTGTATTGCCTAAGCAACACTCAGTGAGATCATTGGTCATTCTCTCCTTTTTATCTTCTCTCTTTTTTGTTTTATTTCAACAGTGTCTAAACATATAATCATTTAATTATTATTAGAATAACATCCTCGTTCCCACCTTTCTTCTACACTTAGATCCATAATTAAATGTCTTGAATGATACTATTAGTCCTTGCTTCAGTCATCTCTTGGTTAAATTAAGTAATTAAGTTTGGTTTAATTAACATATGTAGGCACCTCAGGAAGGATTCTGGGATGCAGTATTCTTTGAGTTCTTGCATATTTTATTTAATTTATTTTTTATTGGGGTATAATTGCTTTACAATGTTGTATTAGTTTCTGCTGCACAATGAAGTGAATCAGCTGTATGTATATCTATATCCCCTCCCTCTTGGACCTCCCTCCCACCCCCTCCCCCATCCCAACCATCTAGGTCGTCACAGGCACCAAGCTGAGCTTCCTGTGCTCAGCTAGCAGGTTCCCACTAGCTGTCTATTTTACACATGGTAGTGTATTTATGTCAAAACTAATCTCCCAATTCGTACGACCCTCCCCTTCCACCACTGTGTCCACATGTCCATTCTCTACATTTATGTCTGTATTCCTGCCCTGCAAGTAGGTTCATCTGTACCATTTTTCTAGATTCCACAAAATTGCCTTAATAAATGATATTTGTTTTTCTCTTTCTGGCTTACTTCACTCTGTATGACAGACTTTAGATCCATGCACATCTCTACAAATGACCCAATTTCATTCCTTTTTATGGCTGAGTAATATTCCATTGTATATATGTACCACATCTTCTTTACCCATTTATCTATCATTGGACATTTAGGTTGTTTCCATGTCCTGGCTATTGTAAATTGTGCTGCAGTGAACATTGGAGTACATGTGTCCTTTTGAATTATGGTTTTCTCAGTGTATATGCCCAGTAGTGGGATTGCTGGATCATATGGTGGTTCTATTATTAGTTTTTGAAGGAACCTCCATACTGTTCTCCGTAGTGGCTGTATCAATTTACATTCCCTCCAGGCTTCCCTGGTGGCACAGTGGTTGAGAGTCCACCTGCCGATGCAGGGGACACGGGTTTGTGCTCTGGTCCAGGAAGATCCCACGTGCTGCAGAGCGGCTGGGCCCGTGAGCCATGGCCACTGAGCCTGGGCGTCCAGAGCCTATGCTCTGCAACGGGAGAGGCCACAACAGTGAGAGGCCCACGTACCACCAAAAAAAAAAAAAATTTACATTCCCCCCAACAGTGCAAGAGGGTTCCCTTTTCTCCACACCATCTCCAGCATTTGTTGTTTGTAGTTTAGGAGTGTTCCTTCCTCTGCTATTTTTTGGAAGAGTTTAAGAAGGATGGGTGTTAGCTCTTTTTTAAATGTTTGATAGACTTCACCTGTGAAGCCATCAGGCCCTGGCCTTTTGTTTGGTGGAAAATTTTTAATTACAGTTTCAATTTAATTATTTGTGATAGGTGTGTTGATATTTTCTAATTCTTCCTGGTTTGATCTTGGAAAATTGTACCTTTCCAAGAATTTTTCCATTTCTTCCTGGTTGTCTATTTTATTGGCATATAGTTGTCTAGAGTAGTCTCTTATAATCCTTTGTATTTCTGTGGTGTCAGTTGTGATTTCTCCTTTTTCATTTCTAATTTTATTGATTTGCATCCTCTCCCTTTTTTTCTGCACAAGTCTCGCTGAAGGTTTATCAATTTTGTTTATCTTTTCAAAGAACCAACTTTTAGCTTTATTGATGTTTGCTATTGTTTTCTTCGTTTCTATTTCATTTATTTCTGCTCTGATCTTTATGTTCTTTCCTTCTACTGACTTTGGAGTTTTTTTGTTCTTCTTTCTCTAGTTGCTTTAGGTGTAAGGTTAGATTGTTTAGTTGATATTTTTCTTGTTTCTTGAGGTGAAATTGGTTTGCTATAAACTTCCCTCTTAGAACTGCTTTTGCTACGTCCCGTAGGTTTTGGGTCATTCTGTTTTCGTTGTCATTTGTTTCTATGTATTGTTATTTATTTCTTTGATTTTTTTCAGTGATCTCTTGGTTATTTAGTAGCACACTGTTTAGCCTCCATGTATCTGTGTTTTTTTACAGTTTTTTTCCTGTAATTGATTTCTACTCTCATAGTGTTGTGGTCGAAAAGATGCTTGATACGATTTCAATTTTCTTAAATTTTCCAAGGCTTGATTTGTGACCCAAGATACGATGTATCCTGGAGAGTGTTCCATATGCACTTGAGAAGAAAGTATATTCTGCCACTTTGGGGTGGAATATCCTATAAATATCAATTAAATCTATCTGGTGTATTGTGTCATTTAAAGCTTGTGTTTCCTTATTTATTTTCCGTTTGGATGATCTGTCCATTGGTGTAAGTGGGCTGTTAAAATCCCCTACTATTATTGCATTACTGTCAATTTCCCCTTTTATTGTTGTTATCATTTGCCTTATGTATTGAGGTGCTCCTTTGTTGGGTGCATAAATATTTATAATTGTTATATCTTCTTGGATTGATCCCTTGATCATTATGTAGTGTCCTTCCTTATCTCTTGTAACAGTCTTTATTTTAAAGTCTATTTTATTTGATAAGAGTATTGCTACTCCATCTTTCTTTTGATTTCCATTTGCATGGAATATCTTTTTCCATCCCTTCACTTTCAGACACATTCAAACTGAAAGTGAAGGTCTGAAGTGGGTCTCTTATAGATAGCATATATATGGGTCTTATTTTTGTATCCATTCAGCCAGTCTGTGTCTTTTGGTTGGAGCATTTAAACCATTTACATTCAAGGTTATTATCCACATATATGTTCCTATTACCATTTTCTTAATTGTTTGGGTTTGTTTTTGTGGGTCTTTTTTCTCCTCTTGTGTTTCTCACCTAGAGAAGTTCCTTGAGCATTTGTTGTAAAGCTGGTTTGATGGTACTGAATTCTCTTAGCTTTTGCTTGTCTGTAAAGCTCTTGATTTCTCAGTTGAATCCGAATGAGATCCTTGCTGGGTAGAGTAATCTTGGTTGTAGATTTTTCTCTTTCATCACTTTAAGTATATCCTGCCACTCCCTTCTGGCCTGCAGAGTTTGTGCTGAAAAATACACTGATAACCTTATGGGGATTCCTTTGTTTTTTATTTTTTGATTTTCCCTTGCTGCTTTTAATATTTTTCTTTGAATTTAGTTTTTGTTAGTTTGATTAATATGTGTCTCAGTGTGTTTCTCCTAGGGTTTATCCTGTATGGGACTCTGTGCTTTCTGGACTTGGTGACTATTTCCTTTCCCACGTTAGGGAAGTTTTCCACTATAATCTCTTTGAATATTTTCTCAGACCCTTACTTTTTCTCTTCTTCTTCTGGGACCCCTATAAATCGAATGCTTGTGTGTTTACTGTTGTCCCAGAGGTCTCTGTGATTGTCTTTATTTCTTTTCATTCATCTACCTTTATTCTGCTCCTTGGAAGTTATTTCCATCATTCCATCTTCCAGGTCACTTATTCGTTCTTCTGCCTCAGTTATTCCGTTATTGATTCCTTCTAGTGTATTTTTCATTTTGGTTATTGTGTTGTTCATCTCTGTTTGTTTGTTCTTCAGTTCTTCTAGGTCTTTGTTAAACATTTCTTGTATTTTCTCTATCCGTGCCTCCATTCCATTTCTAAGATTCTGAATCATCTTTACTATCATTACGGTGAATTCTTTTTTAGGCAGGTTGCCTATTTCCTCTTCATTTATTTGGTCTTGTAGGTTTTTCCTTGCTCCTTCACCTGTGACATATTTTTTTGTTGTCTCTCTTTTTTTTTTTTTTTTTTTTTTTTTGATGGGTGGTATTGTGTTCCTGTTTTACTCGTTGTTTGGCCTGAGGCTTCCAGCACTGGAGTTTGTAGGCTGTTGGGTAGAGCTGGGTCTTGGTGCCAAGATGAGGACCTCCAGAAGACCTAACTCCAATGAATATTCCCTGGGGTCTGAGGTTGTCTGTTATTCCAGTGGTTTGGATTCAGAGCTCCCACTGCAGGAGCTCAGGTATGACCCCCAGCTCATTAACTAAGATCCCACAAGCTGTGTGGGGAAGCAAAAAAAATCAATAAAAGGAAAAAGGAGAAAAAGGAGCAGAACAATAACAACAAAAAGTAAAAAATAAAGATTAGAAAACTAACAGATATGTCAGAAAAAATAAAAATATAGATGAAACAACAACCAGAAGGTAAAACAGAACCACAATAGCAAAAAAGAGGAGGGAAAAAAAAAAGCCAGAAAAGGCCTTGGCTGTGGGGGGCGTGGCTTAGGCGGGGCAGAGTTTGGGTTGTGGGTGGGGCCTATACTTAGGACCCACAGGGCCAGAAAAGGCCCTGAGGGGGCAGGGCTTTGGCTCAATGCAGCAGGAGGGGCCCAGGAGTGCCTCTGGCCTTGGAGGGTGCAGGACCAGGTCCAGGACCCCAGCGGGCTCACTGGGGGAAACTCTAGGTGCATTATCCAAACATAGGCACATTATCCCAGAGAGTCCCTCTCTTGTCTTCTTCTCCCCACCTTCCTCCTATGCCACTAGGACCCACATGTCCAGAGAGGGCCCCAGAAGGCAGTGGACCGGAGCCAGAAGCCCAACAGGCTTCCCAAGGCCGAGTGGGCTGGGGAAACACCTGCAGTGCTTCCCCTGATCCCCTGATCCTGGAGGGCCCCCCCATCAGCCTCTTCTCCTCTTCTTCCCTCCTCCCTCCCTCCTATGCCCCTAGGGCCCCTACAGCTGGTGGGGGCCCCAGAGAACTGAGGAACAGGCACAAGAGCCTAGCACGCTTCCCAGGGCCCAAGTGGGTGGAGGAAATGCCCTCTGCACCTCCCCTGATCCTCCGATCCTTGAGGTCCCTTCCCCATCCACCTCTCCTCTTCTCCCCCTGCCTCCCTCCTATGCCCCAGGACCAACACGGCCCAGAGGGGGCCCCGGAGAATGGAGGACCAGGCCCAGGAACCCAGCAGGTTTCCCAGGGCCTGAATGGGTGGGGTAAACACCCTCCACACCTCCCCAGATCCTCCGAGCCCCCTGAGGGTCCCTCTATGTGAGGGAACTCCTCCCCTCTAAGCCACCCCTCAGGGGTGCCGGTCCTATCTGGCCTCCACTTCTCCTCCCCCTCACTCCACCCCACATCCTACCAGGTTGCTCAGGGGTTCCTCCCATCTGCTTGGTCATCAAAGTCCCCCACCAGCGTCCCTCTTGCGTATTTTAAGTGTGTGTGTGTGTGTTGATACTATTGATTGACTGGATATAAAATCCTTGGTTCACTCTTTCTTTGAGATTCCTTAAAATGCTGCTTCATTATTGTCTAGCTATGTATGTTATTCCAGAGATGTGATATCAACTTGATTTTTTTTTTTGTAAGGAACTCATTACCTTTTAGTTTTTCCTCTATAATTTAAGTCTAATGATTAACTGATAGCTATTGTGTTGGATTTGACTGTTCTGGGACAATGTTCCAAGTACTTGGGCAAGCCTTTCAATATAGAAATATATGCAGTTATTTTATTTCTGGAAATTCTTCTGGATTGTAGTTTTAAGTATTAGTTCTGTTATTTTTGTCTTTATGTATTCCAATTATACATATACTGGATTATCTTTGCCTGTGTTCTATATGGATGACTTCATTCTGATTGTTTTTTACTATTTGTTGATTTCATTTTGTTCTCTTGCCTATTGCCATGTCTTTCCTCAGTGGTTCTTATTATAATTCCAACTGAATTGATTCTCTCTTGGGCACCTTGTAATTTAGTTTTAATTTCAAAGATTCTTTTTTTTTTTTTAATTTTCTCATTTTAGTCAACTCTTCTATCTTTCCGTTCTTTGTCCATTTCTGAACTTTTAAATTTCTGATTCAAAATGTTGTTTTATATTTATAAATGCTTGTTTGAAAATATCTTGAGATTTCATTACAGTTTTCTCATTTGTGCTTTTGTTTATGCTTGAAGAAGGATAATAGTTTTTTATTAGTCATATCACTTTGACTCTCATTTCTGATTTCTTATAATAACTTTATGAATATTATCTACTTTCTATTTATTTTTATTTTTTTCCTAAACCGGCAATAACAGTTTTGTATAATCAAAAATAAAAGAGTTTGGTAGATTACTACATTCTTAGTCCATGAGCACCCTCTTCTGTTTATTTTGTGAAGTACTGATTTTTTAGTAGATGATATATTTTTTTTGGCAGAGGGAATAGTTTGTATGTCTTATGATTCTTTTTTTGTTTCTTCAGACACAACAGAAGTTGTGATTCTTACCTCATGATTCTTTCCTATCATAACCAAACTTCCATGGGCCATTTCCTCTTTCAACATCATTTCCCTCTTCTCCTTAAGAAGCGCCTTCGTAAGACTCTCTCATTCTGCTCACTTTCAAACATCTTTTTTTCAGTTCCCCAGTAGCTGTGTTCTGATCAACCATGTCTGTTAGCATTTTCCAATTCAGGACAGGACTTTATCTTTCTGAGGGTGATTTTGTCTGTTCTTCCACCCCCTAGGCTCCTTCCTCCCTCTCTTCTTTTCTGCACACTCTCTACCTGAGTTTCTGATCCAGAATGGGCTCTTGAGCTGGTTCTGCTAGATTGGGGTGTTTATGTCTCTACCTACATGTACCTTTTCAAGTGCATAGTATTTTCTTTCTCCTAATTATGTTGTAGATGTGGGTTATAAATGGTTTCTTAGTGGATATTTATGTTCTCTTAGTGGATATTTATGGTTTTCTGGGTAAGTGGAGAGGTTAAAATTTAGATATCAGCCTTTACAGTATAAGAGCCCGGCATGTTTCAATAAAGGATCTTAAGTGGATGGTGATGATAAATAGATCAATAGATGGATTAATACGGGCTTACAGAAATTAAGAGGAAACTGGAGATGTATATTTGAAGTCCTAACATATAGTTGTTTCCCAGATCTTTCATTATGGCCAGACCTTTCTCCAAAGCGCTAGGAATTTAAAAAACAAAACCAAACAACAACCAAAAATAAACACCTACTAGATTCATCAGTTTTTCACTTTCTAGTACAGCTTGCAGACTTAAACCAAATATGACTCTTTCTGAATCTTTACCAGACAGCATCCTTTTTTTGTGTCATGCCTTTCTGCCACCACTTCTTGTCACCGTCTGAAATATATTACTCTGTCATCTTTAAGTGAACATTGCAAAAGTTCACATTTATATTTGACAGCTTTTTTTCCAGGTAGAAAAGGGCCCCTGAATATTGAGCACACATTTCTTTATATATCAATATCTGTCAGAAAAAGCTTATACATTTTCTACTCAAATTTGGTAAGATACATTAAGGAATAAATTTAGTTGGAATTTGTTTGTGCCCTTGTATGTTTTATCAACAACAAGCCCGCAAAATTGTGGTTAATACTTTTAAAACCCATTATAATACTGGGGTAATGAAATACTCAGGCTGAATCCACATGGTAACATGAATTAAATGCCAGTGTTGTAAAATACAGATCAGCTAGTTCTCCTTTCCACTGTAAAAAATAGTAAGACTCCTATACCCAGGCCCATGAATGAAGACTTCTTAGCCTATATTTCCATGATATCAACTGGGTCTGTGCTCTTGCATGTAGACACTCTCTGAGGAAGATGAAAAAGAGAACATACAGGAACAATTTTTATTTTCAATTTTAGGTTCTAAAGTTTGTTGTTTTGTTTGATTGTTTAATTTTGTGACTGAATGGAATAAAATTCTCTGGTAAATAGGAGCAAATTTGAGTCCTGACACAGAAAAAGGTCTGGAAGTATACACTCTCAACTCTCTCTTTATGTAGGGAAATGTGACTGTGATTAACATATTCTTTTGTGGATTTTGTTACAAAGAAGAATGAATTCAGAATTTACTTTTATAATTATACTCCTTGGGAGCAAAAGTTAAATGACTTTTCCAGGGAAATTTAGTTATAATTCCCAATTAATATACTATGTATACAGCAAAAATCTAATAAAAATTGTAGGAAAAGATTTTAATATGGGTAGTAGCTATCACTGTATTGCATATTATTCTACCTAGGGAACTTTTATATGTTTCTTATGTTCTCTTGTGATGTCATCACCTCTAAAGCACAATAGCAAGAGACTCAATTTTTTTAAGAAAGCAAGTCCAGGGCTTCCCTGGTGGCACAGTGATTGAGAGTCCGCCTGCCGATGCAGGGGACACGAGTTCGTGCCCCGGTCCGGGAGTCCCACCTACCAAAAAAAAAAAAAAAAAAAAAAAAAAAGAAAGCAAGTCCAAATAAAATAACATAGGATTGAAGGAAATGGTCCCCCATTCTGGTCCCTGTTCCTGTCTCCAAAATCTTAGTACTTAGTATGCTTTCTACATTGGTCCACCTTCCTGGCTTTTTAAGCTGCCCACCAGGATGGGCCTTCACACAACTTTTATGAATTAAAGTAACCCACGCTATGACCCATACAAGATGCTGCCCCCCAGGAAAGGAACAAAACCGGACTGCAGATTTTGAACTCATATTACTGAATTTGTATCTCTAGGATTCAAGATGCAGTAACACTTAAACATGAACATGGCATTTACTTAGTTTTTCCAGTGAGCAGAAAGATAGGCAACAGGGGGAAAAAAAAAAAGGTAATATAGCAAAATTAAAAGTTACTTTCTTGGAAATATCTATTAAAAGTCAACATAATATAAAAGAAGACTAAAAATGCAGAAATCCTACATTCTTATTTTGTTTAAAAATTTAACACTATCCAAATTAATTCAGTGTTATATGTATCTGATTGGATATTAATAAAGTGTGAGTAGAAGTCATCTACTCAATAGTGAGAGTTGGTGAAGTAGCTTTTTTCAGTTTTTTTTTTCATTTTGAAATTATTTTAGAAACAAAAATTACAAAAATAGTACAAAGCGTTTTCTACATACCTTTCACCTCACTTCCCCTAATATTAACATCTTTCATAGCACAATTATTGATGTCAGGAAATTAACATTCATGTAGACTAGTAACTAATCTACAAGTCTTATTTGGCTTTTACCAGTTGTCTCACTAATGTCCTTTTTCTGGTCCAGGACCTAATCCAGATCCCACTCTGCATTTACTCTTCGTGTCTCCATGGTCTCCTCTACACACTGTGACAATACCTCAGTCACTCTTTCTATTTCATGACCTTGACACTTTTGAAGAGTACTGGCCTGTTATTTTCTAGAATGTTCCTCCACTTGTGTTTGCCAAATGTGGCAAAAAATGGGGCACAGCTGCCAGCCATACCTGCTTAATATGTGAGTGGGTTCTTGACCTGAGGACAGCCATTATAGTGATCTGCCGGGCTAAGTAACTTGGATCTATTTTGAAGAAAACGAACTGGATTAATGAATTAGGGTGGATGCAGGGGAGGAGGCTGGGTACAGAATTGGGAAACTCAGAGATCAAAGTAGTGAGATAGTGTATCTTAGGTTCCTTATAGCTTTTCAGTATTGGGTCCCATTTCCATAAGGAATACTATCCTTGGATTCTACAAGTTGCCCAGCTGTAGCCTGAAAAATGTTTTTTTGAGCTAATAAAGGAGTCCCAGTTTTCTGCAACAAAAATGGACCTAACAAATAAATAAGAATTGGACAGAGCGAGTAAATAAAAAGAAGAGCATGGTGGCTGTGGCAGAATCCAAGCTGAACTAGATACCTCTTTAATTTTTGATTCTATTAAAGTTTTACGAAGCTTATATGACTGACTACAAATTAACCTAGACATTTTCACAGACTTTTACAGAGTGGATCACTATAGGAATATCTAATCACTGATTTTTCCCCATGGTTCCATGGCCTGAAGAAAATCTCAGTTTCAGCAGTTCTTAATACAGCATTAACCTTGCTGATCTCAAGTGTTTATTTTTCTTTGTTGCATAGTATAGGTTATGCTTTCATTACTGTGACCTTAATCATCTGCAAATTTGTCAGGTATTATTGAATACACTATTCTAAATAACCCAGGACCCAAGAGTTCCTAGCTGCATACTTGGCTTGACTGGGCAAATAGTACAAAATTGGAAATTCTTTTTTCTCGTTTGTTAGCTTAATTTTAAAAAGAAGCAATTGCTTTTTAAAAACAAAGTCCAGATAGCTAATTTTTCACAGTGAAAGATGATTCTTAACTGTCTTAATTTTTCATCATATACATGCATACTCTTCAGTTAATCTTAAGAATTTATTTTATGACTTGGCTTTTCTTTGCCACTCAGGAAGAATGTCGTTAATGGGAATACACACAAACACATGTCCACACATACATGCACATGCATACACACAAACATATATACATACACATACACATTCCTGTATATGTTCACACACACACACACACACACACACACACACACATACACCATTTTAAGCATTGGTTGTAGATTTTTATACCTATTCTGTCATATTTACAAATGAGCCAGTGTGTGTATTCTATTACTTGTTTCTTGTAACATTCATCCATCACTCCTCTGCAGACCTTGTAAATGAAATGAATGACAGCTCTTTGTAACAGGTTAGAGCTACAGTGTATCATTTTGTCTCAAATTGTGAGTCAAGGAACACTTAATAGTTCATCTTAAAGTATAAATATTTATAATATATAATTTTGTTTAGGCATGAATTAATAGTTTATTTTGGAAATATGAAGTACGCAAACAAACTATATTAATATCGTATGAAAAGCAAATCAGATTCCCCCTAAATTCTGATGAACACTTCATGATGGCGAATGGGAAAGAATGCCAATGAATTGTTTCCAGAACCTTTGGCACTGTAAATCCACAGAGATAAAGAATCAGTGAACTGTATACTTCGGAGATACATTGCTTAGCATTAGTAATTTACTCAGAAAAAAAAAGCCAAAGATAAGGAATAAGTGAAGGAATAGATTACACTGTAAAAGATAATTTTTAAAAATTTGACCATGAAATGCTTCCATTTGGCAGTGCCGTTAGGAAGTAGGACTAGTATTCATAACACTAACCATGTTAGGCTTTTACTCTGAAAATTATTAAATATTATTATTTTACATATTATTATATTCATCAGGTGATAGTAAACCTATTATATATATGAATCCATGTATTCAGTCATATTAATAATAAATATTCATAATATCAATTCTTGTCCTCTGTATATTCTTTTACTTAAGCTACTTGTAAAAGGCACTCAGTAGATGTTTGTCAAATAGATTTTTCTTTTTAATAGCCAAATTCTCTAGTAGCTTGGGGAATTTGGTAAACATCATCTGGATAGTTATTCTCATTAGTTTAAATTAAGTATTGTTTATGCTATATTAAGCAGAGTGCCTAAATTGATATCTGAATTGGCTAAGGTCTCTGGAACCAAAGTACAGGGTTTTTAAATCCTGAGTTGTATAGATAAAATGAGTTAGTGCATGGAAAATCCATCAGTACCTGGACCATAGTAAATACTCAGTAATATTCTTATTATCATTTTGACAGAAAAATTTCTTAAGATGCTTCACAATTTGGTATTGTAATTATTAAACCAAGGCATAGCCTAGACTTTATAGTTTAAAAAAAATAAATAAACTTGAAAAATTTCTTCAGTATTTAGGCTAAGCTCCAATGATAGAAGCCATAAAGGAAAACATTGAGAAATTTACCAATCAAAAATTAAAACAACTGTGTTGAAGAAAATGTTCAACAAAATTAAAATCTAAACAAACTCTTTAAAACATATATGCAACATATGTAACAAAGGACTAATACTCTTAACAAGTAAAAAAAAAAAAAAAACTCTTATGAATGGCTTTATAAAAACAAGAAATGTACAAAAGAAAAAACAGTTGCCCAAGGATGAACAAATAAAAAATGTTGAAACTAACTAGAAATCCAAGAAAGGCAAATTAAAACAACTATGAGATACTATTTAAAAAACAATTTTGTTGATTTTTAAAATAATGATATACAGTATTTTATCTGCATATCCAGAATTCAAAAGCTCTAAAAACTGCCTTTTATACTCATTTGGCAGCAAAAGGTAACCTGACCTGGACATGCTGGCAGACCAGTGCTAACTGACGTGAAGTGGTCCTTTTTTTGTGCCTCTTAGTGAGAATCACATAGTTTGGGCTGCTTAAATACTCATGGCTTTAATTATAAGGTGCTTTTTCAGACTCTGCTTGAGGTGTTTTGGAACAGAATGCATTTGCCTCGTGTTATCCTTCTAAAATCAGAAAAATTGTGAATTTCAAAACCTCTCTGTCCCAAAAAGTTTTGGATGAGGAATTATGGACCTGTATTTAATTTGATGGTACAGAGAAACAAAGTCAATTTATAAACTCCCAGTGAAGTTATAAATTGGTTCTCTTTTGTGAGTGGATGGCAACAACTTGGATATAAATATAGATATACATTTATCAAAAGCCATCAAAGGGTACATGCCCTTTAATCTGAAATTTTACCTCTAGGAATTTATCATAACTAAATTACTGGGAAAATGATGAAAGATTTAGGCTTTAGTAAGTCCAACACAGATGATATATAACTGGAAAGTCCCAAATGTTCAATAATAGAAGATTGGTGAGATTACACAGGCTCTGGCCACACCCCACACCACTGCTGTCCACTTTAAAAGTGATATTTTGCAGTAACACTCATTCACATTGAAGATGCCCTTGATATTTTGTCAGGTAGAAATACTAGGCTGTAAAAATAATATGCACTATATGATCTAGTGTCTTTAAAAATTATATACACACACACACACACACACACACACACACATCTCTGGATGGCAGGATTGCAGGTGATTCTAATTTTCTTTTATAACTGCTTTTCTATGGTGAAAATGTGTTACTACTTATAAAAATAAAACTTTTAAGTGTCATTTAAACATATTACTTAGAGCATGTCAATATATCTTACTTAGATTTCAAGTTATATATGTATTATTAATGTATATGAGGAAAACTAGAATATTCTTCATATTTATAGGAGTTAATAATTATAAAGGCTTAGTGTATTTGGAAACAGTATCATAACACAAAGCCTGGTTTTCAAATAACATGTTTTTGCTTAAAGTAGCTTTTATTGTATTGTTGATATTTTAACGTGTATTTATTAAAATTTGCTGTGGAGAATTGAAAATATGAACCATATTGTCAAGGAAAGTGTGTTTAGAATTTTAGACTTTATACAAAAATATACCCAAAGAGTTTATTGGCGATATTCAAATTCTGACCCATGGAGAGAGAAAAGCAAGCTAACCATCTCGAATAGTGGGGTGTCAATTGAGAATGTATAATGTCTTTGTTTCAGTCATCAGAAACAATTTGCTATTCTCAGAAATATATTTTGAAAATAGGATCTTCATCCTGAAATGCTCCTTTTAACAATACAAATAAATGAGAAAACTGTACGCTCTTTCAGGAAAGCGATTTGCCTTCTGTATTACCTTGAGTGGTGATAACATAACGTGCCATTCTACTGCTTGGCGTGGGATAAACAGCTAGACCCAGCAGTACATCTGCAGAGAAGAGAGTTCTGTGTTTTAAGTGCCAATTTTCAAGTCAGTGCTTCTTATAGTCCCTACAATATGCATTTGAAATTTGGTGCTGACTCTGAATGCTTTATTCCACTTTAGTAGACTATTTCTGCAATCCACAAACAATTAAATTTTATTACTTTTTATTAGAAATAGTGTTATCTGTTACTTACTGAAAGAAATAACTCTTTATTTTTCAGAGCTTCCATATGGCTGGGAAAAAATCGATGATCCCATATATGGCACTTATTATGTTGAGTAAGTCTCTAAGTTTGATATTAACTTGTTATTAATGTGTTGTGAAATTGTGTTAGTATTTCATTTATTGAGCTTGTGTGGCTAACAGTCCCTTTATTCCTTTGTCGTCTTACTTTGAAGTACCCACGAAGACTCTAGCAGCACTAGCTAGCTGTCTCTTGCTCTCCAGCTGGCTAATTTGTCATTCCTTTCCTTTGACTCATGATTCTAAAACACCAGTTGGAAAAATGTGTTTTACACTGTCCTCTAAATGAGTGATAATTAAAGACATCAAAGTAAATGCCCTTCATTTTGCAATCAGAATGTTGGGAGCTGACTAGTTGTGTAAAAGAGATACTCTATTAAACCAGATTTCAGAGTCAATTAAATGAAGCAACCATACTTTCCAGTTGAGGGATGAAATAAAATTAAGATTTTTTTTTTTCTCTTTTAAGGCCTCATTTTAAATCAAGAGTATTTTTTTTTGTAGATTGGACTTTTATGTTATCTATTGGAGGTTTCATTACCTTACTGTATGTATCTTAGCATAATATGAGTTACCCCTCTATGCATCCTTTTATTCAGGATAAAGCCCCTATTAGGGATTCAGTCATATACACATTTTTTTCTTAGGAAAATCAAATAATATTCATAATTTTCAAAAGTTAAATATGTGACTTACTTTTCCAGAACCCCTCTTCTGATAGAGAAATTTTTATTTTTTATCTATTGTGTCATGGTGTTAATGTTATTTGGGTGAATAACAAAACCAGATACCCAAGAAATGCAGAGGCTGAAAAACTGAAGATGTTCTCACTCTCCATCAAGATCTAACTCTGTTTTCTCCAATCATATTCTGTTTAGCAATAATAATCTAGATGGTAGAGGATGACAGACTAATGGCATTATTGCTAAATTATTTTTGTAGTAAACTGTTCAAATTGTTATTGAGCTTTTACGAAGTGTCAGGCCCTTCTCTGCACCGGGGAGGTGCTGATGAGGACCACCTGTGTGCTCCCTGCCCTTGGGCATCTCCTTCATGAACACTTGTCTTGAATAGTTCGACCCACCATCTTCATTTGGAAAAGCCCCAATTTTGGCACCACAGTCAGTCATTTCCAGTGAAGGTGAATTCACTTGCTTTGCCAAACGCAATTTTCTAACATAGTATCTAATTCTCTAACATCGTGTAGATGCTCAGTAGATGCAAAAATTAAGATATGTACATGGAGGTATCACTAATTGCAAAAATAAAGGGAAATCACTTGTAAATAGTTATAAGGCTCCTATTCCTACTACATTGCTCATCAATTAAAATACACATATATTTTAATAATAATAATGTAGCTGCAGCTCCTGGTTAAATTTATCAACATTAAAGATTTTCAATAAGTGCTACCTTCTCTTAATTTGTTGAATTAGACTGTCCCTTGCCTAAACCTATTACATCTGAAATCCAAGATATTTCCATGTAAGGAAAGAGAATGGAGGTATGTGACATACCAGATCTCATCTTTAATACACTCTCTTGCAGAATTCATTGAACAAGATTCTTCTCCTAAGTTGAGATATTGGCAAACTCCATAAAGAGCCAGATAACAAATATTTTAGGGGGCCAAATGGCCTCTGTCACAACTGTTCAGCTCTGCTGTTGTAGCTTGAAAGCAACCATAGGCGACACTTAAATGAATGGGTGTAGTATGTTCCAGTAAAACTGTGTTAACAGAAACAGGCAGGTGGCCAAATGTGGCATGCAGAACATGGTTTGCTGACCCTTTGCCCTATTCGAAATCTTCAGATTCTTCTTCCATGTCCTCAGCTGCTTTCCAATGTGAGAAACAGTATTTAAGTCAAACCTTCTTTCTCTGTCTAACTGTCACAGAGGTGAGAGACCCACATGACCGAAAGCAATGCTTCCTACCTTCTTGATCATTGAGGCGTGTGTTCTTCAAGTAAAGATCTGCTGCTGGTAGTTAATTATTGAATTGGACATTAGCTATAAGCCTAAAAGAAAATGGTCCTCATTACATTACATTTCACATGGTTTGCTTTGTACTTGTTTTTGCTTAAATTACATTTCTTTCTACATTTCTTCACTTCATTTTTCATGTATCATCACCATAGTAAGAAAATTATTTGTAATTTAGTCAGTTATATCTTATATAATTAGATCAGACTAACATATTTAATAGTTTTAGTTTTCAGGTGATTGTGAGGTCTTAGATACAGGTCATAGTGAGTCAAATAGTTTAACTTCCTTCAGACTACATCCAGTTCTACTATTTGTCATGGCTTTTTCCCCATTACATGATTCCATAAGGTATACCAATAGCAACAGTTAGGTGTGTGTGTATATCAGACCAATCAAAAAATTGAGACAGATAATCCAAACCTCCAGATAATTTTAAGTAGAACTCTATGCCAATATTTCTTAGAAATGTCTTTTGGAAGAAAATAATTAAAATACCTCAACTTGTAAACATTATATGTTTACATTACATAGTGGGTTCTCTGTAGAGCTATCATTTTTGGTGTTTAATTACATACCCAATTACACAATTAGAGATCTGGTTACAAAATACGAAAAACATTCCACCTTCCTACCAAGTGGCAAAAAAGCCTATGCAGGGACACTGGAAGTCTAACTTAGCAGTCACTCTTCACACAGACCAGCAACTGGGAGAGGAAGTTGTGGGGTGGGCTCTCTATCATCAGCAGGGCACGTCAGGTTGAAATCAGCCTTGTGTCTCTGGCACAGTTGCACACACACTCATTCCTGCCAGCCTCAGACAAGCAGGTAGGATTTCAGCAGTCAATAGCAGGAAAGTGTCTGTACAACTTGAAACTGGAAAACCTGGATGGAATCATTTTTGACCACTATTTATTGGTGACTTTACTGTGCCATAATTCTGTCCTGGGCAAATGCAATTTTAAGGTTATAGGTTTAATATATTTAAAACTTAGAAAAATTATTATCATAACCATATAAGTATCATGTCATCAAAAGAGTTAACATCTGCTGAGGGTTCAGTATGTGCCATGAAGCGGGCTAAGAGCTCAACAGTTTTTAAGCACATTTATAATCCTCTCTAGAGTGTAATGAGGTAAACTGTCTTAAGTTGACAGATGGGGGAACTCTGGCTGAAGAAGTTGAGTAACTTACCCAGCTTCACACATTATTGAGAGGAATGGGCCCAGGCACTGTGACTGCAGAGCCCAGGCTCCAAAGTCTTCCTCAAAATGCATCCCATAAATGTAGTGTTCATAATCCTCACATGATGGTCTGACCAAGCTTCTGGGACTCGTCACTGGAGAAGAATAAGGGGTCCCCAGAGAACATCTCCTCCCTGGCTGCACTCTAGTAGTGTCACAGGAGGGTTCCGACAGTGGGAGCCGTGCTGCGCACAGCCCCATCAGGCTGGCTTCTAACTCACTCATTCTGAGCCACCAGCTCCATTACCCATGCCTTGAGAGTGGCCCTGGACACCACAGCCCCCAGGAGTAAGACTAGCAAGTCCTGAATGAAAAGGAGTCTATACTATGTGGGTCTCAATGTAGGGACGTTGCCCCTCGTTTGGAGCTATAGAGACAGCCACGCAGGTCTTTATTTTAGAGAACAGTGAGCCATACTCAACATCTTTCCTTATTTCATCTGAAGACAGGACAGACAGACCACATTTCTGCTCAATGTAGATGCAGAAAGAGGTTAGCTCTAGTTTTCCTGACACTAAATCCTTGATAGTACAGCACTTAGCAATGTATTACAAAGTCCTAAAGTTGCTAACTAGAAATGTAACTGTCACTGTTCATAAAGAAAGGGAAATTTCTTTAATGAAAAAAGTGCAAAATGTAGAGTTGAACAGCTGTGACTTTTGTACAAATGTGTCTTTCTCTCCTCTTTAGTGAAATTATGTCTGCTGGGTTACATTTTGGTTTCAATGGCAGTTATACAATTTGCTTAACTAGCTAGCCCAGAAGACACAATTTCCTGGGACAGCTTTCATGCAAAGCTGCCTTTGCTGGCACAGACAGAGAAGCAAACCATACAACTACCGTGAAAATAATAGTGGAGACTGACAGATGTGATTTTCATGTAAAGGTTTTACAGGTTTTCATGTGATATCACACATCTGCTACTATGAAATGTTACTTGTGTGCAGTTCCAGAAAGTATGAAAGATACCGTATAATATCTCCAATATAACATTAAATGTGAAAGGAAAATTGCATTCGTTTCATGGTTAATGATGAGTATTTGTCATGATGTAGCAAGTTGGAAAGTGGTTAGAGAGGATTTTAACTCAATTGCATATCTTAAGAATGTTTCTCTCCTTCATGCCTTTGAGTAGTTTTCTAAATATTCTAAGAAAATGCTTACTAACTTCAGAATTTTTGAAAAGTCAGCATAAATGTAAAACACTTCCAATTAGAAATCAACATAAAAGAATACCTTTTAAAATCTTGCTTGTTCTTAGAGAATCTTTTTTTCTATATTGAAAGTTAATTTTTCAAACTTTCAACGTTTTCTTCAATCTTCAAAAACTAGCATACTGTTTTGCTGCTTTTAAACAGCTATTTAACAAAGAAATCCTTTCCCCAGCTTAACAGATTTGTGTAATAGAACACTGAAGTGCACTGCTGATGAATTTGCTCGGTGATGTTCTAATCTAAAGTGAGCTCTAAATTTTGTCAGTAGCATTTGGTCATGTCAATTATTATCACTTAGTGGCCAAGAGTATGGGCTGCAGCGTTTCACAGTATGCCAGCCCTGCAGCTTCCTAGCTGTGAGACCTTGAGTAGACAGATTATGGAGAAGGAGGAAGTGGAGGAGGATGAAGACCAGAGAGAAAGGAGAAAGGAGAGAGGGGAGGGGAGAGGAAGAACTTTTATTGTGCACCTACTATGTGCCCAGCAGTATTCTAAGTGCTTTACATATACTAACTCATTTAATCCTCACAAAGCAAAACAAAACAAAACAAAAAAACCAACAACCAAAACTATGAAGTCTGTGTTATTATCCCCATTTTATAGATAAGGAAACTGAGACACAGATATTTTTACAAGTACTAAATAAAGCCAGAATATGAATCTAGGCAGTCTCATCACACAGCTGGTGTTTAGCACTTAACACAGGTATGTAGGAAGTGCTCAACAAATATTAGTTAGTTGTATTTTATCATATGTATCCCAGTGACATAGATAAGGACTCTCCTTCTGGCACTACTTGCTTTGCCAGTTCTTTCACGGTAAAATACACCCCAACAGTGAACAATTCTAAGGGAAATTATTTGATCTGTAAGAAACATACAACTTAATCTCACGGTTAGAGTGTGCCACATTGAATTTTAAAAATAGCATTTATTGTAATTCCATAAGCCCACTGAAAATGATGAAGCAAGGACCGCAGAGTGTGGTGTTTCCATGGCTTCCAGAGGGGTTGAGGTTTCAGGGTAATTCCCAGAGAAGATATTTTTGTTGTAATTATCTCTGGTACGTGCCATCTTATACAGTTGGGGAGTTGTGATGATAATAATAACGATAGTGATGTTTGAGGCACTATTTTAACTTTCAGCTACTTTCACGTCCATTGTCCCAGATGATGATCACAGCGTTTACAAATGAGGGAACCAAATCTCTGAGGAGTTAAGTGAGTTCTCAATGGGCATATGGCTAGTAAGGTTGCAGCTGTCTGATGCATGTAGAGCTAAGAAAGACCTTTTAGTAGAGTAGCTATGTTTTTACACTATTATAAGCTGTTTAATTTATAAAGTATTTCTCATATTTGTTAAACAAGTATAAATCGGTTACTGAAAGGAATAAGGACATTGAAATAAATGTGGAGTATTCTATTTCTAACCAAACGACAATTGGTTCTTTTTGGCTAAGTCATTACACTTACCTTTTTACCTCCCCCTGGCTGACTGAGGCCAAGGTCATAGTATGTGGCATCCCTCCTTTCAGCCTGGAGAAGACAAGCAGTCAAGCTTCATTGTGAGGGATCTCCTAGCTCAACATACGTGCTCTTTACACTGTGGTAGCATTTCTGATTGCTTGTAATTGGTAGTTCTTATTTACCCACTCTGTACTACCCACTTGTATTATATAAAGTTAAACTGGCTATTGATCTACTTTCTTAATACTACAGTTCAACCACAGATCAGTGGAAAAGCTTATGACTTCCTTTTATGCTTTATGTCAGGGTCCCTCAAATATTTTTAAATTATGAGTCTTTCAAATCAAAATGAAGTCTCATGTCCAATCTCCCTTCTCACCACTACCATCCAGTCAAGATCTGGATACATGCCCCTCATCAAGCCCTTACATGAGATTAGAGATCATTTTTCATGCTGTAAGATATTTCCCCATTGCTGATTCATTTTAATATGATCAACATTTATCTTGTGTACCAGTTACCTTGTCTTCCCCTGAAGGTCTTTTCAACTAAAGGTAAGAAAACTTGTCTCTGTAGTTGAGTACACTTTTGTTAGCAACTGCTTATTCATAAACTACCTTATTTAGCAGATTTTCTGTTTCCAAATAAAAACTGTTTTAGTCACCCAGAAGTTTAAATAGGTTTAATTGCAAGTGGACTTTTACAAATAACGATAATTTATGCACTTTGACATCAGACTTCCATGTGTTTTTTTTATTTTTACAATTCTAATAAATCATTTTTTGTCTTGAAGTCAATAATAAAAGACAAAAGAATTATTACTCCAGCATCATCTTTCCTTTGAGAATGTGTTTGTGAAGAAAGGTGAATGCAATGTAAACACTAATTTTTTTTTTTTTTGGTTTGTTTGTCTTTAAACCTTTTTTATCAATCTAGCAAATTAAATTGGGCTCTTAGTTAGGCACTTCTGGAGAGGTTAAGCACAGGCAAACAGCACAGGAGCACAACGGGTAGCACAGAGCAGGGGAACTCGGTGGTAGAGGCAGCAATGTCCCTGAGCCCTCATCATCGCAAGGAGAGATGGCAGGAATGGTCAGAACTGGAAACACCATTTTGTATACTCCCAAGGAAGGACCATGCTCCCTCCTTCTACTCCATCTTTTTTATAGGACCATGAGAGCTCGAGACTGGCCATGTGAAGGCAGGGAGGTCAGACTGCACTTAGACAATGTTGTTCAAGGGACTTTCAGACAGCCTGTTGAGAGGGATATGAACAGGTGAATGTGGGGAGTGTCATTTCTGCACGGAGAGGTCCTAGGATGCTGTCGGAAGTGCTGTCCCTCCTGCTGGAGGAGGGGACCACCTATTTCTATTCCGTGTAGCTCATTGCTTGGCAACGCAGAGAAAGCTGCCACCGTCTTTCACTGGAGAATTCTGTTTGGCTCTTGCCAAGGCAATGTTATAATAAGAAGTAGATCACTGTCATCATTCTACAATTTGTGAAATAGCTTTTTCGGTTATTAATCTCTCTCTGGATTAAACATGCTAGGTTTCTTGTGAGTGAACTGCAAATTGTCCCATGCTGCCACTCTGTATCACCACATACTTTGGAGTCATATCTTAGGCCGAGACTAAGTTCTGAAGTGAACACATGAAGTGAAAAGTTGGTTAGAGTCAAAATTACCCTAAAAATCCCTCAGGATCATGTCGTGTTGGAGACTAGCATGCTCAAACAAAATGGCTGGGTTTTCCTTTAGTGCTGGAAATGGATTCTTTCTGGAATTAAAGGGTTTGGCTGGCATTTATGTCTTTCTGATCTTTAATATATACAGAACTAGAATCACATTCGGCTCAGAGAGATGCTATCAGAAGGATGAAGAAATTTAGTCAAACAGAGGAAGCAGTAGAGGGATGTCATTCTTTGGCACATTATTATGAATAAAACAGAAGATTGTCACCTTTAAGAGGTAAAATGTAATTCCCTCCTGCCCCACATGAGACCTATAATTTCATCTTTTTTAATATGCAAATAATGTTTTTCAAAATTGTTTTTGTGTCACAGACCATAATGTTAGTAATAGTTTCTCCTTTTTTGTATTCATGGTTTTGAATTTACAAAATTCAAAATTACGCTTAACCTCGCTGGCTTTTATCTGTTAAATGAGTGGTTTGGATGAGGTGATTGCTAAGGTCTCTTCTAGTTCAAGGAATATCCACTGCACCTTGTGTTAACAAGGATAAATTTGGCCATTTTCCTGTGTTATTCTTTTTTTTTTTTGGCTTTTCATCTGTTCTCTTTTTTTTTAATTTTTGAATTTTATTTTATTTTTTTATACAGCAGGTACTTATTAGTCATCAATTTTATACACATCAGTGTATACATGTCAATCCCAATCGCCCAATTCATCACACCACCACCACCACCCCCTGTGGCTTTCCACCTTGGTGTCCATACGTTTGTTCTCTACATCTGTGTCTCAATTTCTGCCCTGCAAACCAGTTCATCTGTACCATTTTTCTACGTTCCACATATATGCGTTAATATATGATATTTGTTTTTCTCAGAGTGACTTACTTCACTCTGTATGACAGTCTCTAGATCCATCCATGTTTCAACAAGTGACCTAATTTTGTTCCTTTTTGTCACTGAGTAATATTCCATTGTATATATGTACCACATCTTTCTTATCCATTCGTCTGTTGATGAGCATTTAGGTTGCTTCCATGACCTGACTATTGTAAATAGTGCTGCAATGAACATTGGGGTGCATGTGTCTTTTTGAATTATGGTTTTCTCTGGGTATATGCCCAGTAGTGAGATTGCTGGATCACATGGTAATTCTACTTTTAGTTTTGTAAGGAACCTCCATACTGTTCTCCATAGTGGCTGTATCAATTTACATTCCCATCAACAGTGCAAGAGGGTTCCCTTTTCTCCACACCCTCTCCAGCATTCGTTGTTTGTAGATTTTCTGATGTTGCCCATTCTAACTGGTGTGAGGTGATACCTCATTGTAGGTTTGATTTGCATTTCTCTAATAATTAGTGATGTTGAGCAGCTTTTCATGTGCTTCTTGGCCATCTGTGTCTTCTTTGGAGAAATGTCTATTTATGTCTTCTGCCCATTTTTGGATTGGGTTGTTTCTTTCCTTAATATTGAGCTGCATGAGCTGTTTATATATTTTGGAGATTAATCCTTTGTCCGTTGATTTGTTTGCAAACATTTTCTCCCATTCTGAGGGTTGTCTTTTTGTCTTGTTTGTGATTTCCTTTGCTGTGCAAAAGCTTTTAAGTTTCATTAGGTCCTATTTGTTTATTTTTGTTTTTATTTCCATTACTCTAAAAGGTGGATCAAAAAAGATCTTGCTGTGATTTATGTCAAAGAGTGTTCTTCCTATATTTTCCTCCAAGAATTTTATAGTGTCCGGTCCTACATTGAGGTCTCGAATACATTTTGAGTTTATTTTTGTATATGATGTTAAGGAGTGTTCTAATATCATTCTTTTACATGTAGCTCTCCAGTTTTCCCAGCACCACTTGTTGAAGAGACTGTCTTTTCTCCATTGTATATCCTTGCCTTCTAGTCATAAATTAGTTGACCATAGGTGTGTGGGTTTACCTCTGGGTTTTCTATCTTGTTCCATTGACCTATTTTTCTGTTTTTGTGCCAGTACCATATTGTCTTGATTACTGTAGCTTTGTAGTATAGTCTGAAGCCAGGGAGTCTGATTCCTCCAGCTCAGTTTTTTTCCCTCAAGACTGCTTTGGCTATTCGGGGTCTTTTTTGTCTCCATACAAATTTTAAGATTTTTTATTCTAGTTCCATAAAAAATGTTGTTGGTAATTTGATAGGGATTGCATTGAATCTGTAGATTGCTTTGGATAGTATAGTCATTTTCACAATGTTGAATGTTCAAATCCAAGAACATGGTATATTTCTCCATCTGTTCGTATCATTTTTAATTTCTTTCATCAGTGTCGTATAGTTTTCTGCATACAGGTCTTTTGTCTCCCTAGGTAGGTTTATTCCTAGGTATTTTATTCTTTTTGTTGCCATGGTAAATGGGAGTGTTTCCTTAATTTCTCTTTCAGATTTTTTATATTTTCTATTTCTTCCTGGTTCAGTCTTGGATGGTTATAACTTTCTAAGAATTCGTCTATTTCTTCCAGGATGTCTATTTTATTGGCATTGAGTTGCTGGTAGTAGTCTCTTAGGATGCTTTGTATTTCTGCGGTGTCTGTTGTAACTTATCCTTTTTCATTTCTAACTTTATGGATTTGAGTTCTCTTCCTCTTTTTCTTGATGAGTCTTGCTAATGGTTTATCAATTTCGTTTATCTCCTCAAAGAACCAGCTTTTACTTTTATTGATCTTTGCTATTGTTTTCTTTGTTTGTATTTCATTTATTTCTGCTCTGATCTTTATGATTTCTTTTCTTCTGCTAACTTTGGGTTTTGTTTGTTCTTCATTCTCTAGTTACTTTAGGTGTAAGGTTAGATTGTTTATTTGAGATTTTTCTTATTTCTTGAGGTAGGCTTGTATAGCTATAAACTTCCCTCTTAGAACTGCTTTTGCTTCATACCATAGGTTTTGGTTTGTCGTGTTTTCATTGTCATTTGTCTCTAGGTATTTTTTGATTTCCTCTTTGATTTCTTCAGTGATCTCTTGGTTATTTAGTAACGTATTGTTTAGCCTCCATGTGTTTGTGTTTTTTACGTTTCTTTCCCTGTAATTGATTTCTAATCTCATAGCATTGTGGTCAGAAAAGATGCTTGATATGATTTCAATTTTCTTAAATTTACTGAGGCTTGATTTGTGACCCAAGATGTGATCTATCCTGGAGAATGTTCCATGCGCACTTGAGAAGAAAGTGTAATCTGCTCTTTTTGGATAGAATGTCCTATAAATATCAATTAAATCTATCTGGTCTGTTGTGTCATTTAAAGCTTCTGTTTCTTTATTTATTTTCATTTTGGATGATCTGTCCATTGGTGTGAGTGAGATGTTAAAGTCCCTCACTATTATTTGTTACTGTCAATTTCCTCTTTTACAGCTGTTAGCAGTTCTCCTATGTTGGGTGCGTATATATTTATAATTGTTATATCTTCTTCTTGGATTGATTCTTCGATCATTATGTAGTGTCCTTGCTTGTCTCTTGTAACATTCTTTATTTTAAAGTCTATTTTATCTGGTATGAGTATAGCTACTCCAGCTTTCTTTTGATTTCCATTTGCATGGAATATCTTTTTCCATCCCCTCACTTTCAGTCTGTATGTGTCCCTAGGTCTGAAGTGGGTCTCTTGTAGACAGCATATATATGGGTCTTGTTTTTGTATCCATTCAGCAAGCCTGTGTCTTTTGGTTGGAGCATTTAATCCATTCATGTTTAAGGTAATTATTGATATGTATGTTCCTATGACCATTTCCTTAATTGTTTTGAGTTTGTTTTTGTAGGTCCTTTTCTTCTCTTGTGCTTCCCAGGTAGAGAAGTTCCTTTACCTTTTGTTGTAGAACTGGTTTGGTGGTGCTGAATTCTCTTAGCTTTTGCTTGTCTGTAAAGCTTTTGATTTCTCTATCGAATCTGAATGAGATCCTTGCAGGGTAGATTAATCTTGGTTGTAGGTTCTTCCCTTTCATCACTTTAAGTATATCATGCCCCTCCCTTCTGGCTTGTAGAGTTTCTGCTGAGAAATCAGCTGTTAACCTTATGGGAGTTCCCGTGTATGTTTTTTGTTGTTTTTCCCTTGCTGCTTTCAATAATTTTTCTTTGTCTTTAATTTTTGCCATTTTCATTACTATGTGTCTCGGTGTGTTTCTCCTTGGCTTTATCCTGTATGGGACTCTCTGTGCTTCCTGGACTTGGGTGGCTATTTCCTTTCCCATGTTAGGGAAGTTTTCGACTATAATCTCTTCAAATATTTTCTCGGGTCCTTTCTCTCTCTCTTCTCCTTCATAATGTGAATGTTGTTGTGTTTAATGTTGTCCCGGAGACCTCTTAGGCTGTCTTCATTTCTTTTCATTCGTTTTTCTTTATTCTGTTCTGCAGCAGTGAATTCCACCATTCTGTCTTCCAGGTCACTTATCCGTTCTTCTGCCTCACTTATTCTGCTATTGATTCCATCTAGTGTAGTGTTCATTTCAGTTATTGTATTGTTCATCTCTGTTTGTTTGTCCTTTAATTCTTCTAAGTCTTTGTTAAACATTTCTTGCATCTTCTCGATCTTTGACTCCATTCTTTTTCCGAGGTCCTGGATTATCTTACCTATCATTATTCTGAATTATTTTTCTGGAAGTTTGCCTATCTCCACTTCATTTAGTTGTTTTTCTGGGGTTTTATCTTGTTCCTTCATCTGGTACATAGCCCTCTGCCTTTTCATCTTGTCTATCTTTCTGTGAATGTGGTTTTTCTTCCACAGGCTGCCGGATTGTCGTTATTCTTGCTTCTGCTGTCTGCCCTCTGGTGGATGAGACAATCTAAGAGGATTGTGCAGGTTTCCTAATAGGAGGGGCTGGTTGTGGGTAGAGCTGACTGTTGCTCTGGTGGGCAGAGCTCAGTAAAACTTTAATCCACTTGACTGCTGATGGGTGGGGCTGGGTTCCCTCCCAGTTGGTTGTTTGGCCTGAGGCAACCCAACACTGGAGCCTACCTGGGCTCTTTTGTGGGGCTAATGGCGGACTTTGGGAGGGCTCACACCAAGGAGTACTTCCAAGAACTTCTGCTGCCAGTGTCCTTGTCCCCACGGTGAGCCACAGCCACCCCCCGCCTCTGCAGGAGACCCTCCAACACTAGCAGGTAGGTCTGCTTCAGTCTCCCCTGGGGTCACTGCTCCTTCCCCTGGGTCCCAATGCACACACTACTTTGTGTGTGCCTTCCAAGAGTGGAGTCTCTTTCTCCCAGTCCTGTCGAAGTTCTACAATCAATTCCCACTAGGCTTCAAAGTCTGATTCTCTAGGAATTCCTCCTCTTGTTGCCAGACCGACAGGTTGGGAAGCCTGATGTGGGGCTCAGCACCTTCACTCCAGTGTGTGGACTTCTGTGGTATAAATGTTCTCCAGTCTGTGAGTCACCCAACCAGCAGTTATGGGATTAGATTTTGCTGTGATTGCACCCCTCCTACTGTCTCATTGTGGCTTTACCTTTGTTTTTGGATGTGTGGTATCTTTTTTGGTGAGTTCCAGTGTCTTCCTGTCGTTGATTGTCCAGCAGCTATTTGTGATTCTGGTGTTCTCACAAGAGGGAGTGAGAGCGTGTCTTTCTAGTCTGCCATCTTGGTTTAGGCTCTGGCAGCCATTTTCCTGTGTTAAATAAGCCTCGTTATTTTCTCATTATGCGTGCTGATCAAAGAGTACTTAAAATGTAAAAGCATTTTTTTTTCCATTTCTACTTGTTATTTGGCTAGACAATAACGTGTATTACCATTCTTTTATTTTATTTTAATGATTTTAACAATCCCATCATGTGAGCGTTGAAGAAAGAAGACTTCCAAAAATGGTAGATTATTATAATAGAATCCCCTTACAAAGCTCTGACAGAAAATAGAAGTGTATTTGATATCTACAGATATGAGACTGATTATCATTAAATAAAAATTCAGAAAGATAAAGATAAGGTTATAAACAAAAAGTCAGGTAAGAACTATATTTGTCTCACCGCTGTCAAAGCTGAATACATTTGAAAGGATACTGTTTTCCTTTTTTTATAGTACAAGATGACATTGTTAAACATTATTGATTACTAGTGTTTAACAGATGACTTTAGATGAAATTATGTTATAATAGACAGCTAATTGTGTAATAAAAATGGACGGATCACACAGTTTTTATTATCAAATTTCATATGTTCAATCTAGCTAAGTAAGATGAACTTTTAAATTATCGAGAAAAAAATTATGTCCTGTGGCTGAGCTTAACTGGATCTACTATAGGCAAAAAGAGACTATTTGGTTTGATAAACTAATAAAATTAATTTTGCATTAATGTAGTCCAGAAGAAACTCCTCACCATTAGGTGTGTGGTTTCTGAAAGCTTATTAAGTACCATTTATTGAGTCTGTCGTAATGAAAAGAGCTTAGTTCAAATTTCCATTAAGCACAACATTCATATACAAAGGTTGACAAAGTCCCCTCATTTTATTCTTACTTCACTTTCTCCAGTTTTAATTGGGCATCAAAAAACATATGAATATATTTTCAGATAGATAAAATGACAGGAATTATTATCTTTCTTTTTTCTGTAATATTACTTAGTAAGTTAGTTGGGGGCATTGACTTAATATGTAAATAGTTAATAGCTATCAGTCAACCCAGAAAAGTCATATTAATAGCTACCGTCTACTAAGCACTTGGTATGTATTAAGCATTTTACGTAATTCATTTAGTCATTACCACAACACTGTACGTTAGTTACTATTATTCATGTTTTACAGACAGAGAAACTTAAAGAAGCCAGGCCATCAAGCTCGTAGGCGGTAGAAATAGAGTTGCAGCGCAGGACAGGAATTAAGAGACCTGATGCTGTCCATATTTAAGTTACACTTGACTCCCATACTCTCAGTACAAGAAGATAATATTAAAATCTATACAGTGCTTGATCTTTAAACACTTTCACATATTTCTCTTCAAAACAGTCCTGTGAGGTGAATAGGATATTTACAGGTGAGGCGATTGCAGTTCAGAGATATTACTGGAACTTTACAAAGGTAGTGAGAGGTAGACTTAATCTTCAAATGTGGTTTAAACTTCAAACGCTGGTTTGATCTTAAAAATAAAAGAGAATGATAACTGAGACTCATTGTAAGTGGCTTTCACTCTGGTGAAGCCCAAGAGGTCCATGTGAGATTGAGGAAACCAGAGTGCAGGTGGCTCCCCTCACCTATGTTACTGCTTACGGCCTAATCCATTACCATTACCATTACCATTTACAGGTAACTCTTATGTGAGCGTCAAGGGGAGGGTCTTACCTGCACTCGAGGTTCCCCCTTGTTACCACATAAGGAATTTCTGTAAGTAATTGAGTAAGTACCATGTTTTCATTTCTTAGTGTATCACTGGACTTCAGCAGGACCTAACCTGTCCTTTTCAAGGTTTGAGACAAGACATACGTAGTTGTTATTATTGACTACCCCCATTCTCACTCACATACAACTTTAATCTTACTCATAAATATTAGTGCAGAATCTTATTATCATTATCATGATTGCCAGAGACAGTGGCCCATGTTCAATTTCCAGAGTTGGTAAGGGCAAAGTTCAAGAAAAGTAGAGTTAGGATTAGCCCTAAGTGAGGCTAAAAGGCAACCCTTGGAGGAGACTCTTCTAGACCCAGAGCCGGTCTCCTGGCTCCCCACCCATATTCTCATTATCGTTTCATTGCTCACTTTTTACAATATGCAAAACATACACACACATATGTGTTTTCTTATAAAACATATCCAGCCCCTATTTCTATGCACATCATCATTGGGTTCTTTAAAAAAAATCATTTAATAATCAAAATACTGTGCTATATTTTCACAGTTTTATCTTCCAAAAACCAGCATGTAATTTACAATGCTGTGAAAGTTTCCAGTTTCACAAATAACACTGATAATTGAGAATCACCTGGCTGAAGTAGTCACAGATTACTCAGATCTTCTCTGCAGATTCTAGGTATCCGGCAAAAGATCTTTTTCTCCCTAAGACTCATCAAAAGTACTTCTAATCTTGCTTTGTTTTCTAATTCTTCCTGCATTACTTTCTAACATATGAAAGGAATAGCTATGTGTTTTATTTTTCTCTGGTCTTAACAGTGTTAGAGACTCAGTAGTCAAGAATAATATTTTTTAAATCTTTTTCTCACTCTGAACATTAGACTTGGAAACCTGGGGAGGTTTGCTATTATATAAAGTTGGAATTATCTTCCTGTCGTGTTGACTTTCAAAACCTCACAGTCTTGTTCCCAATCGTGTCCATATCCCCTCACTGGCACTCTTTCCCTGACTCCCTCCTTCCTGGATAATCCTAGACATTAGTGATGTCACCTTCGTGATTCCTCACTGTTCTGAGTGTCCTTGGTAATTCTCGTACTCAGCTTGATGTCAGGCCCAAAGTATTCCTGTACCCATGGCTGTGTATGTCTAACATTATATATGAGTGATGTGTATGCACAGGTTTTTGATACTGATTCATATTTTTTGGAGTTCATTAGACTTAGGCTATACTGTGACTTCACATTTTAACAACTCATACCTAAGTTATTAATAAATTGCAATCCAGTTCAACATACAGTATATTACAAGTCAGATTATTCTCACCCTTCCCAGCACATTGTAAGATCTAGTTCCCTGGGTAATGTGATTCTTCACAGTCAGAGAGCATCTTGTCCATCCTCATAACACCGGGTAAGTACAATAACCAGTACATTGGAGGTAATGACTAAATGATGCTGAAATGACTGAGAATTCTAGGGAGCACTGCAACTTTTCCTATGTGGTTAATATGGCAAAACTCATTCTGTAATCCCCCCAAGTTCAGGAATAAGGCACATCCTCCAGGTTGGAGACTTTCCAAGTTATGGCCAGCCATTAGACTAAAGCCATAATGGAAGGAGGGAAACTTGAAACAAAACGAAACCTCATCCCATGGCTTGGAAATATCCTCCCCGTCTTGAAGTTCATCCTCTCCCCCATGCCTGCTGCTCTCATGGCACCACCCACATGCAAACATATGCATGTGTGTATTCATGAGCCCCATACTCTGGCTAAGCAGGATGGATATTCCCAAACACCTTTGAATCCACTATTCTCTTCCTAAAATGCCTCCTTCTCCATCTGGCAAAATACATCTATCCTCTTAGAATCTGCTTAAGTGTCACTTCCTTTGTGAAGCATCCCTGAACCATCAGACTAAGTTGTCTTTTCTTCTTTGGAGTCCCCACTTTGTGCATACAAATTTTCTGACTGCTTATAAAGTGACCAACTCAGCCCAATTTACCCAGGACAGTCCAGGTTTTAGAAAAGGACGTCCCGCACCCTGGGAAATGCTTTAGTCCTAGACAAACCTGGGGTGGTTAGTCATCCAACTTGTGTGCCTGCCCCATTGGAGTATGGGCCCCCTTGGTGAAGGGGTTGTGTTGTATTCATTTTCGTGTTCCCAGTGCCTAGCACACTGATACATTCATGAAAGTGTACATGAGACTTAAAGGACTAAAGCCAGTGAGTCAGGGTTGGCAGACACCAGTGGAAGAGAATTGATCTAGTCTTGTCTCTTAATACTGAAAGATGTTGAAATAGTGTAGTCTTTTAGTCTCCTTCTAGCTAAGCTCTATTCTCCAAGTTTATAACTCATTACTTTTGCTCAATCTCTTGTTACCTTTGATAACAATAACCTCCTCCTGCACCCCGCAATAAAATTTAAGAGAGGTGTTTTATGGGAGTGGGAAGGGATGGGTAAAAAACATTTTTACATGCATGCCTACTGGCTCTGAAATTTTAAAAAATGAGTCTACGTATCTTGCAGGTCCTGGGGGCTTCGCGGCATGATTGACAGCGCACAGTGTCATTTCTGCTGAGAGTAAAATATCAAGTTTTCCAAGTAATTGGTAAACAGTAATGGCTAAGCAATGAATCCCCCTTATACATAAGATACACATAAAATACACATTAGAAATCAATGCCAACTGAATAAATTGCCACTACTACTAGGGAAGGGAAGAGAGCTCATCTATCTGAAAATATATCCACATTCGGGAAGCTCTGCCTGGTGGGGAATGGAGGACAGACTCCTTAGCTGTGAGAGTGTCAGCACGAATATAAAAATACTCTTCTCAGTTGGCCATGATTCCACCTCCCACCTGGACACTGTGTCCCCAGATCAGACACCCTCACGTCCAGAAAGAGCAAGAGAAAGGAACACGTGACTCAATCTTCCCACCCACATTCATAAAGCAAATTCACTTTTCCCCCAGGTACAGTAGGGAATGATGAATGGACATTTATAGAAAGAAAATGATCACTTAAGTGTTAGAATGGGGAAGAAATCTTTCCAGAGGCAGGATTCAATTAGTCTGTTTTTAGAAAATGCTCCAAGTAAAATAGATTTAATTCTTCCATTTATCCAAAGCTCATTTTTTAAAAAATAAAGTATATTTAAAACATTAGTCTTTAATCTAGTACTTCTAAACTTTCTAGATTTTCAAAGCACTGTAAGGCATACATCATAGTATGGAAAGCCTATTTTATAGTTTTTTTTGTTTCTGTTTTATCTCCCCTGCTAGACTGTGTGTCTGATTGATCTTTGCCCCTACCTGCACCCACTACCAAAGTGCCTAGCAAAGACTGTTTGAGAAACAAATATCTGATGAATCACAGTAGCGTTTATTGACTACTTACATCCAGGCACTGGTCTTAAGTGATTTACTCATTTCAATTTAATATGCACAACAGTTTTATGAGGTGGTCTTACTTTTTTTTTTTTTTTTTTTTTTTTTTTTTTTTTTTTTTTTTTTTTTTTTTTTTTCTTTTTTTTTTTTTTTTTTTGTTGGGTGTTTTTTTTTTTTTTTTTTTTTTTTTTTTTTTTATGAGGTGGTCTTACTTTTATCCCAGCTTTATAGATGAAAAATTCTGAAGCACAGGGAGGGTAAATAATGTGCGAGAGATCGTATGCCTAGGATGTGGTGGGGCTTGGATGTGAGTGCCAGCAATGTGACTGCAGTGACCAAGCTCTTAACACAGTGTCCTGCCTTCTATCGAGAGGGTTGGCCCCAGAAGGTCCCTGTAGAGTTATTATCTTCTCTTAGTTTCTGAAGCAAGAGGAAGTTTTTATTCCATCTGTCTCAACTGGATAGTAGAGAAAACTTTATGAGGGCTTCTCAAAGCTTGTATTTAAATGAATAAAAATACAGACAGGGAGGGGGCAGTGTGTGTGTTTGGCTACCAGTGTAGCTACAGTTTAGGGGTTCAGATGTGAGGAAGCAACATACACTTTTCTGACCATCCGGGAGTATGGGAGTCAGAATTAGGGTCAAGCAAAACTATGGAATTCCAGGCAACCCAGAAATTCATACTGTGATTCCATTCAGGAATTATTCTCTCTTTAAAAAAAATATATGCTCCCAGTAAAATAGATTTTGGGAAGCCCCAAAAGGAGCAGGTTTGCATAGAAGGGATGACATACGGAGCTGCAACCCCAAACCCCAAGCCAACCTTCCCACACCCAGTGCTGAGTAGCTGCCTCCTGGCGCTCCCATATTTTGTCCCTAATGTAGTGCTTTGCCATTTGAGCACATTTCTGTTGTAACACAGACAGCAGATCCAAATCTTTCATCACCGAAGTGGGATGGCTTTTTCACTATCACGAGAAAGACTTGAAAGATTCTCTGTTTTGAAAGATTCCGTGGATCATTACCCAAATGCAGATTGGTTATAGCACATAAGTTGGCCCTAAGCTTCACCATAAGTTCTGTCACAACATGTATTTTATGGGAGAGTTAAACTGGAAAACAGCAAGATCTATGACCTTTCATGCATGCCCGTCTCCCTCCAGGCATTCACTCAACAAGTATTTGTTGAGCACTGGCTACCTCATGCATTGGAGTCATTAGTGTAGCCACCTTGATCATCTTGGAAATATTTTACTCGTGGTGCAATCTCCACTTGAAAGTTGCTGTCTTCGTCTCTCACATTGAGCCAAAGATCCATTTCTAATCTGTCAGCTGAAGTCGAGACGATGTGATAGTGACCAGTGGGTACAAAAGGTGTCATTTGTGACTGTGCACTAAAAGTGCCCCTCTCCAAAAACCCAGGAGAAGCCAGGTGGAGAGTTAACAAGCTGGAATATGGAGGGAGCGCTGGTAGTGAGGGTCAGATGATGGCCTTCATCACCCAGCAGACCTGTCCTGTGCGTACTGATGGGCTCGGGATGTACGACTTTCCCCGTTTCTTCCATTGCTTCCCCACGGTGAAGGAGGTGGCAGTCACACAGGACTTTGAGCTGGGACTACCTTTGGCAGCATATCATCCATCAGCTGCAAAGATTTCCTTCCCTCTGTTGCATGTCTCACCCTTTTGTTGGCACGTGTCCTCTCTTCTAGAGCAAAAGAGCATTTCCTAGTATTCCCCAGGGCCCTACACAGAAAAAAAAGACTTCCAGTTGAATAAGGCAAGAAAGTCCTTATTCAACTACCTTCTCACACCTTCTCAGCTTCTAACTTAGGGGATTGCAACCCTCGCTGCACTATAGAGTTATCTGGGAAGCTTTTTTTAAAAAAATGTCAATGCTTGTACCCCATTTGGAGATTGTGGCTCAGTTGAGTTAGGGTGGGCCTGAGTCCTCTCTGTTTTTGTTTGCTTTTTAAGTCCTTCAGGTTCATCCAGAGCTACAAAGTACTGCCACATACGAACTTATCTTAAGTTTCCATTCCATTCCATAATGAAAAGGGGAGGTAGGAGTTAAGCTACAAATGAGTGACTGTACTGGCAAAGAGAGAAGGTGATGGAATGTCATCCTTGAATATCCTGTTCCCTTTGCCATTCCCACATGGAAGGATCTCATATCAGTAGTCTTTCTTTTTTGTAAAAGGAAATGGGGTTGTTGGGATCTACCCTCCTCAGAATATGTCTCTTACCCGCTTAGCTCTTAACACCTAAAAATTCTATTACTAAAATATGATAATAAACTAGATTGAACTAAAGAATAAGAACTCTTGGTAGCTTCCCAGGCTCCTGTTCAGTACAGAGCTGGATGAACTAGCTAATAATTCTCTCACAGAGCCTAAACAATGAGGAGGAAGACAACATTTGTCTCACGTCCTTTTACACATGGTAAGTCCCCCAAATCCTTGCTAAAAGGACTTCAAACTATTCTTATTGGAAGCACAAGGAAGACAAGGCTTCTCTATTCAGCAACAATCATATTTCTTTGTAATAGCTCTTTTAAAGCTTGGGAGCATTTTAAATTCTAAATGAATGACTTTATTTGTGACAATGCAAATGTTCTGTAGCAATTAGCTCAGGCCACTAAAGCCATCCCAGCTTCCACTCTTTGTCGGGTACAAGTCATACCAGACGAGTTCATTGGTATTTTCATCCTCTGTGAAATGTAGAACTTCACTTTGATGGTGAATGGAATCTTGTCAACATGGTTTCCATAAAGCAAGTGGCTATGACTTTTCTAAGGAAGTAATTATATGCAGGTAGCAAGTTGGAGTAACCCAACTGTATAGTAAATCTACCCCAGAAAGGTCTTGTAATGTATTTTCTAAGGAAAAAGTTATGCATATGATGAACAACGACCTAGAAAAACAGAAACAGAACAGATAGGAAATGAAGAAAGCTGATACTTCAGTACACCTCAGAACTGTTTCTGATTTCTCAAAATTAGTAACATATATTTGCAGACAAAAGTTTTAAAACACATATTCATCATTTAACGAAAAAAAGATTATCTCTCACTATGTCCAGTGCTTAGTATACAAAATTGAATAACACATGGACCCTGTATGCAGGTGTGCACAGTCTAGAGAAGGAAATAAACATGACAATCAGTTATTAAAACACAGTATGATAAGGTTACTAAATTCATTATCATTTAGGATGTTGTATACTACATCACAGAAACACCTTTATCCAAGACCTGGAAAGAATGATCTCAAGAGAGTCAGTAACAGGAATACTATGTCCTTCAGAACAACTGTCTTGCGTTTATCTTAAATACTGTGAAGAATATAACTGGTTTCTCTTTCTTGCTGAATTAGCAGCTTGAAAGCTCAAAGCTAATTTGCAACATAACTCTAGTAAACAAATAGGATCCTATATTATTAATTTTGTCTATTGATCTTCCACCTAGACTCAACTAACTTCACCCTGGGTTTTGTTTACTTTTCCTTGTTGTTGTTCGTTAAAAGGGCCTCAGATTCTCTTGACTATGAGGCAGGGTGTAAGAAAATAAATAAACTGTGATGACAGAGGTCTGTTCAAGGTTTTATGACAACCAAGGGGAGGAGTACAACACAGGCAGAGAATGTTGCTGGGTGAGGTTGGAGAAGGAGTTATGGAACAGATGGAAAAAACAGTGTAATAATAATGACAATAACAGCAACAGCACTTATAAATAATAGTAATGGAGGATAACTATACTTTGAAAATAAGGAACAACTATACCTCACAAGTGCGGGGTCCTCCCTGTATATCTGTACTTTGCAAACATTATTTCTCTTATCTTCACAGCAACGCCAAGAAGTAGATATTAATGTCCCTATTTTACAGGTGAGGATATTGATGCTCAGAGAATTTAGGGATTTGCCTAAGACGCCACCTCAGACTCAGGCTGTCTTGCTTCAGCTGCTACACCACTAACGCTCTGAGTCTCACGGGAAAAGAGAAGAGGCTTGATAGGGCGTCGCCGATTTGAGCGGCTCCGAGTGTATCCAAAGCAAAAGGTGCATGTGGTGATGCAGCCAAAGGAGAAGATACGGAGCTGAGTAAGGGCAGGGTCAGGAATAATGTTTCTTTAGGTAATAGGAAGATTTCAAAGGAGTTAAGTAAGAGACAATGGAGAAAAGGGAAGAGGGGCTTCGAATCTGCCCCTCCTGAAATAGAGTGGTGCTGTCAGAGTTTATGGAGTTAAGGAAGCTTTGAAAGCTCACACTGTAGTTCACTACACACCACAGATCATGGTGACTCCTTGGTGACAAGAGCAGTACAGTAGCTTTTACTTCCAATGGAAAATAATCTTACGTAAGACACATGTACTTTGAACCCCATACCAGTGAGTACCATTACCAAAGAACGTTATAAGCACCCCTTTCCTGGATAGCATCCTAACCTATACCAGCGGCAATATTAGCGAGAGGTTCTGGTGCTTTTAAAGACCCTCCCTCCGGTAAAAACTCCTCTCTGGACTCAAAATGAGGACAGTGTCAGTGATGATAAGATGATGATGGTGTTGGCCATGATGATAACAGCTGCTGCTAGTTACTGAGCATGTCTGTGCTTGAAACCCTGGGCCGTTATTCATTATTTCATTGAATCCTCACAACCGCCCAGGAGGAAGCCAGTACTGTGCCCATCTTAGAGATGCAGACACTGAGGTTCAGACTTAATAACTTGTGCAAGGTCACACAGCAAATCAAGCGGCAGAGCTGGATCTTGAATCCAGGACTAGGTGACTCCAGAGCCTGTGTGGCAGCAGCTCCCCTGCCCCGACCTCATGAGGAAGTAACTAGATACTGCAGTCGTCTTATTGTGTTTCTGACAATCGCTTTTCTGTCTCACCAGGATTATCCGACTTATACTAACAGAAAATTGGTTGTTGAGATTTTGTTTCTTTTACCTCCTTCCTTTTCTTACGTGTATTTATAGACCTAAAATAAGAGGATTGCGCGGGCACATTAAGTATGTGTACACTCATCAATGTGAAATCATACATTGAAAAGAGAAGGTGTGTAGGTAAAGGATGAATTTTAGAGACAGATGTGGTCCGTTCCCAGCGTTTTCACTTCTAGGCACGTGATTTAGAGCAAGTCATTTGACCTCTTGTGTGTCAGCCTCATCACCTTTACAATGGGGATAATTAGAATTCAAGACTGTTGCCACGAGACTTGACTGAGGAAATTTGTACATAGTACCTGGCACAGAGTTAAGTACTGAGTAATTGTTCATTCCTCTTCTAAGCCCTCTCTCCTCTTCATGCTCTCATACAATAATCCTATTTTTGTTTGTACAAAGAACCAAAATCAGTGTACATGCCACTGCTCTAGTGGGGCATGTATATGTAGAGAAAGAGCTATTTGACACTGCTGCTAGGCAGAGTTATGGTCCCCACCCTCTCCATGGACAAGAAATTCTAAACTTTATACAAGAATGCATCACACTGTAAGAATACTATAAGGAATTCTTAAACTCTAAGCCCTTGGTTTAGCTGATCCACACTTGCTTAAAGATGCTCTGTGTCTGATATCTAGAAGTTTATTGTCTCACTAGGGAGAATGTAAATACTCTGCTTTTGACTGATCTCAGTATCAATCATCCTACAGGTATTCCACAACTCCTAAATATCCTTAGGAGTGTTTCCGCACAGTCCTTTAATCCAAGTCTGTCTGATTCTAAAATGTGTGGACTTCAGTTGCCCTAAGAGTAAAGCAATCAGTGAACTGACCTTATACTTATGTGGTTGGATATTGGGACTTTACAAAGCTTAGAAACACTTTACAAATACGTTTTTCTTCAGCACCATTTGGTATAAATTTCATTTGTTGGCCATTTATTTGAACGCACCAGACTCGTCTCAAACTAACACGGTAGACCAGAAAGCAAGTTCACGTTCTAGTTCTTCTGGCTCAATCATGCATAACTTAAATACAATACCGTATGAGAGAGCCATTGAGAGCTCTACTCTTGTCAGGGAAATGCGTACCGTACACAGGCCAGCCCCAGCAGAGGCCTGACTGCGTGCTGGTGGGGTATTCAGCTAGAGCTATTCATATGTTCTCTTAAATGACTTTGCCCCACTGTTATCCTAATTTGAAATTTTATTTTTCAGCCACATAAATAGAAGAACACAGTTTGAAAACCCTGTCCTGGAAGCAAAAAGGAAGCTACAGCAGCATAACATGCCCCACACAGAACTTGGAACAAAGCCCCTGCAGGCCCCAGGTTTCCGAGGTTAGTACCTGTCAGCACACAGTGTTTCAGAGAGAAAGACTGTCTATCGAACTGCCTGCTCTCCAAACAGGCCTTTATCTTGGACCATTTCATGTAATTGAGTTGCTTTCCCCAGACCCCTCAATTAGCTTTAGCTGGGTGTTTGCTCTGTCTCTAACTCATGCATTTAGCATTCACGAGTGAAGGTAACGCCTCGGGTAGCACCTTATAGGAATTTACAGCACGTTGCCAGGTAGAGCTGAAAGGGTATGACCGTGGTACCGTAAACTGCAGAGATTCATAGAGACTCATAAGTTTGTCCTCAAATGACCAAGCACAAGAATGAGGCTTGTTCTCCTTTGTGACAGTAGACAGCTACTCATCAACAGTACCTAGGCCCAAACCCGCCTGCCCCCGCGCCGCCCGGGAGCGGTCGCGCAGCGTGAGTGACCTGTCTTACTATGGGCACCACCTCGCCTGGAGGCCCGGGTGCATCGGTATGTCCTGGGTTGCTTGCTGCACCTCACTTCACCCTGGAGCCACATACAGGGATGAGATGCTGCACGCACTTTTCACGTCTTAGTGGGCTCTCACTCACACGTGAAAGCACGAAGGAGGCTCTGGTAGTCGGGAGGTCTAGATATGCCCGTGGTTGATTTCACACCGTATCGCTACAGCACGATAAGGATGAATGTAAAGGTCTCACCGTTGAACTTCTCTCCAAACTGTAAACTTTACTTTCATAAAGGAAACGGAGGTGACAAGATTATGTGTGTTTTTTATTTATATTTTAAAGAAGTGCTCTGTCTTCTTCACAAAGATATATGAGATGTGTAAATAGACAAAGTAAAATTCCAATATAATGACTCATGACTTTATAGTTTGTCCATTACACATCACCTAAAATGGAACAACAGCAAACAGAATACTTAACTAAGTCACCATGTACAGTTTGGCTGTTTTAAATAACAAATCATATCACCCAAAATGGAACAACTAAAAAAATATATAAAATACTTGACAGTGGTAACATTTAAAGCAGATGTTAATTCTAATTCCTAGGATGACTATTATTTTTCAAGCATTTAATATATGTAGTAATATACTTACTACCGATCATAGCTGAAAAAGCATGTTAAATAACAAATTACTAGTTAAACCTCTATGAGTGGGTTCAAGTTCTGTTCAGATTATTTAGGTATATGATTTGAACATGTCAACATATTATGACAAAATATGTTACCTTTACATTCATAATTATATCTAGAGATATTGGCTTGCGTCTTGCTCACATTTTAGAGTATACTAAACGCTCTCAGGTCAGTAGAAATGGATTTATCTGGTTATCTTTATAGCATCTCATAAGCAAAAGCTAACTCAGTCCCACATCCAGGCATTCTTTCTAAACAGTTTAGACATTTGAAGAGGTGCTAATATTCCACTGGTCCTATTTTTTTGGAAACAACATAGTACATTTCAGTCTTCTAGTCCTATCCCTTCAAGGTTTGGGGCAGCACCGGCCACTCACACATACCTCCTACCTGGACCTTTTCAGAACAAGAGAAATGTATCCAGATATGTCTGGATGATTTTAGGCTCTGCTTTATCTTCACCTGTTGATTCAGCGCTTTTTAAGCACAAGAAGGTGAATTTAGTGAACGGAAACAATGATGACAAAAGAATCTCTCTCCAAACCAAGCAGGTCTTTCACCTTTCCCTGCATGCTTGGGACTGCTCTGAGTTTGTGGGAAGTGCTTAGAGGTGTGCTCCTGAAGTCACACCTGCTTGCATTTACTATAATTAACCCCACAGTTACCCCTGGGATTGCTGCTCAGTGGCTGGCTTTTCCCCATGTAAGAACATGCCTTAACTGTGCTTTTTCTTTTTTAACTTCTGTCGGCCAATGTAGAAAAACCACTCTTTACCCGGGATGCATCCCAGTTGAAGGGAACATTTCTCAGCACCACACTAAAAAAGAGCAACATGGGGTTTGGATTTACCATCATTGGTGGAGATGAGCCTGATGAGTTTCTGCAGGTGAAAAGCGTGATTCCTGATGGGCCTGCAGCTCAGGATGGAAAAATGGAAACAGGTAAGTCCCATAATACTTTAGAAAATTGTTTTGCAACCTTTTTCCTAAGGCAAATACGAGGAGCTTCTTTCTGTGTTTTTAATATGAAGGTCAAAGGTCACTTCACTTTAGGACAACCACAGATTATGTCTCCCCTAAACTTAATAATAATCAAATTGAAGTATTTCTGGAAACAACTTTAAATACCATTTTTGTCTCATTTTTCTGACTGCCCCTTCTATTTGCTGGATTCAGTGCACCCTTGAGAGCGACACTTTTCTAATTTATTTCTGGAGTCCCTTCTCAGGGATGTGATTAACATTTCATACTTTTCTTGCTTATGTTCAGCTATTGATATTTTTAAAATCTGTATTAATCTTATAGTATTCTCATGCTGAATTGCCCAGGTTAGTTATATTTAAATATGCACGCTCATCTCGTAGAAAAAATGTTAATGGTATTCATCTTTCTATATCCCCATACAATGTTTTAATATATAAGGTTTTTTTCTCTAGTCCTTATGAATGAATTTTCATATGCAGTTACTTGGATATCTATCAAATTACAATCAAAATTCATTTAACATGGAAATGCAGAGGCAAATTGTTAAGGGCAAGAAAATATAAAATATGAAAGGTGCACAGAGACAGAGAAAAAAGTAATGAACTAAGTCTGATTTTGTAGTCTGATTTTAAATTCTCCTACCTGGTCCATGACTTGGAATTAGTCCCATAATTTATACCATTTTCCTTGTCTGGAAAATAAAGAAGAAATCAAATTTGATCTTATTTAAATAATAATCAGATACTAATTTAAGAATTTTGGAGTACTGTTTTTGAAATGCCTTAGAAAATTACAATGTGTAATAACTATATATCACCATTTCACACTTTTCCCAACATTGATATAATTTATGATGTTAACTTACTAAAGTCAATGGGTCCTAGAAGATACAGAAATTAGAGAATTACTTTTGAGGAAAAATTATGCCATTTGTATGCTCCATATATTTACAAATTGTTATTCCGCGGTTTTTAAAGTGGTTCGTGTATGAAGAAACAACATAAAATTGAGGTCTTCATCTGACATTTTTCGTTTTAAAAATGACTGTTTATTAAATGGTTCCTATAGAAATAACATCTTTTCAAGGTCACCTAATGAGTATATTTGTCACTGCCAGTCACTAGTGAGTAATAATATATTTAATAGATGTTACATTTCCTTGAAAGTTGAGTAAAGTTTCAAAACTAACTAACTACATTTTTCAAATGCTACTGTTATAAAAATCATGTGTACATAATTTTCTGCAAGTTAGAGAGTATCTAACTCTGCTGTTCATCTGGTGAGATTTTACTAAGCAGCCACACTTTCATGTTGCCAGAAAGCACAAAAAAACATCAAATGACTCAATTAAAAATCATCCTATCACCTACAATTAGAATGCAAGGAAATTGTGGATTTAATACCAACTTAGTAGAGGGAAAAGGATCCCCAATGCTTTTGAACTATTGTGAAATATTTAACAAACCCATTCTTGTATCAATATTTTTTTATTGAAGTATAGTTGATTTATAATGCTGTGTTAATTTCTGCTGTACAGCAAAGTGATTCCATTATACATACATATATATATATGTATATTCTTTTTTTATATTCTTTTCCATTATGGTTTATCATAGGATACTGAATATAGTTCTCTGTGTTATACAGTAGGACCTTGCTGCTTTTCCATTCTATACATAAAAGCTTACATCTGCTAACCCCAACCTCCCATTGCATCCCTCCTCCAACCCCCTGCCCCCTTGGCAACCACCGGTCTATTCTGTATGTCCGTGATTCTGTTTCATAGATAGGTTCATTTGTGTCATATTTTAGATTACACATATAAGTGATATCATATGGTATGTGTCTCTCTCTTTCTGACTTACTTCATTTAGTATGATGACCTCTAGTTGCATCCATGTTGCTGGAAATGGCATTATTTCATTCCTTTTTGTAACTGAGTAGTATTCCATTGTGTGTGTGTGTGTGTGTGTGTGTGTGTGTGTGTGTGTGTGTATATATATATATATATATCTCACATCTTCTTTATCCATTCATCTGTCGATGGACATTTAGGTTGTTTCCATGTCTTGGCTATTGTGAATAGTGCTGCTGTCAACAGAGGGGTGCATGTATCTTTTTGAATTATAGTTTTGTCTGGATATATGCCCAGGAGTGGGATTGCTGGATCATATGGTGATTCTGTTTTTAGTTTTCTGAGGAACCTCCATACTATTTTCCACAGTGGTTGCACCAACTTACATTCCCACCAACAGTGTAGGAGGGTTTCCTTTTCTCCAAACCCTCTCCAGCATTTGTTATTTGTAGAGTTTTTAATGATGGCCATTCTGACCTGTGTGAGGTGGTACCTCATTGTAGTTTTGATTTGCATTTCCCTAATAATTAGCAATGTTGAGTATCTTTTCATGTGCCTCTTTGGCTATCTGTATGTCTTCTTTGGAGAAATGTGTCTTTAGGTCTTCTGCTCATTTTTTGATTGGATTGTCTGTTTTTTTGTTGTTGAGTTGTATGAGTTGTATGAAATTAAACACTTGTCAGTCACTTTGGTTGCAAATATTTTCTCCCATTCTGTAGGTTGTCTTTGTTTTGTTTGTGGTTTCCTTTGCTGTGCAAAAGCTTGTAAGTTTAATTAGGTCCCATTTGTTTATTTTTGTTTTTATTTCTATTACCTTGGGAGACTGACCTAACAAATTATGTCAGAGGATGTTTTGCCTATGATCTCTTCTAGGAGTTTTATGGTGTCGTGTCTTATATTTAAGTCGTTAAGCCCATTTTGAGTTTATTTTTGTGCATGGTGAGAGGGTGTGTTCTAACTTCATTGGTTTACATGTGGCTGTCCAACTTTCCCAGCACCACTTGCTGAAGAGACTGTCTTTTTCCCGTTGTATATTCTTGCCCCCTTTGTTGAAGATTAATTGACTACAGGTGTGTGGGTTTATTTCTTTATTCTCTATTCTGTTCCATTGATTCATATGTCTATTTTTGTGCCAGTACCATGCTGTTTTGATTACTGTAGCTTTGTAGTATTGTCTGAAGTCTGGGAGGGTTAGGCCTCCTGCTTTCTTCTTTTGCTTCAGGATTGCTTTGGCAATTCTGGGTCTTTTATGGTTCCATATGAATTTTAGGGTTATTTGTTCTAGCTCTGTGAAAAATGTCATGCGTAATTTGATAGGGATTGTAATAAATCTGTAGATTGCTTTGGATAGTATGGCCGTTTTAACAATATTAATCCTTCCAATCCAAGAGCATGGAATATCTTTCCATTTCTTTGAGTAATCTTCGGTTTCCCTTATTAATGTTTTATAGTTCTCAGCATATAAGTCTTTCACCTCCTTGGTCAGGTAACAAACCCATTTCTTTTCATAATAAAAAACCCAGTTATTTTTTTCTCTTGCCCAATCCACTATTCTGTGTTTCAAAACTAGAAAAGACTTCTTTCAGTGTAAACTTAAAAGACAAAATAAAATCAAAAGGTTTGCACAATAAGGCGTTTTTCCTTCTCACTCATTTTCCTAGTTTGCCACACTCACACAGTCTAAGTTAGCCTACTCAACAACAAAGTCAAAGCTTTATTTAGAATTTAGCAGATTTTCTGCACTTAAGATAATCACAGAATGGTCCTAATAGAAAGAGAAGGACCTAGGATTTTATTCTATTCACTGTTCCCTATTTATTCTTCTATTTATTCATTCAGCAAACACTTGTTAAGCTCCTTCCGAATTTCACAGTCATTGCTGTCCACTAGGACTACAAAGGTGGAAATGACAAGGGCCAGGCTCTTGAGGAGTTTACATCCAGGAGGGGCTTTGGATATATAAACAAGTAATTGTAACACAGTATGAATAGGATGAGTCTGTAATAACCATGATGTTGGCACTAAGTCAGGAGAGCTGGGCAAGGGCACAACAGAATTTTTTTAAAGTGTGTTTCTAACTATATAATTTTATTAGGCTTTTTAGGGATGATAATTTCTCTCATCAGAAAAGAAAATAAAATGTTAAAATCCACTGCTTATTAAATAGTCAAAAATACTGTGTTTATTTTTAATCATTATATGATTTAAAGTAAAATGTAAACATATTTCTGTAGCATTCCACAAGTTATAGTAGAGGGAATGGCTTCTTAGTTCAGTTCAGCAAATATTTAGTGAATACCCGTATGTGCCATGCATTCTGATAATTACTTGGGATGCAGAAACAAGTGTTTCTATTCTTAAGAAGCTTACAGTATAGAAATAATGAGTGATATGTTAGCGAATATTTATAACAATGCAAATACAAATATGTACAAAGTCCAGAAATAGTACAGAGGAAAGGGGGGTCAATTCTATTGAGAAGAGCTTAGGGAAGGCCTCATAGAAGATGACGTCTGACAGAGTTTTGAATGATGAATAGGTGTTTGCTGGGTGGACAAGTGAAGAAAGCTAGAGGAAGAAGAAACAGCAATGTGCAAAAGCACAGTAGTGGGAAATACCTAGGAAAAGATTTATATGCCATCTCAGTGTAGGTTAATATTTTGCCTTCAGTGGGTGTTTATGTGAAGTATCAAGTAAGACGATAATTATAACTGATAAAGAAGAACTATTCAGGCTTGTGGCAAGCATCAAGGAACAGTATATAATCATATATCGTCAAACAGAAAACATATAAATGCATGAATACCTATATATAAAACCTTTCTCATGTAAATTTTTAACTAATTAATCATAGAGATTTACTCTATGATTGATGTTTTCTTTACTTGTAAATCCCTAGAACCTGAAACAGTGCCAGGCAAATAGCAGTTACTCAATAAATGTTGGCTGGTTGGATGGATGGATGGATGCGTACACTTAGAAATTAAAAAGTGAAATCTGAATTAGCTGAATTCTGCTTTTCCAATATAGCCTAGTCAATGCTAATCAGACCAATAGCTCACCATTGAAGCAAAAACAAATCATCTTTCCAGTTTCTGGATGAAATTTAAAAGACAAGTACATGTTAGGGACAAAATTAATTTCCTTTTTTGTAATGATTTCATCTATAAATGAACCTCAAGAATTAACAAAAATAATAGACACTACAGATATAAACAATAAATCATTGATATTTAAAAGGCGAGCAATGTCATTTGACATTGAAATAATCATGAAAATATTTTAATCAACTTTTCTAGCTCTAGATCATCTCTAGTTTAGGCAAAGAGATGTCAATAGTTTGGACACAAAGAAAAATCCATTCTACTAAAGTTGACTTAGGGTCCTGTACTATAGAAACAAGGGTAGGGTGGTCCATTCTCAGTCAGCACTGACTCTAGGAAGCAATGGAGACAGGAGAAATGGAGGACACTGTGCCCCCACCTGTTTTTTAACAACTAATTGAGCCAATCCCCAATGGTCCTATAATGTTCCAGAAGACACTTTCTTAGAAGAAATTACCATAGTGCCCAGAAACCATCCGACTTCTGATTATTAAGGATTCACGACATCCCAGCAATCATTTGTAGACACCAGAGATCCTGATAACATTCTTTAAACTATTTTAAAAATCAAGATTGATGTAACAAGGCTTATGTAGAAACTGCAGAGTCTAAAACATACTTACCTATCATCCTTCCATTAAAAAGCTTCCCTCGCTACATGGTGTTTCATGTTTCTCCCCAGGCTAATTTTTGAATCAAGGCTTACGGTTTTCAACAAATGTAAGAGCAAGGAAAGTTGACCTATCCATGAGGTTCTCCTATAGATGGGTTGAATTATGAGGTCAGTCACATCCCATCAGTTTTTATTTGCCCTCTTCTAATAGTTATTCACTTTATTAGTAGAATGGCAACAAACTGGAAAACCAACACCCTGACATTCTCTAGCTCCTGGCATTTCTCCATTTGAGCAGATTGATGTTATTGCTTTTCCTGGTTGCTACCTCTTTATTAGCTTCTCTAAAAGGGACACAAGATTAAACTTTGTCAGAATCACTTGGGCAGCTTTTTAAAGATGCAGATTTCTGTGCCCCTAGACCTGCTGATTCCAAGTTTCTTGAAGTAGTGCTGGGAATGTGCATTTATATACTTTTAAAAATGGTCAAAGCAATACAGGCACATGGTAAAAAATAATAATAACATCGAAATATTTATAATGCATAAAAATTTCTCCTGTCCTGCCCTTGTTGTCTCAGTTTAACAGTTCTAGACATGACCTATATTTACTTCCTTTGAGAAGAAACGAAGCTTTAACTCCCTTATCCCCCACTTGCCCTCCCCCAATCTCCCAATTGAGTTTTAAAACTACTTTTAGTAATATTCATACAGGTTTTGCATTATCATGGCTTTGTAAATTTGTTCACTGACCCCGGTGGTCTATCATTAATACATTTTTTCCCTGTAAAGGGCTTTGTGGAGTTTTACTTCAGGTTTTTTTTGGCAATGTCTTTCTTAAAATGATACTTTTTTTCCCTCAGAGCACCATCATATTAGGTCCTTAGAGGGTCCTCCTTTTTCTGGGCATCTTTTTGTCCTCATTCTCCTCTCTGCGCTGGTTGTACAGCTGACATCCATATCCTCTTTTGTCGTGGATGCTTATTTTACTAGAGCATAGCCCTCAAATGTCTTTTGATCTTGGATTGTCTGTATTTAAAAATGGAACACTGAGAAAGTTGCTTGGGACTTCTGTGTCTGTGGCGGAGTTTGAAGACTGGTCAAATTTTACCTGAGGTTATTAGGCAGAGGCAGAATATGAAAGTCTATTAAATAGGGTCCTTTTTTTGGAGACACCCTCATCTCTGACTTAGGGTAGGTGGTGAGAGTTCTACATGCAGATGTAGCAGGGCAGATCCTCTATATACTTGTATCCAATGTTCCCTAATCCCAAGGCCTTCTGCAATTCTGCAAAGCAATAGAGAGTCCTTCTTGTCCATGTTTCCCTTTCTTCCAAAAGCACACTAGAACAGGAAGCAGGAAATTCTTTCTGTAAAGGGTCAAGTAGTAAATATTTTAGACTTTGTGGGCCAAGTGGTCTCTATCACAGCTGTTTAAATCTGTCATCATGAAAACAGCCAGGGATGGCACGTGAACAAGTGAGTATGGCTGTACTTCAGTAAAACTGTATTTACAAATACATGCAGCAGCAGGATTTGCTCCGTGGGCCGTAGTTTGCCATCCCCTGCTCTAGAATATACCTTCCAAAGCCACGATACATCAGTTATCATGCCTTTATCCATATTCCATATTCTAAAATTCTCTTGAGCTGTCTTGTTTTATAAGGGCCCCTCTCTGTCAAAATGGCTCCTCTCCCCTTCTCTTCGTTGCTGTGGGTTTATTCATTTTAAAGTCTTTGTTAAAGGGGATAGCCATATATGTTCAGTCTGTCATGTTGAACTACAAGTCTTAGAATCTGCATTTTTACACCCACTGAAGTTTGAGAACCACCGCATGTAGTAGCAGCAAGAAGACTCCTTTCCCACTTACTGTACCGCCTGGCAGACATCCTCCATCCTAGCCTGACCCTCTCTCAAACAAGCCTCAGCTCAGAATTTCCTGGAAGGAGTGTTTGAGGTAGAGTCTATGGCTATCTACTCAGTAGAACAAAGCTAATTAATCTGTATGTTTATCTTTCATATCAGGCTAGGACATTGAACTATGTACGATTTCTCATTCTTTGGGATGTTAGCACTCTTTGGGGTATTCTGTCTCATGACTGCACTATCTGAGATTTTAGTTACCTTTTAGCTCTCTATGGAACAGCAGAGATTAACCTGGGGCCGTGAGTGCTGTGTGGACAGATGACCACCCTACTCTCAACGTGACAGCTGTTGCCCCTCTTAGGGCTGGCCTTTCAGGAATGAATTTCCACTTAATGATTACCCAGTGGTTTCCCACGCTGCCTTACCACACTGTGCTTTGGTCCTCTCTAACCATTATTAGCTCCTTAGCAGTTTGATGAAATCCTACACTTGTTAATTAAACATCTCCTGAGAAAAATCTATATGTATGAGAAAGCCCAAGAAGTAATTCAGAAGTGTTTTCTGTGTCATGTTTTCCCACCTCATAATCAACTTATACCCAGGGCAGGCTTCCTTTTGAATTTTGAGCACACACTGCGGTGGTCTCTCCCATGACTCCTCTCTTACTGATTGGCTGCCTTATAAAAACATCCTAGTGAATCAGCCAGTGCTTCATCACCACCCACCTCCACAAATAAGTGTTCACACTTAGGTAGTGTAAACCACTTAGATGGTTCTGTCAATTGCCGGAAGCAAATTAAGTAATGTAATCTTTCTATTCTTTGAAGTACCTGTTTAGTTTTCTAATGCCGCATTGCAAACCATGCCAAAACTCGGTGTTTTAAAAGCGCAGTCAAATGTTTGCTCAAGATTCCAGTTTCTTGCCAGGGATGGGCTGGGTGTTTCTCATCCACTAGTCTCACGCTGGGAGCATTGTGTAGCTGCCACCATCAGGATCTCCCCTGGGGCTGGGATGTGCAAGGTGAGGCCTCAGCTGGGATGGATAGGACTCCTCAGGGCCGGTGCAGCATCTCTGTCTCCATGCAGCATGGCTGAACCAGTTTACATGGTGGCTTAGTGTTCTCAAGCCTCTCAAGGCCTAGCCTGGGACTGGCACAATGTTATCAAATCAAGTCACTCGTCAGCCCAGATAAAAGGGGAAGGAAACTAAGCCCCACATTTTGATGAGAGAAGTGGCAAAAAAAAAAAAAAAAAAAGTCCCTAGTCATCTTTTCATCTACTGCAGTATCCTTCCTATGGCTTCTTTGTTTCTGACTTCCTTGAGTTTGTTCAAAGTGCCCTGAGAAAATTATCTTTGACTTTCATGGGCATTCTACCTTCTCGCAGTCTTCTGGCACGTGTTGATACTGTTTTTGCCTTCCAGTTCTCTGTCGTGCTATGAATAAATAATAGTGCATCATAGTAACACGTCCAGAGAGGATGAACAGCAAAATCGCCAGGCCTCTAGCTCTGTCTTTCTAATAAAGATAAAGGAAGTGGTTGCAGCAATTCAGTTTGAAAGACCTTCAAAATATTCATACTCAAATCCAAGTTAGATAATTTTCTAAACGATCCCTTGATATTAACGTCATTTTTGCCTTTTTAGATGTTTAATGAGCTTTAGATGCTTCCAAAAACATCTTGTGCTCTATAAAAGCCAGAAAATGGAATTGAATTTCTAGCCAGCTGACCAATACTAATATCTCCCGTAGAGAAGAAATAAACTGTGCTTGTTTAGCTTGTCACAATATATTTACTCTTGGTTCTTTCCAAACACACCTAAGTTTCAGAACCTCACTTCATTTTGTTGAAATACCTAACATCCCCACTGCTAGTGATGTATCCTTCAGATCAATAACAGGACACCTCAGAGCGAGGGTGAGAGCCACACTAAACACTTCCTATCCACTGTTCTTCTTCCATGATGATGTGTAGGTGATACAGATGCCATAGTCGACAAAATACTTGATTTTGGCTACAGACCAAACCACTTGAAAGGATTAAAAAATTTGTTGCATCAGTTCTTAAAACTATGCTATGCTTCATCAATAACTCATTTAGTTTTTTAAAAAGAGACCTTTGTGGGCTTCCCTGGTGGCGCAGTGGTTGAGAGTCTGCCTGCCGATGCAGGGGACACGGGTTCGTGCCCCGGTCCGGGAGGATCCCACATGCCGCGGAGCGGCTGGGCCCATGAGCCATGGCCGCTGAGCCTGCGCGTCCAGAGCCTGTGCTCCGCAACGGGAGAGGCCACAACAGTGAGAGGCCCGCGTACCGCAAAAAAAATAAATAAATAAAAATAAAGAGACCTTTGTAACCCAAATAAATGCTATTACAGTACCTCTTTTTTTTGCACATTTCTGTCTTTTTTTTCTTTGTAAATGCCTATGCAGTGCTGTTTATGCCATCTTCATGTAAAATCACAGTCTAGATAAAAGCTCACTTGAGAAGAGGATAACTTCTATACAAGTCCTATCCTAGTTCTCTTCTGTGCCCCAGGATTAAGAACTTTATTCCCATTTTAACACAGATGTAGCAAAGTTTGCTGCTCTAATTTTTTTTTCTAGTTTCAGTATTGATATCCATTTGGATAAGTCTCGCGGTAATTGAGTTACAGTATTCATGACAACTGTACCTATTAACATCGTGACAGTCAATGCACTTAAATGTGCTCTTGTCACTATTATTTGTAAGTTATTCTGCACAAAAGCCTTACATTAATTTGCAGTACAGGTTCACTGGCCCTCCTAGGAGCTAAAGGAGAAAGTGGGTGAGGCCTCCACTCAGCCTAAGAGCAGAGCTCAGAATGGTGTTAGTTGTTGTAACACCAGGGATGTTTAGAGTACCCTTACTGGATACGAAGTTGGCATTTTAAGAATCTGAAAGCTTTTTATTTAAGTTTAATGGAAATGGACTGGAGATTGTAGGGTTAACATTTTTCATGCCTGCTCCCTGGAGAAGGTTGTTGGTCGTCAGTCTATTTGTTAGGGAAAGGTGTTCAGCTTAAGTTAGATGCACTTGAAATAAAGGTATTATCTAAATGCAATTAAGAAGTTTTTATCACTTTAATTTTTTAGGTCTGAGGCCAGATAACCAATACCCTTACTTATAAATGAACCAAAAAGTATCCAAATAGATACAGAAATTTACCAGATTCTGGTGTCTGGGTTAGCATATGTATTCTCATAGACAATGTCAGATTCATTCAGTTCCTGCTGCTCTCTTTCCCTTCACTAATGGAACTGCACCTTTGGTTCATCAAGAAACAATCTGCTTTTTTATAAAAGGTGCTTATTTTTATCCATCCCTTCCTCCACATGAATTGTAATCTCTCATTATTTACTACCCTCCCCGACCCACCTGACTATAAGCTGTCTGAGGTCGGGGCCTGTGTCTGACTTGATCATTAACAAATCCTCAAGGCTTACTCCGCTGCCATATATGTAGCAGACATTCAGCTTATTGATTGCACACTGGAATGAGTCTGTGAAGCGTGATGTGTTTGCACGGATTACTGTGGAGGCATGAGATGTGCTGTAATATCATAGATCCTCTGTGATTATTTATGTTCCCTTCAGAGCATCATCTAAGGCTTTTCTTTGTCTAGTTTAACCAAACAATTCATTAGATGAATTATTTACATTTAAAATACTTAGAATAGGACACAACATATGGAATCACTCAAAATTAGTAGCAATTATTAATATATTAGACTCTTTTCCACAAATTTGAAGGAAGCCTTAGCATTCTGGGAATGATAGATACATGAAAATATCTATGAGCAGCTTAGGCTCTCCCCCTTTGGACCCTGGGAGTAAAATGATTCTGCATTAAACATTTAACAAAACAGCTCTTGCCTCTTCAAATAGTTTTTGGTTTAAAGGAGATAATCGGAAAGATTTCAGAATCGTGGTGCCATGTTGATGACCCTTACTCTGTTGATAGACTGGGAGCTGAAATAGGACCTTCAACTTCTTATGTGTGCACATGTCACTGAAAATTAGGCTGGGTGTCTTTTAGGTATGCATTGGATTCTAAGACGTCTGCTAGACACTTTTAGAAAAGTCAGTAACAATCTTCATTTGTTTAATGATGGGTCCTCATTTTTGGATATTATAACCCCTTTGAAAATAAAAGCATGTCAATCCTGAATCACAACAAATAAAAAGAAAAGTCTAAGGAGGGTAAGATAGTTGGAAAATGTATAAGGCAAGGTAAATGTTTCTGTTGAGAGAATAATACTCCCTGAATTAAATAGCTATATAGGGTGTTGGTGCATATTCCTACAGATTGTCACGTAGGCCTGTAAATGCTCAGTGAGGAGTTTGATTATAGATACACACACATATATATCATCATCTACAGATATATGTGCAATGTGGGAAAAAGAGGCAAGAAATATGTCTTTCATTGTTTCATCAGCTAAGTCTTAGATCTAGTTCATAATTATGAATCCCTTAGCATTCTAAACCAGAAGACGTCACTGAAGTCAATAGGAGATAAATTACCATGCAGACCTTTGTTTATAAGTGTAATTCTGCTGGTTCTTACAAGCTGCCAGTGAAATTAGAGATGGAGTGTGCTGGAGTCTGCAAATATCAAAACTGCTACAGCTGCAGAAACCTTATTCCCGTATCCAGTGTAATTATGTGCCTCTCGCATGCTCCAGCTGAGGATTTGCATGAACTGACAAGAGCACACACGGTAAATCTTGCGTCATCATCTGATTTACTACTTTGTTCGAAAATCCAACTCTGTAAGGTTAATTCTGCATTTCTTAACGGTGAAAACTATTGTCAGAAAGGAAAACATTTTGCCACGTATGTGAGATATTGACAAAAGAAGTGGGAACTTTGTTTTGTGAAAGCAAGATTAATAACCTAGAACTGTCTTTCTCCGTGTCAACACCTTTGTATTCCCTCTCTCTTTGCTTTAAAGTGTTGTGTCCTGAAATTTTCACTCCTCTTGCTTCTTTCTTGTTTTTTTTCCCTATTTTCTCACCTGAAAAAAGAAAAGAATACTGGATATATTTTCTTCTATTTCTCATAAGAGAATGAAAATTTTTGCCATGAAAAAAAGAAATGACTTAGATGGTCACATCTCTAAATTTTTATGAAGCACTTAGTATACTTTTTTAATTTAATTTTTATTTTATATAGGAGTATAGTTGATTTACAATGTTGTGTTAGTTTCAGGTGTACAGCAAAGTGACTCAGTTATACATATACATGTATCCATTCTTTTTCAGATATTTTTCCCATATAGGTTACTACAGAATACTGAGTAGAGTTCCCTGTGCTATACAGTAGGTCCTTGTTAATTATCTGTTTTGTATATAGTAGTGTGTATATGTAAATATACTTTTAAGCATGGTGATAGACAAACTGTATCACAGCACTGGCATTTTTTCAGAGCAGTTTCTTATGGACTTGTATAAAACTGTAATCCTGGATTAGCACATAAAAGCTTTGAAGTGTTACAGTAATGAGATTAAAGTGTGTATGTGGGAGGGTGTTTGTGCAGTGTGGTGTTTGTGTGTGTGTGTGTGTGTGTGTGGTAGTAGTGGGCTGGGGGAGGGGGGAGGGCGTTAGATGCAGCAAGAGACAAGAGCTGGGTTTACAAGAATCCATCCTGTGTGCAGGGAATGTTCCTGGAAAACAAGGTGCCAGGACTTTCTGGTCGTTGACATTCGTTTGCAGGCTACATCGGTGGTGACAGGTACAATCTCAGAATTTACAAAATAAAACCTCAAGTACAAATTACAAGATATGGAATTGTTTTCAGTGTTTTTCATCAAAGCTGAGTCCTTGAGAATTTTTTTTTAACAAAATGCAAAGGTCATTTTTCCTTTGGAAATAAAAGAACTACCTGCCATTACCTAGAGAAAAGGTGACATTTTTCTATGAAAAGGAGACATTTTGCCCAGAGGCAAGTGGAGGCAGTTTCTGGGATTGCCTGACAGTGAGTTTACGTAAGAGCAGAGCAAGATGCTGTGCCTCTGGCAGAAATGACATTTTCCTCCCTATTCAGCTTTGCAAATTCTGAAAAATACAAGACCAATTTTTTTGATGGTAATTCTCCCGGTCTCTTATTGATCTTATTAACATCTAATTAATGTTATGAACATACACCATGCTAAGACAAGGGGAGGTTGTACAAAGATGGCAAGCTGGCAACTGAGACAAGTCCAGGGCTTTCCATTGGAATTCTATCACTGACTCATCTTGTTCTGTTTCAGAATCCACCTAGCACCTCATTGCACAGCAACAATATTCCTCTCTATTAAGACTTATTCAAAATAGATATATCCATTTGCTCATTCATTTTTTTTAATATAAATTTATTTATTTATTTTTGGCTGAGTTGGGTCTTCGTTGCCGCACGCGGGCTTTCTCTGGTTGCGGCAAGCGTGGGCTACTCTTCATTGCGGTGCGCGGGCTTCTCATTGCGATGGCTTCTCTTGTTGTGGAGCACGGGCTCTAGGTGCGCGGGCTTCAGTAGTTGTGGCTCTCAGACTCAGTAGTTGTGGTGCACGGGCTTAGCTGCTCCACGGCTTGTGGGATCCTCCCGGACCAGGGCTCGAACCCGTGTCCCCTGCATTAGCAGGCGGATTGTTAACCACTGAGCTACCAGGGAAGCCCTGATCATTCATTTATTCAACAAACTTTATATTGGGATGTTGAGTGGTACTCTTCACAGAGTTGGCTCTAGGGCCTGTCAGCCTCCCTTAAGGCTGCTGTGGAATGACCCCACCACAATCAACCCCTCCACTCTCACCCTAGTCTGTATAAACAGAAGCTGGAGAGGGGAAAAGAGAATCTCCAGGGTAGTTCTTCTTATGTGGGATGCAGTGTTTGTGTTAAGAGGTAATCCAGTGGTGCCCATGAGAAAGAGAGGGGTACTTTCTTTCCCCATCTCAGTCCAAGTGAAGGGGAGGCCCTAAGAGCATCACTCATTGAAATTGGGGTTGCCTAAAGGAAGGGGAGTTGGTGGTTTGGTTTCCACATTAGACATCTGCTCAGGCAGTGGACTTGCTTCCTTTGCCAGTCAGAAGAGAAGAGAAGTGAATCGGGGGGAGATGGCAGGATAGAGAGAGAGAAGACGTGGCAAGTATCTGGCATGGCAAGGCTGTGCGAGTTTTCTGTGGTCGAAGTGACCGCGGGGAAGAGACCTTGACTGGAGCCCGCTATCTTCCATGTACCACTCAAGAGAGCTGCCTGCTGGGCAAGGAAAGCCAGCCTCAACAGGCTGGGCAGTGCAGGCTGGGCACCATGGAAATGAAAGGGGTCAAGCTTGAGCCAAATATTGCACTGACCCTAGGATGAATCCACAGATCGATTCCATAAGAGAGCCAGCCACCGGGCACCTGCCACTTCAATGGCCATTTCTCTTTCACTAGACAAACAGCCACAACCTACACCAAAAAAGGATGCCATCGCAGAGTTAAATAGAGAAACCCTCCTCTCCGCACATAACACACTAGACAAACTAGACCTTGAAGAGTCAAGGGGGAGGCAGTGCCCCAGAGGCAGACCATGGCTCCCCTACCTTAGAGCTGTCAGGGTCCCAGGGAAACCCATGCGGACGGTATGAGCAAAAGAGATTTAAATCAAGTTTAGGAAGTTGAGGTGTTAATGAGACCGGACATATGATAGCCAAAAGTGAAGAATTTTCCCAGGATCATGAAAATAGTAACTGTAGAAAAAAATTACTTTATACGTTTACCCCCCGTGCCATAGATGATGCTGTTCAGTAAACAGGCTGTGTGCCCACCATGCATCAGCCATCCTTTCAGGTCCCGGGGGCCCGTGGATGAGTAAGACAGCCTCTGCCATTAAGGAACATATAGTCTGGTAAAGTAACTGAAGCATGTGAACAATTTCAAGTGGCACCTGGAGATAAATACTAAAAGAGATGTGTGCAGACTGCTTAGGGAGAGCAGAGGAGTAAGTCTCTCACAGCAGGAGGGGGTGTGGGGAGAGTCCAGGGAAGATTTCACAGAGGAAGCGTGATTCAGAGACCTGAAGGGAGATTATGAATTTATCAAGCATGCGAGGTACGGGGAGTACTGTGTGCAAAAGTGCAGACATCCATTCATTCTGCAGGCACAGATGGGAGCTTTTACTATGAGCCAGGAGCTGTGCCAGGTAGGAGCCCAGTGTATAAACCCAAATCTTGGGGACATGCAAAACCCTGGGCTGTTTGTTATGCCCTTAAACTTAGGAGGCAACAGAGACGGAAGATGGAACAGAAGTTGAGGTGAAAGGCTACCAGGAGCTTAATGTGGAAGGGAACTATAAAACCTGCTTAGGAGGCATGGAGGGGTTATAAGTAGAGGAGTAACCTGATCAAATGTGCATTTTTAGAAAGTTAACTCCAGAGTCTGTATAAATATGCATTGTAGAGAAACAGGAGTCAGAAGAGAAGCTAAGAAATGTGCAGGATCTCTTCCATTTTCCACTCCAAACCCACCTCCTCTGGTTCCCTCTATGGACTCCACCAACGGGCTCTCTTACCCTAGAGCTCCCAGTTGGGCTCAGTGAGTGGGAAGAAGCGGCTGGCGGTCAGAAGGCAGGAAGAGAGTGAGGTCCTGGCACTTAGTGCCTCGGGGCCTTTGCTGCCAGGCTGCTGTGTGCTGGGCACCCATCTTTTGGGATCTGAGCTCTCACAACCATGGGAGGAGAAAGAGGAAATGAAGTGGCAAATATTTGGACAGTGGAGTCAGTGTTTTCTTGTCTGAGCAGATGAGATGAGTGAGGAGTCCAGTATGTTTGCTTGTTCGGGTTTCATGCTTGAGCAACTAAGTGGACTGTGGCACCTTTAATACAGAAGGAGGAACAAGTTTGGAGGGTTTTAGCTAATGTTTCAGTAACTCATAAGACATGAGGAATGAGGCTAAGTTAGGTAATATGTGAACAGGGCTTCTATGTAAGGTTTATGTCCATAAAGTTCAACATCTACAAACTCTCATCAAAGACAACTAAGTTCTCAATTCCACAATTTATATTTTCTTTGTTGAGTTTTATTTTATCTCCCTTTTTGATTCCTTTTCAGGAAGAAGTGGTAGCAGTAGGATTCATTTTATATTACCAGCAAAGTCTACACTGTTAACAACTCAGTGGGATGGGAGAGGGGAAGAATTACATGCCAAAGTCTACCACACAGAGAATGCATAGTGCTTCAGGCACTGAATAGCTGCCAAAAGGAAGAAGGAACAGCCGTGTTTTCCATCAAATTCTTCTAGGTTTTTCCAGATGGGGGAACAACCACAAATGGGTGAAAGTTATACAGAGACAGATTTTGATTTATTTTTTAAAATAGCTTAATGACAGAGCTACCCTACAACGGAATGGGTTGTCTAACTAATAACAATATTCATTCACTGAGAGTTTCATGGCACTATGCCGAACTCTTAAAATATAATATCTGATTTAATCTCTACAGTAACCCTGTGGTATAGATACCATTATTCTTATTTTGTAAATAAGGAAACTTAAGTCCAGAAAAGTTAAGAAACTAGCCAAGCTCATATCATCAGTACATAGTAAGGCTGAGATTCAACCCCTTCTTGACCACTGTGCTACTTCCTTCCAGGAGAGTAGTTAGCTCCCTAACATTGGAGGTTTAATCCGAGGCTAAATGATCACTTGTCAGGTGTTTCTGCTCTGGCTGGAGGTTGAACCGTATGGCTCATAAAGTCACCATCTCTCAGGTGTGGCATTATGTGCTCCTCCTTTACCTGCCCTCTCTTCCTCTCACCCCCCCCCACCACCGCTGCTAACTCTGTGTGTTATATGTATTGTGTATGTATGTATGTGCTGAACTTATTCTGTGAAACAAATTCCATATGTAATGATCACTTGTCAGGTGTTTCTGCTCTGGCTGGAGGTTGAACCGTATGGCTCATAAAGTCACCATCTCTCAGGTGTGGCATTATGTGCTCCTCCTTTACCTGCCCTCTCTTCCTCTCCCCCCCCCCCACCACCGCTGCTAACTCTGTGTGTTATATGTGTTGTGTGTGTATGTATGTGTTGAACTTATTCTGTGAAACAAATTCCATATTTTTTATTAATGGAGAAAGACATTGAGGGAAAGTTCTAGTTAGAAGAGAACAATACATTCACTTTTCACTAACATATACCCTGTCTGCATATCTTATATACCTCTGGCTGGCTGGTTAAAAAGACAGCTTCAAGGTCAATGCACAGAATGCATGATATTTTATAATAGCATGTTTTTTTTTTCCTTACAGTATACCCCAGTGTTTTGCTGGGAGGAAGCCAGCAAATATGTCTTGCAGCCATTTCCCCTTTTTTTTAATCAATAAATGGTATCTTTTGTTATTAAGAAGTACCAAATTATAAAGGTGTTTCAAAACTTCTTGGAACAAGAAGACCTATGAAGTAATTTTTTTCAAGTATGTCATTTAGATAGCCAAGTTATCTAAACACAGAACTTAGAGCCCTAAGAAGATTCCAGTTCAAATGATCATTTGAACTGTCAATAAATGGTATCTTTTGTTATTAAGAAGTACCAAATTATAAAGGTGTTTCAAAACTTCTTGGAACAAGAAGACCTATGAAGTAATTTTTTTCAAGTATGTCATTTAGATAGCCAAGTTATCTAAACACAGAACTTAGAGCCCTAAGAAGATTTCACGTGATCATTCCAGTTCAAATGAAACTATGTTCTGTGAAAAGAAATCTATGTATACGTAAAATTGACCTAACTAGTTAGACTAAGGTGTAATGAAGTAGAATCCCAGGGCAGATCTCTGAGGCTCCTAATTCCAGACTGCCTCCTGGTTTAGTTTCAAGCCTGGGACACAAGAAGGAATGTAGTATATCTGAAGAAGTGATCCCAAAAGAATTCACTTCTACATAGGATGTAGAAACATCTTTGAAGTTTTTACATCAATCCAAGCATATGATGTCTCTTTTACTCGAAGGAAAAAGTCTGAATGCCCTTTGCTCACATAGCTGAGATGTTGAAGTGAGGAATGAGGTCCTCAGAGAAAAATTAATTACGGGAAGAGGGTCATTACAGTTCAGTACTGAGGATTTGCATCATACTCTGTTCATCATAATCTAACACCCAAGTGTATATCTGATCTCCTTGTCCTGTAAATCGCTGGCACCATAGTATAAGATAGATGAGATAGTAACTATAAAAATATTCTGCAAACTGCAAAACAATGCTTCAATTATAAGTTAGTGTTATGGTGATTTTACATTCTCAAACATCTTAACATGCCACTTTCTCCGTTTTAGCTTACTACGCTGACGTGCATTCTTATCTTTTCCCTTCTGGGTGTTGTCAATCTGTCTAATTAGATTATAGAATCATGAGGTGGAGGCCGATGGCTAACTTTTGTGTTTAGTATGGAAACAATACACTGTTGGCATTTAATCGTCCATAGGCTCCTGTTCTGGCTCAGCAGGGTGTAACAGTACATCTTCTGAAAGCTCACTAGAGTGAAAATTTCCTTGCAGAGGGTGAGAAGAAGACAAGAAGGGCAAATAAATTTCCATTCAATACTCAAAGAGTTCTTCTTTTTACAAGAGTGTGCTAGCGAAGCCACTGATCTATAGAATGGAAAATCAGCCTGAATAGATGTAAAAGAAAAAAATCAACATGCAGTAGTTGTTTTATGCAGCACTGTTCAATTCCCAAAGAACTGACAGTCTGTAGAAGCAAAAAACAATATGTGTTATGCCATTTGGGGAAAAAGCAAAGCAAATAATTCGTATGTGGAACCTTTATGAGTGTCTCAAAACTGTTTAAGGAAAGCTAACTCAGTATTCCTTGGAGAATCATGGGTGAAACAAGAGTAGGGAAAGTATTAATTTATCTAGTTTTTAAGTAAAGAAAGAAAGAAAAAACACACAACAAAGCTCCAGGATTCAGAGTTTATAAGTTCTGCGGCCAGCATCCCGGATTGCTCATCTGCTGTTCAATATAGTTTATAAAATCTCTAGGGATTTAGCAGTAGCTACTCACTCTGAGGTTAGAATTTAAGTTCTGCTCAAATTCTTAATAAAAAAAGTTTCACATTTTCTTCTTTATAGTTGAATCCCTCTTGGTTTGCAACTAACTTTACTATGGCTTCTTCTGGAGCTTTATTTAGCTTAACTGACAGTATATGCTGAGGCAAAGGCAAAGAAAACAAAATTGCCCACTTCCCATTGGTAGGTAGATTCTGAAAGAGTTTGATAGGTTAATAATAGAAAATTCTTTTAGCAGCTCTGTTTTATGATACATACCCAAAGGGTTACAGAGTTCATTTTCTTCTCAGCTAGTAAGTAAAGCACCCTTTCTGAAAATACTATTAACACCATTTGGAATTCATGTAGAAACCAACATAAGGATCTCAGAATGTTTAAAGAGCTTCTTCTCTAATCCCCTCAATGTAAATGGAAGAAGGACAGGAACTAATTGCATCTGTTTCAACACTAAAATGCGATGTAAAAGATGAATTTTTATTTCTACACACCCAGTTTCATTACTGGGCTAAAATTTGGTGAAAGAGAAGGAATACATAAGCTTTTATTCATTGCTTGCTGTGCACCTTGGAAAATGTAAGGGAAAAGAGACAAGTTTGTATCTGACAACACTTCCCTCCGAAGTAATAGCTATAGGGGACAAAGGGACACTGTAAAAGAGACTATCTGTTAGTGATATGAACAAGAAATGTAATTTGAATTTATTGTCAATTTCTGAGCATCCATTTTACATATAGTTAAATATTCTAGTGAAATCTTATGTGCTTAATATATTAATTGAATTATGTATGTATATTTATTAACACAACTGTAAAGCCTTCATAGTAAATATTGATTTTGAAAACTAAAAAAAAAAAAAAAATAGAAAAGTATTGTAGATAATTCTTTATCACTCATGACAGATGGACACCTAAGAAACTTCCCAGTGGGCATCCTGGGACATATCTGTGGAAGTAACCAACTCAAAGACTTATGATGCAGTGAAATATCTTCTCTGACTGATTGTGGAAATAGCAAAGCTTCCATCATGGGAAAGGCTTAAAAGAAGAATGTGTTTTGGAGTGAGCCAAGGGAAGTATAAGAAATTGTTGAAGCAAAGCAAAATCAGTGCTAAGAAAGAAGGAGAAGAAAGAAATAGGGAGAAAAAATGACCATAACTTCTTCCACAAAATGAAGCACATGTTTGTATACCTGCAAACTGATTCTAAAGTTAAAAACTTACTAAAATGAATTGGGCCAGAAATGAGGTAGAAGCAGAACAGAAAAAAATCTCTAATTTTGAAGTCTTAAATTTATTAGCATCTTAATGTACATTTAATCCTTGTTGGAACAGTTGCAATTCTGAATATAATAGAGTCTGAGCTAATTGGCTGAGAATGATAATATCCTTTAAAACGAGCTTCTGGCATAATGTCCAGTCTTCTGTAGGCCTATGATTACTGGTGTGTGTATGTGAGCAAGGAACTATGTGATTCAGTTGGACTCAATGGGCTAGTAATAATACCCCTGATCAATGTTTGAAACCCTCCAAGGAAGAAGAACCCAGTGTGAATAGCATGACTAAATTCTATAGACAGCAGTGCTTGTAAGAAATAAAAGGAATAACAGGGTATGTGACCTCTATCATCAACTCTTATTTTTGGGAAAATGGCAAAATATGCAACCCTGCCAAGTATATGCCAGTTAACGTGATTCATTTTGGATGTGCATTGGCCCTCTAGCCCACGAATGTTCAGATGATGTCTCTCACTTAATACTAGGTCATATTATTTAATGATTTCACTTAGTTGTGTGAAATCAAAATGCAAACACTTAAGTCCAAGTGGGAGACAACACAAAGTGGTAACCAGAACAGTTGGCTTGGAAACGGGAAAATAACTTCTCACTTTCTTGCCTCAGTATCCTCTGTCCAAAAATATGACGGTAAATTAGATTATGTCATAGGTCCTCTCCAGCTCTAAAATAATATAAATGGACAGTTGTGAGCCACAAAATTACAAATATTGGTCTAATAACAGTATAAAACTGTGGCCTTTAGATAGAATTCCCAAATCAGCAAACTGGATAAAGTTCACGCATGATAAAGCAGTATGCCTGACAATTAACTCTGGGAATCAATGTCCTATCCTCTGATAGAAACAGCCACAATAAGTTGAATACAATCTAATAGAATCAAAATATAAATACCACCAAAGGCAAAGTCAGCTAATTTTATAGTTTCTAATAAATATATACACAAGAAACTACATAGCTAAAAAACAACAACATTAAACATTTAATTATCCTGGAGCATGACTTGGACACACTACACAGTCACTATAATTGATTGAGAAAAGGATGATGGTTAAAGTCACTAAGCAAAAGGCAATAGGCTGAAAAACAGTCAACTCAGAGGCCACAAGGCCATGTGTGGACATGCCCCTTGTTAACACTGATAAACTGTTACTGATGGAGCCAGTTCTAAACGTTCAAAGTTATGGATCATGCTGCCCAGGGCTAGCTGTGAGAAATTTGTATTATAACTGATGTCCGTCTTCGTACTCAGCTTCTTTTTCTGTGCCCTCTTCCTTTCTTGATAATATAATAATTCTGCAGCAAGTTCTTTGTCCTACAAAGTTCCACTCTTCTTCTGTGTCCATCGTGCCTCTTCTCTCTCCCATCACCACCGCACAAACATTTAAGATAAATCAGAGCTGCTACTTCCAAGATACTTCTTATTTTGATAGGTGAGTCCTGAACCAAGGCCAAGACATAAGTTATTTTTATAGAAAATGAACATGCTACATTAGTGTGCCTTCTTAATTCCATAATATAACTTATTTTCTTTTAACCTCCTCCGGGGAGCTGTAAGGCATCGTTTTTATATCTTTGGAAGTCATGAAAAAGCAATAAAGAGACATTATAAATACTTAATCTGCATGGCATCCTATTAATATGTCATTGTAAAATGCATCCTATCTAACAAAACGTCCATAGCAATAATACTCATTCTGAGAACATAGTAGGTGGCTCCTGAGCTACTGGTTAAAGTCTTCTACTGGACTAATGCCATTTAAGGCAGTGTGGGTTCATTACAGTATTATCTGAAGAAGAATCAGTTATAAAATCAATCTATCATTGCACTATGTATCATGCACCAAGGCTTCAGCTGAATGATAAGTAGTACAGAAACATTAAGTTTAATTAATCTTTCTAAGACAAATGGAGGAGAGGCCTTTCAAAGTGAACAGTATCTTAGTATGGGTTAACTTAGTATAGGTTGACATGTGTCTCCATGCTAACTCATGTCTCCAGAGCTCCTAGTCCCATAGCTTTCTGTAATTTTAGGTCATAAATGCAATAATTTTTTAAAGTCATTCTAAAAAAATCATTTTAGTATCAGGAGTATTTAAGTTGATACAATAGCAAATAGGTGTATGATTTCTTTTGCCTCTGAAAAAAAAGATGTTGCTTAACATATGTGGATACAGCCTTAAATGCAGAAAAGTAAACAAACAATGCCCTGCTGGCCATTGTGCATGACAGTTCACAAACAATTCATTTGATATATTTCTTTATATCAAAAAGTAACATATCTTTATTCTTTATAACTTATTTCATACATATTTTGATTTTATTATTTTGTTTGTGTTAGTTACTTTGTTTCTATTCTTTATTATTCAAGTTGGAAAATCCATATTTGATGTTTTAAATTGACAACCACATAGATAGAACTTGAATTTTTTATGTTATTAAGCTTTGTGTCCATTTCCTTGTCTTGTAATCGGCCCTTCACTAGGCAAAATATACCCAAAGCTATTTGTCCTACATGATTGAATAATTTTCATAGTACTTTTGGGGGCAGCTAAAATTTACCTGCCTAAATTTCATTCTTGACCTTCGTATTTCTATATGCAAATTAAATGCCTCTAATTTTCAATTTAAGAAAAACATTAGCATTTGAAAATAAAATTTGCAACTTTTTGGGTGAGGTTTTCTCCCAAAATTCCATTTCAACTAAATTTGCTTTTTTTGCCTATATGTGTGTGTGTGTGTGTGTGCGTATATATATATATATATATATATATA
>NW_020172463.1:1842451-1849481 GCF_003031525.2 Neophocaena asiaeorientalis asiaeorientalis | reverse complement strand
AAATTAAGATTTTTTTTTTTTTCCTTTTTTTTTTTGTGGTACGCGGGCCTCTCACTGTTGTGGCCTCTCCCGTTGCGGAGCACAGGCTCCAGACGCGCAGGCTCAACGGCCATGGCTCACGGGCCCAGCCGCTCCGTGGCATGTGGGATCTTCCCAGACTGGGGCACGAACCCGTGTCCCCTGCATCGGCAGGGGGACTCTCAACCACTGCGCCACCAGGGAAGCCCCAAATTAAGAATTTTTGAAAAGTGCCAAGGGTTTGCATACTATTTTTTTAATTAAAAAGAAGAAAAAAAAGCCTAAATGTGTTATCAGTATATGAGCACTTACGAAGGTATTCTACCTCTATTGACCTGTAGTTATGGTCTAGAAAAGATACTATGTGTCCTCATCTTTGCCTCTTGCTTTACTACATTGAAACATTCTCATGCATCAGATGAAGTTCTAATTTTAAAAACTTCAGTTGTCCCTTTAGTCTCTTTATACTAGTATTCTGTCACAACCTTTCAAAGGCAAAAATGAAAAATTATTCTTTACCTATTACTTCCCTCTCTTCATATCCATCCCCTTGATCTTCTGTAGTTTGGCTTCTGAAGCCACCACTCTACCCAAGCTTCTGTCTCATCAGCACTCCCAAATCCAGAGGCTTTGCTGGGAGTTCATTGCTCTTGAACTCTCAGAAGTACTTAACATTGTAGACCACACCCTCCTCCTTGAAACTGCCTTGCCTTGTTCTGTGACAAAGCTCAGCTGACCTTTTCCTACTTTTCTAGTTGCTCCTGGAATCTGGTTTCCTTCTTTCTCATTTTCCCACTGCCCATGGGAATTGCCTTTCATTCCATCTTTTGTTTTTCTTTTTCTATTTTGTTTCCTGGAAGAGCTCATCCATTCTCATTCTAGCTTAGCTGCTTATTAGCTGTGTAATATAAGGCAAGTTGTGTAGCCTCTCTGTACCTCAGGTTTCTCATCAGCAAATTGGAGATACTATTTGATGTGAAAATTAGAGTTAGTGTGTAGAAAGCATTTAGAATAACCCTTGTCATAACATAAGTAACATAAGTCAGTTGTCGTCAGTCATAACATAACATAAATAAGTCATTTGTTACTAGCCATGATCATTATTTGCTATCATTTCATCACACTTAAAACTACATCTTCATCTTTGATTTGTGTTTCCATATTTTAAACTGCTTTTAAGTTATGATCCACAAAATATTCTATCAACAACACTTCAAACACCAGCATGGCCAAAACAGAGGTCAGTTTCTTGGGCCATATTTCCTTCTCAACATGGCTCATCCTTTCAAATGCCATCTTTCCATCACTGATATTACCATTCTCCAGGTAATCAACGTTACATGGTAATTTAACATTTTTCTTTCATTGTCTACATTAAGCTTATTATTTAGCTTGTCGGATTTTCCTTTGTAATTTAGTTTGAATTCACTGAATTTTGTTTCTTTCCAATGCTCTGCTTGGTCCAGATCCTTGCCACCTTACACATGAACTAGTCATCCGTATCTCTACTCCCAGCATCTTTATTCCAACCAAATAATATCTTATAAATACCACGTTCAGTATGTCATATTCCACCCAATGTTCTTCTACTCAAGAAGCTAGAATCCAAAAATCTAACTATACCAATAGTTGTTAAATAATTGGGAATTGTAGAGCTGATGTTGCTTTTAAAATACATATTGAAAATTTAAGTTCATAAACTGGAAACTCAAATAAAATCTGAGAAGTATAAATATTTTATTTTTTTTATAGAAGGTTAATAAAATAAGCAGGAAAGATCATAAAAATGTTCCAGTAAACACAAACATATCATACAAAAGGGCCAATAGTAGTATAATTACAATAATGATAATAACTGACATTTCTTATCTCTATTACACTTTACAAAATATTTTGACATAAAATATTTCATTTGCTTTTCACACTAATTCAATGAAAAAGGTGTTGATATTAACCCATTTTACAGAATTAAAAACAGAGGTAAGGTTAAGCATCATACCAGAGATCATACGCCAGGAAGAGATGGAGACAGAACTTGCCTTTGGGTCAAGTTCCATTGCATAATTTGAAAGGCGTCAATAATCATTTTTTAACAACTTACTACATTTTTAAAACCTGGTAATAGAACCTAATGAGTGCTGAGTGAATGAGTGAATTACCTACCATATAGGCTGGAATAATTCTAAATTACTGTATATAGAACCACATCTAATACAACTTGGGTTTCACAATAGATAATCTATACATCTAAACCTCATGAACTGTCTTATTACTGCTTGGCAAACCAGGAGTATAGTGTCTAGAAATGAATAAATAATATTATCACTTTAGTACTAAAAGGTATCTACCTCTACTTAAGTTCATTAGCCAAAGGATCAGAAGCCATTACTCATTTTTTAATAACTGTCTTCATAATTAACAGCTTATATAACAGTAATATAGGTGAAAATACGTAAAATACTTTTTACAAGCATAAATAAAATTAGCCTTTATTTTACAAATGTTGTCCTTTGAATATAAAATAGTCTAAAATTATAGAGCTGACAAAGATGAACATATGACTGAGTTTTAGGTGTAAATGCTCCCTTTCTTTTCTATATGTGGGATTAATATTCAGATAGCTCAACTGACATTGCCTATTGATTACAGAAATTATGAAGATGAAGCAAAATTTTCCTGGATATACTTAATGCTCTGGAAAGAATGCTAATGATAGTTAAAACATTTGATCCTGAATTGAATGTATGTATCTCTCTATTCACTTGACTGTTTTAAGTAGCATTTAAAACTCTTTGGTGAAATTATTCAAAAATTTCTCAGTTGCAGATTACTTGGCATTGGCTATTATACTGCCTGTCTTATGTAAACATTATTCTTAAGACCATACCAGGACGTTAGTCCCTGGGGGATGTGGAGAGCTGGCAGCAAGCCACAGAGCTGTGGGATGGGTTCGCCCTGAGGGCAGTGAACAAGTGCGTGCAGCAGGGGGGTAGCGCAGCAGCTGCGGGAACTCCCAGCCATCCAGCCCCAGCTAGTAGCAGTCAGCAAAACCAAACCTGCAGACATGGGGATCGAGGCCTACAGTCACCAGCAGCGCACTTTCGGGGAGAGCTATGTTCAGGAACTGCTTGAAAAAGCATCAAATCCTAAAATACTGTCTTCGTGTCCTGAGATCAAATGGCACTTCATTGGCCATCTACAGAAACAAAATGTCAGCAAATTGATGGCTGTCCCCAATCTCTTCATGCTGGAAACAGTGGATTCTGTGAAGCTGGCAGACAAAGTGAACAGTGCGTGGCAGAAAAAAGGTTCTCCCGAAAGGTTAAAGGTTATGGACCAGATTAACACCAGCGGAGAGGAGAGCAAACGTGGCCTGCCCCATGGTGGCCGTGGTGGAACACATAAACACCAAGTGCCCCAGCCTGGAGTTCGTGGTACTGATGACCCTCGGGGGCTTTGGGCACGATCTTAGTCAAGGACCAGACCCAGACTTCCAGGTGTTACTGCCCCTCTGGAAGGAGCTGTGCAGGAAACCCAGCATCCCTACCAACCGGATGGAGCTGAACACGGGCCTGTCAGTGGACTTCCAACACACGATTGAAGTGGGATCTGCGAATGTCCAAATAGGAAGCACCATTCCTGGAGAGTGAGATTACTTCAAGAAAGCTGCCCTGGACAAGCGTGCAGCAGAGCTGAAGGCCCCGGGGGCAGAGGTGGCCCAGGCACATTGAGCAGCGGCCCAGCTCAAGGGCCAGGTCCAGGAAGACAAACTATGCACTCACCTGGGCTTTCACTTTCACATCCCCCACGTCACAGCACGACCACGCCCTCCTCAGGACCTGGAGAAGGCACGCCTACGATTATGTGTGTTGATGGAAACCATCTGACTTAGTGTCTGACACAGGAAGCTCACTTCAAGCAGTGACTTTGGATTGGATTTGAGGAATCCAGACTTTTCTGCAGAACAGGTACCTGGGCACTAGCCAGGAGTTGAGTTCAGACTTGAACGTTGCCCAGGAGCACCAACTAACCCATGAATGGCTTTCCCAGGTTAAAACTTGGTGACTGATGCCTATAATCACCGAAGTCAGAGGGATTCCAACTTGTCATCCACTTCAATAGAAAATTCCCTGTTACCAACTCCGTACAAACCCCACTGAGTAGCCATCTCTGCTGCTCTGGAGCAGTGTGGTTTCTGCCCCCAGTCTCCAACCCACCCAGTAAACGTTGGTCTCCACTCTGGCACGGCAGTACAGTAACTTCGGGACCTGGCTCGATTTAGTTCGCCAAACCACGTTGTGGCTGATGAGAGCTGTGTCCTCGGCCACTGTGTGGCGCTGACCCTGAAAATTACCGGGCAACTAACAGCAGCGGTCCTTGGGCCTTTCTCCAGAGACAGGACTTTGAGCTTTTGCCCCAGGCCCTACGGTGATGAGAATCAAATGATATGATTCTTCTGCCACCATAGTTCCCGTTATGATGATTACTTATCTCATAGCTCCCCAGAAATGAAAGATCCCCTCAAAGCCGGTTCAGGCTCACGGTTTCAACAAGGCCTGGTTTTGAGGTTCCTGTTCCTGGGAGCACTTTTTAGGCATACTAATAGCCCCCCCTCCCAGCCATGTTTATAAGGCAGAATTTTGCAAGTCTGGACATTAATAGAGTAGCTAGCTCTTCGAAACCCAGAAAGCACAATTCTCGGATAGTCACGACGGACAACTGTAGTCTGGGTCGTTGTTTGTTTTCCAGGTGGGTTTTTCTTATTTATTCAAGCCCCACTCTTTAATTTTATGAAACAACTCCCATGAAGCTGCTGCCGAAATGTAACTTTGTAAAACTTAAACCATTACGATTCCTGTACTATTGCCCTCAAAGCTATAGTGTGATATTTCAGATTCTATTAAATAAAAATGTGAGTTTGAAAACAAACAAACCACACCAATGACTTTCAGGAGCTTGAACTGAAGTGTTGATTCAAGATAGAACTGGCCTTAATAACCAATAGAAAAGGACACTGTGAACATGTGACTAAGTGGCAAATGGATAGCTCACTCGTTCCACTTTCTCAGAACTTCCAATATTTAGAGCATCATTGAGCATTTCAGTAAAAAAAAAAAAAAAAATACAGTCATTTGGTACCGAAATTAGTGCATAAAACCATAATTTTATATCCTAGGGATCTTCTGCATCATAGCATTTTTCTAATAAGCTTCATTAATATTTGGCAGTATGTCTTTTATTTAAATGACTTGATGACAGTTTCAAAGGCAAGAACACTGTAGATAGCACTTTATTTTATGCCCATAGTTGGAATGTGGACAAGAAACCAGTGTCAACTAGTGAAGCAGTAGCCAAGTGAAAATGGATTTAAATTTGAGAAACAATGAGCTTATCAAAGTGCTGTTATTTTAGATGCCACCCAGTAGGAAAAGTAGACAATGCAACCCATATTCTACCATGAGAAATGCTTTGCTTGAGTTCATCATTAACATTACTGATGATTAGAGGGAGAGAAGGGTTTGGATGAGGAAATAAAAGAAAATCTGACTTGGGCTTGCTTGCCCTTAGAGAGGCCTGCTAATTGGCCTTTCAATTAACTAAGGAGAAGCCTTTCAAGTCTTTGGTAGCAGTGAAGTGGAACTATATTAGCACATCCACTTCCTCTTTTTTTTTTAACAACTTTATTGCAGTATAATTGCTTTACAATAGTGTGTTAGTTTCTGCTGTATAACAAAGTGAATCAGCTATACATCCCCATATCTCCGTCCTCTTGCGTCTCCCTCCCACCCTCCCTATCCCACCCCTCTAGGTGGACACAAAGCACTGAGCTGATCTCCCTGTGTTCTGCGGCTGCTTCCCACTAGCTAGCTATTTTACATTTGGTAGTGTATATATGTCCATGGCACTCTCTCACTTTGTCCTAGCTTACCTTCCCCCTCCCCGTGTCCTCAAGTCCATTCTCTACGTCTGCATCTTTATTCCTGTCTTGCCCCTAGGTTCTTCAGAACCTTTTTTTTTTAGATTCCACATATATGTGTTAGCATACGGTATTTGTTTTACTCTTTCTGACTGACTTCACTCTGTATGACAGTCTCTAGGTCCATCCACCTCACTGCAGATAACTCAATTTCATTTCTTTTTATGGCTGAGTAATATTCCATTGTATATATGTGCCACATCTTCTTTATCCATTCATTTGTCTCTGGACACTTAGGTTGCTTCCATGTCCTGGCTATTGTAAATAGAGCTGCAATGAACATTGTGGTACATGACTCTTTTTGAATTATGGCTTTCTCAGGGTGTATGCCCAGTAGTGGGATTGCTGGGTCGTATGGTAGTTCTATTTTTAGTTTTTTAAGGAACCTCCATACTGCTCTGCCTATGTTTTCCTCTAAGAGTTTTAGAGGGTCTGGCCTTACATTTAGGTCTTTAATCCATTTTGAGTTTATTTTTTGTGTATGGTGTTAGGGAGTGTTCTAATTTCATTCTTTTACATATAGCTGTCCAGTTTTCCCAGCACCACTGATTGAAGAGGCTGTCTTTTCTCCATTGTATATTCTTTCCTCCTTTATCAAAGATAAGGTGACCATATGTGCATGGGGTTATATCTGGGCTTTCTATCCTGTTCCATTGATCTATATTTCTGTTTTTGTGCCAGTACCATACTGTCTTGATTACTGTAGCTGTGTAGTATAGTCTGAAGTCAGGGAGCCTGATTCCTCCAGCTCCATTTTTCTTTCTCAAGATTGCTTTGGCTATTCAGGGTCATTTGTGTTTCCATACAAATTGTGAATTTTTTTGTTTCCACTTCCTCTTTGTGCAACTCTCCCTTTTGAAGGTAGAGTTAACAGGATTTGCTAATGGAATAGATGGATGTGGTAAAAAGATACCAAGGAGGAATTCAAGGAGTTGTCATCAACTGAGATGGGGCAGACTATGAAAGGAGCAAGTTGGGCAAAGGGAGGAGTGTTAGAAATGGAGAGTTAGTTTTGAAGCTCATACATTTGAAATG